>NW_008357493.1:912413-924029 GCF_000622305.1 Nannospalax galili
TTTAGCTATACATATGGACTCTTAAGAAATTATATTGGCCCCTTTAATCTTTGGTTATACTTTCCTTTTAGATGTTTAAGGCCATACAGTTGGCCCAGATAAACCAATTTATTTTTACTCTTAAGGTCGTTCGAGGACCTGTTCCTCAGGGGTCACATGGGCTTGGGAGGCGCCCATGGGCTTGGGAGGAGCCCCTGGCTCCTTTCTTTTATCAGTTCCATCTATGTGAAGATAAGTCAAAGGTCCTGCTTGACCATTGTTGGCTTCTCTTGGAAGCATGGAGGAAATGATTCCTCCGTGTTGACCCTCCTTTTTATAGACTGGACACTGGCTTTTAATTCAGAATGGCAGTGAGTGAAAGACTCCCAATTGAAATGACCACAAACATACACATGGTCTATGTGCTTCTCAGTCAAGGAGAATAGGGATGAAATGGTGTTGAAATGAATGGGAACAGACTTGAACATCTTAGCATTATTCTCTCTACTTCTTTCCATCATGCACATCTAAATGCACACATGCACACACTCAACAGCGCCTGGCACATACATTTCTGTGTCTGTTAGCAGTTTGATTTTACTCTTTCTTACTACATCTGAATATTTCTCCAAGGGAGGTAGGGAATTTAGCATACTTCAAGGTTATGTTTAAACTGTGATTTTCTCAGGACAGTTCTTCCCTGGAAGCTCAAAGAAGAAAAAACAAACAAACACCCAACCAATTTAGAGGAAGTTTCTAATTGACTTGGCTTGGAAAAAACAATCAGTTTTGAACCAATAATCTGTGCCTAAACTGAAGAATAACGAAGTGCTAAACTTGCTGTCCTCCTGCCCTTGGGTCAGAGTTGAAGTAGTGAGATTGAAGAATATAAAAGTTCAAAGTGTCCTTCTGAGAAAACAGATAATTTTGATTGGTTGGAAATACATAGGGCTAATACTGCTCTTGAGAATCTTTAATCACATGGAGAATCTTCTTTTCGTATATGTTCCTTATTTTCAGATTTATAAGTGGAGAATCTTAACTAATAAAATAACCAAAGTTGTCATTAATGATTGCAGAAGACATGGCCTTCCCAAGATATCTGTGTGCCACTCTCTAAAACCTGCAATGGATTGCATTACATGGCAAAAAACAATAGTGATTGCCAATCAAGAAGTTATACTGGACTACTTGGGAGGGCTCAGTATGTTTACAAGGGTCCTTATACGTAGGAAAGGAGACAAGATAAATCAGAATGACAGCATGGAAAGGTCTCAACCTGCTCTTGCTGGTTTTGGAGACAAAAGAAGAGAGCTTAGAGCTAAGTCAGAAATATGTAAAATTGTCTAAAGCCAAGGAACCAGAGGCTGGAGAGATGACTTGTGGGTAAGAGTGCTTGCTGCACAAACATGAAGACCTGAGTTCAAATCCCTAGCACCCATGTAAACAGCTGCAGGGTGAAGGGGACAGGAGGATAGTTGGGGCTTGCTGGCAACCAGTCAACCTCCAGATTCAGTGAGAGACCCTGTCTTGAAGGAGTAAGGTGGAAAGTGATAAAGCAAGACACCAGATATCCTCTTTTGACCTCTGCACATGCAGAGAAGCTACTCATAGGATACACACACACACACACACACACACACACACACACACACGCGCGCGCACACGCACACGCACATGCACACGCACACACTTTCACACTTTTTAAAAAATGCCAGGAACAAGACTGACCCCTTGAACTCCAGAAGTAATACAGGCCAGTCCAGATTCTGTCGTTGGACCTGTAAAACGAGTTTAATCTTCTAATTTAGAGAAATTACATTAATAAATTTGTATTGTTTAGCCACTTGTTTAGAGCAACTTGTGTTGGCAGTAGTAAGGAATGAGGACAGTGACCTTTGAAATCCATCCTTGGTAGAATCACCAGAATAGAAAAAAAATATTTCTTAATAAGCAAAGAATTCCTGTGTGTATTTAAAAAATTTTTTTACACCAATGTGAAAAAGGATGGTGTTGGGAAGATTATTTCTTTGACTATTAAAATTTCAAATCAGGAATATTTATTTATAAAGAGATTAACTGAGGTATGAATTTCATCTTGATATTTTCCTTACATTATTTCAAAATAATGGAAACTAGTTTTTAAATGCAGCTTTATATCTTACATTTGTACTTACTGGAAATCTTATAGTTGATTGCATGCTGTAATATATTTTGGTACATTGTTTTTAAGGATTTCATGTTATATTAAGGTAATTTGATCAAGCACAATGTGCATTATTATTCCATCATTGAATCTATTGTTCTATTTCAATGGTTCATGAATATAATTATAAGATTTCAGCATTGTCTGATTTCTTTTATTTCTACACCATAATTTTGTGTTATACACAGCTGGATGCACATCTTTCTCCACACCATATTTTACAGCTCATGTGTTTGAACATGTGGTTCCAGGCTAGTGATGCTGTTTTGGGTATAACTTTGGGGGCATGTAGTATGGTTGGCAGACATAGGTCTCTGGGTATACCTTTGAGGGTTAGAGCTCAACCACACTTCTCTTCTTCCTGATCCAGAAACAGGTAGGGAGCCTCCAGCACATGCTCCAGCTGCAATGAGATCTCCATGTTCTCCCCACCAAGAGGCAATGAAACTATGAGTCAAAAAAAAAATCTTTCTTATAATTTGTTTCCATCAAGTATCCCTGTCATAAGGGCTAGAAAAGTAATTCACAGGCTACATTAGTAGGTTCGTGTGCTTTAGGACCCACAATTTGGGAGTCATTTTTAATAATGTATATTTAAAATTGCAAGTACAAGGTGAAAGTGAATACTAATGGAAAAGCTACCGATACTAGTAATTACAATTTCTTTCTTGGTTTTTCTGAGTCAAGGTCTCCCAAACTGGCCTGAAATTCACTATGTAGACCAGGCTGGACTTGATCTCACAGAGATATGCCTGCCTGTTTCTCCCTAGTGCTGGGATTAAAGACATGCACCACCATGCCTAGTCTCATAACAAATTTTTAAGCAGAAAATACTACACACATCACAGGATTCAAAATATGACGTAACTTTAATTTTACATGCATCTTGCCAGTGGCTCCATGTATTTCAAATGTTGCTCCTTTGCAATTCTTCAAATGTGTACTAGACATTTTACAGCATACACAGTTTTATGACTTGGTATCTGGTCTGACCATGTCATAACTCAAAAGGAATATTTGTAGTCATTCCCATGTCCTCAGAAACTAATCAAGTGACTAAATTCTACTAATCTCAATAAATATGCCCTCAACTCAACTTCCTTATGGTTCAAAACATTCCCTCACATAAGAGAAATGTAGCAGAGTAGAAATTAGACTATTGGACTAGAAAGATACAATGGTCACAATCAACTGAGTAAATATTCCTATTTTTGAGAATATATTTGACCTATTGTTAGGGTTCTACCAAGTGATCTCTACCACTGAAAAGAATCTGAAGATTAGTTGCTATTAGCTCCATGACAAATGTACCTTTTGTGTTGTTGTTTTCTTGTTTTGTTTTGTTGGTTTTGTGGGGGTTTTTTGTTTTGTTTTGTTTTTATGTGTATGAGTGTTATACTTGCATGTATGTAAATGCATCCATGTCATGTAATACCTGCAGAAGACAGAAGAGGGCATTGAATTACCTGGAACTGGAGTTACAGATGGTCGTTAGCTACAATGTGAGTACTGGGATTCAAATCTAGGTCCTCTGGGAGAGCAGCTGGTGCTGTTAACCGCTGAGCCATCTCTCCAACCCCACAAATGTGCTTTCATATCTTTAATGATTTACAGTATAAAAAAAAAAAACCTGGCCTGGATCCAAAGTAGAGAACAGTGATCTTCTATATCTTGATTGTTATGAACAGAACAGTAAGTGAAACATTTGCAAAGGTGGAACAGATATTGTGGCTTAGACTTTCTATCACAGTACAAGGTAAGGCCCATCTGTGGCTACATATGATGGTCCTTTGAAGAATATGAACACATTTGTGTCCTGTCATAATACTAATGTTAATATCAAGCATGTATCTGACTGACAGGAAAATATCTCTGAACTACATCTTGTTCAGGCACCCTTTCATATCCTGAGCATGTATAGTAAGATTAAAAATATGTCACATTATCATCTTCCAATTATATTTTTAAAAGATCTGAAAGTGTGTAGCCTAAGACTTCAATGTTTCTATTTTTGTTTGTTATAAAGGATGTCCCTTCTTACCTGACCTCTTGCAGACATTCCATCAAAATGAGATCATGGCCTTGAATCTCAGTCTCGCAGTCCACAAAGAGCTGAACTTGTAGTTATAGAAATTCAGAGGTAGAGACTCCTATTCTTCCCTCGCTTAAAAAGGGATAAGGAAGTTGATCCAGGTAAGATCCTTGCTAAGCCTGAAGTAAGTTTTGCATACTCATTGAAAAGAGTTCCCACATTTGAACATCTTTGTGCCATCCTTTAAAATGCTCTTGTCCATCTCTTCAGAAGACTTTGGCAGCAAGAGATTTCCTGATTTACAGAACTGGACTAAAGATTACAAAAAAGAAACCATCTCAATTGTTTTGAACACTTTTGGACTTCTCTTGGGAAAAGGTAGATCTTTGTCTTAGTCAGAAGGGAATGGGTATACTGGCAATAATAAATTAAGGTTTGAGGGGCTAACTGAAATAAGGAAGTGAGAACGTTTGGCAGATTATCCCCCAAATCCTGGATCAGACAAGAAATAAGACAGGGCAACTTAGGCTTAGGTGTAGATGTGTGACCCCCATGTCTGGGCTTGGGACTGGATGAGAGCAAAGCAACAGAACAAAGAAATGGGAGGAAAGGGTTTCATGCATTAATGATTGATGCATGCAAACAGGCAGAAAGGGATTATGCTTGCTGCTACCTTGTTTCGTTTTCCCGCACATTGCTTTGGTGTATTCTAGAGGTTTACTGTTGATTGAATCAACCTTTCCCCATATGCAGAGTAGGAAACTATATGACTAAACCTTTGCCTCTGCAATGCTTATCATAGACTGAAGATTTAATAGTAGTTAACATTTAATGAATACTTGGTTAGTGCTAGGCACTGTGCTAAGGTTTTGGTAAATCCCATTTAACACTCTCACCAATCCCATGATGGTGGTATCATGATCAAAGCTCAACAGCTCATCATGACAATTATCATCCTGTCTATTTTTCCCATCTATATAAATCCAACCATTCTTATTTTCATCACTACTATGTTCCTTAGTGTACTCTTTTCTATGCAGTATATTACCTGGCACCTTGTATATATGTGGACATTAAACTTCATGGGGCTGGTGAGATGGTTCAGTCTGTAAAGTGTTTGCCAAGCAAGAATGACAACCTAAGGCCAGATTCCCAGACCCACATAAAGGCTGGCATGGTAGAGTGAGTTGGATCTATAATTCTGGTCCTGGGAAGGTCAGTCTAGCCAATCAACAAGCTCCAAGTCCAGTGAGAGACCCTGTATCAGAAAACAAGTTAGAGAACAATTGAGGAAAACACCTGACTTTGACATCTGTCCTCATTTGCAACTATAGACATGTACATGTGCACACACATGCACACAAACATGAACACATACACATATTAATAAATAAAAAGCCATTAATAAATAAATAACATATATAAGTATAATCACATTCTCTTCCACACTACAACTAAACCTGTAAGCACTTAGTTTTTGCACACATATTAACATAATTATGTTGACCCCTTTTATGATCAACCCCATGAGTAGTGATGTTTCTCTTTGTAATTCCAGAATTAGCAACCCAGAAATCACTTGTCTCAGAGTAAATAGCACTGACCCTTCATCAAGTGACCACATGAGTGTGTGACTGCATCCTTTTAAATTAATGACCATGTACAAAGAATCCAATAATTGCTTCACAGTGTGGGTCTTTAGTTTGTTCCAGATCTTAGAATGGAAACTATTTATTCCCTCAAGCCAGGGAGTCATCCCATAAGCTCAGGTCTAGGTTCTCTAGCAGCAATCTGGAAAGGAAAAGGAATCTGAAATGAGGTCAGTGTGTAAGTGTATGTGTGTGCGTTCTGAATTTGTGCTAAAGGCCATCACAGAAAATATGAGTGTTTTATTCATATTTTTCTCTAATTGAGGATAGACATTTTGAAAACAATATTTTAATTCATTAACATGTTATATTTATAAATCACTGATGTCTGTTATTATTAAGATGGATGTCACTCTCCATTTAAATTGTGTGTTTAATATTTTCTATTAAAAATAACTCACCACCAGACGTGGTGATGCATGCCTTTAGTTCCAGCGCTTGGAAGCAGAGGTAGGCAGATCTCTGTAAGCTCCAGGCCAGTCTGGTCTAGATGGCGAGTGCCAGGCCAACTGGGGCTATAGGGAGACCCTGTATCAAAAAGACAAAAATAATAATAATTCATAAATTTCAGAATAAGGAAAATGAACATTATAGTGCAATCTGTTTATTATTTTTGTGTGTTCCTGTGACAAAGCAAACCAACAGTATGTACTCAAAACTTGCAAGAATAGTTCAACAGTCACTTCTTAAATTTTCCTATTATAATAATGACCTAATGTTTTTGTTAAGTAAAAATGTTTGAAATAAAGTCTCATATTTTCAAGGTTTTTTTGAGACATGATTCATAACCTAAGCTAGCCTAAACTCACATGTTCAAGGCTGGCCCTGAACTCCTGATCCTCCTGACTACCATCCAAGTGCTAAGATGAAAAGAGAGCACTGTTATAGCCATGTTATATTTCTTTCTGCTGAAATCACTTTTCTCCCTACTCAAATACATAGTGTACAGTTATCTTTCATTTCTCCTTACATATAGAGATGTACTGTGTGTTTATGTTTTGTAAAACATATAAACACAGTTACTCCTTCATGTATATACACTTCCTTACTGGGATGGAATTCTTGGTAAGTTAATCCAGTTTCAGTGGGTAGGCCAACACCAAAAGATATTTGGGAGTATAAACCAATCTCTATAGGCCATATCATATACATAATAGAGTACATTAAATTGGGTGGGGAGCAGTAAGGCGAGATGCTGATAAGGGAGGGGATCTAAGTACCATCAAATTGTATTGTATGAAAATTGAAAATTTTCAATTAAAACCTTAAATAAATAAATAAATGCCCACATCTAGTTAAGTAACAACATATACAATCACTTACATTAATTCAGGATAATGGCTTCATAAAGTGACCTAGAGTCTTCCAAAATATCCTAGATGTGGCTTTGCAATGTGAGAAGAAAGCTGTCCCTATTGACTTAACCACCAAGGTCCCTGCTTCCTACAGGCAAATTTCATCTACATATGTCTTAATTATCATGGATCTATGAATAATGTCATTTTGAGTAATATTTTTAGCTGTTCTTTTCTCCTAATGCTCACGTGTTAGAACCTCTCCTTGGTGAAAGCAGACAATATGGCTTTCTGGCTCACCTCTCCCAGCTAACCGCTCCCCCTAGATACACATTTATATCCTATGCTCCAGTAACTACAGTTCTATTTATTTCCCACAGCTCTAAGCTTTGAGATGTTCACTTGAAAGCATTTAAAAAGCCTGTAACTCCAAAGGATATGAAGTGGCCATCCACAGGAGGGGCTGAGAGAGGGGTGCTGAGATACATATTTACCTAGTGGTCTTGGATTGAGAGTACAAGCAAAGTGACATGGACTAAATTGAGAAAAAGAGGAATTCAGTGCACACCTGTGCTTTTGATTTGCCCAGTCTTCACATGTCACTCACAGAAGGTCTGCAATTTTACTTCTGTGAAATCAGTTTTCACTCAGAGTCAGTCAGAAAAGCCTAGCATCAGAGACTCCCTCACCGAATTCTGGTCTCTGTAGACAGCTCTAGCCAACCACATAACCTCTTTGTAGGTATGTATTCGGAAGGAAAGAGAGACCTTCTTCATCAGAAGGCTTCAATTGAACTGAACCTCACTTCAGAGGACAGAGCTAACATTTACCTACATTTTTGAGGAGGAGAGAAGGTATTTTTTATAGTAATAACGTGTGTATATCGGTCCTGCCATCTACCAAGTTAAAAGATACTCTGCATGAGCAGTGTCCCAAGGAGAGAAGCCGCAGGTAATTATTCAGAAATAATGCTTCTGAAAAAGAATATTGGCACTGCCTCTGGGTTTCCTGCTAGTGGATAAATGCAGAGAAAGGTAGCATCTTCTTTTTTAAAGCAAGAGGCCTCTTCTGGGGATACAATCATAGTCTGCCCTGTTTTACCAAGGGAAAGGTTGCAGATTTAATCGCCATGCCTGATAGAGACATGGTATTGCAAAGTGACAGAAACAAACCCAGTGACAATTGTCCTGGTTTATACAGATTGGCTTAGTAAACAGTCTTTACACAGATTTTGACGATCAAAGAACTGTTATATATTTATGATTATGGACCTCACATTCTAAGCTAATTCTGTTCCTGCCAATGAAGACTTAACATGGTTTTGCTTTCTTTATGATAAACCAGCCAGCCAACATGTGAAAGGTTTGGCATTATTTCATCTGGAGAGGAAGAGTTACCTAAGGTGTGGGGTAAGATAGTTATATAATCACACTGTACTGTGAAAGCTCATCTGACTCATACAGTAAAGCAAGAGCTAAGTTCTACTGAGCACTTGAGATGTGTTAGACACTGGTCTGAGGACTTCACATAAAATCTTCATCAATCCCATAGCACTTTAAGAAAATGAGGCATGTACCTCTTATTTTACTTGGGAAGAGATTAGCACTGGGGAGTGACCAGTACAAGGTTTCAGGGGTAATAAGTAGTAGGGTTTGGCTCAGTAAAGACAGTCTGCAGTTACAGTTCTGTCCCCCTTTGGCTCTTTGTTATTTGATTTGTGGTCTTTGGGACAATGTTATCACAGAATGCAGAATTTTACACCCACTCCACACCTCCTTAGCAGAATCTGCATTCTAATGTTGGCCACATATTTGCCTCTGATTATGAGAGCAGGTCCTGTGACTTCCTGGAAAAGTGATCCAGACTTCCCCGGAAAGCATTTGAAATTGGACAGCAGGATTTATAGATTGAGACTTTTCTTTGAGTAGAGCCAGGAATGACAGGAGGCAGAAAAGAAGCCTGTAAAACCCCATAAGAAAATAATGATGATATTCAGAAAGCTATTTTGATGTATGTAAGCCTCTTTAAATTAAAATTATTTCTGTCTCTTATTCTCTTCACTTTGGCTGTTTGTGGCTTTTGTTTTCATTACTCTCTGTTGCATGAGGGAGCTTTGTTGATGAGAGTTGAGAAGTGCATCAGTATTCTCTTTACCCCTTGTTCCACTAAGTTTTGTGAGCCTTAGGTGTAGAGATTTCATTATAGATGTGACCCTTAGGATTGGGCATCTCACAGACACTTATTCTCTGTGTGTGACAAGTTGTGGAACTCTGTAATAGTCTGTTGCAAAAGAAGCTTCTTTGATGAGTGGTGACTAGTATACTTATCTGTAAATATAAGGATCCATATTTAGCATATAGTAAGAAATTACAATTTCCTAGGAATGTTGACAGGCTTAGGGTTTTCTCTAAGGGGCCTCTCCAGCAGGACTTGGGACTTGGGGACCATTACAGAAGAGAGGGCAGAAAGATGTAAGAACCAAGGGAGGAGGTGTATAACCATATGGAAAGAGAGTCTGTAAGGCTCATATGAATTTACAGCAATGATGTCAGCACACATAAGACCCATGCAAACTCAAGCAATCAAAAACCCAACATAGAACTAGGGAAATAGTCAGCAAGTCCCAACCTTAGCTGAAGAACTATTGGTAGCTGATTACTGCTGGATGAGAGAGAGTTGATCTTCTTTAAGGGGGAGAATCTAGATAGGCTGACTTAGACCCCAGTGGATGAACTTGCACTGAGGGATGGCTGGGTGCACTAACTTGACCAGATAGGCCTTAACGTAACAGAATGCATGAAATTCGGGGCCGGGGGGCGGGGGTTGATGGAAGAGTGTGGATGGGGATGTAAAAAGATGATTGAGAAGTTTTGTATGAAATGCAAAAATTCAATAAAAATATACATCAAAAACATTACTTTTCTGTCATGGTAGCACGTGGAAACTTTTGATTCTTGATTATTCATGTGCTTGCCTGATATTCAACTCTATGGGAAACACACGCATAAGTTATTGTGAAAATTTAATATTTAGGGTGAATGAAGCCAAATTACTGATTAGTGTCAAGACACTTATTTCCAAAATAAATGGTAACAGGCCCATTTTTTCTCTTGGCACCCCAGACTTCTGGACTATCCTCCTGGCCCACTCTCCCTACTGTTTCCTGATCTTTTGCACCCAGGCCAACCCTATTCCTCAGTCTAGTCTCCTGGAGCCCTCAAAGCCCTCCCCTACCTGGCCTTTGCATACCTGAGACCCGACTTCATCCCTGGCTGTCCAACCCCCAACCTGGATTCCTGAGACAAGCCTCCTTTCCTGACTGCCTGAGAGTCTGAATCCTACCTCTACCCAGCAATCTGTATTAGTCACTTTTCTGTTGCTGTTATAGAAACACTGACCCAAGCAATTTATAGAAGGAAGGGTTTATTTGAGATTATGGTTCCAGAGAAATTATAGTCTATCATGTCAGGGAGGGATGGTGGCTGAAGGTGGCTGGAGCAGGAGCAGCAGAAGTTAAGCTCTCACATCATCACACAGGCATAAGAAGCAAGAGAGCAACTGGAGATCTAGCAAGGCTTAAGAAATCTCTAAGCCCACCCTTCCATCTCCCCCGCTGTTCGCTACTCCCAGTTAGGAGCCTGCGCCATTCCTAGTCTTGGGGCCCCAGACACCTGGGGAACCAATACTGCTTCCTGACCCTTCTCACCCAGACCAACTGAGTGCCCTTCTTGGGCCCCAGGAGCACCGCTTCTGGTCCTGGCCCCGCCCTCACCTCTCTCTGCGTCCCTGGACCTGCACCACCGGCTAACTCTCCTAGCCTGCACGCCTATCCTCAGGCCTCTTGGGGTAAGTCTATAGCGCAGCCCTCCGTGCCTTGACTCCCCAAGCCACATTCACCCTTCCATATCCCCCACTCTTCGCTACTCCTAGTTTGGGACCTGCACCATCCCTAGACTTGGGGCCCCAGACACCGGGGGAACCAATACTGCTTCCTGACCCTTCTCACCCAGACCAACTTAGTGCCTTTCTTGGGCCCCAGGGGCACCGCTTCTGGACCTGGCCCCGCCCTCACCTCCCTCTAACTTCCCTGGTCCTGCAACACCTGGAGCATCTTGCTGGGGCTGTCAGCCTCTTTCTGGGGATCCAAGGCTTACCTTTCCTCTCCCTGATCCTTTGCATCCAGTACAACCCAGCTACTCAGTCCACTCCCTGGGAAATCTTGGGGCTTCTTCCCACCCCATCTGCCTTTGCATCCCTGTGTGGCGCCGCCACTGCCAGGGTCTCAGGTCAGTCCAACACCCAAGTTCCTGAGGCCAAAATCATTCTTAGAAGATTCCAGACCTAAGGAGAAAGTCTGAAAACTTCTGACCCACATTGGAATTGGGCCAACACGGAACTCCTGAAAACAAAATCAATCCAGCCAGGACAATATAAAATCAAAAGAAAGAACCAGAA
>NW_008357493.1:930761-953159 GCF_000622305.1 Nannospalax galili
TCAAAAAGGATAGCAAAAACTGCTGACTGAAGCCCAAGAGAATATAAATGTACGGATGAATGAAATGACAAAGACAATTTAGGATTTAACAGGCGAATTCACAAAAAAGAAATATTGAAGAAAACTCATGTTGAAATGAAGATGAAATTGAAAAACTTAATAGGCCAATTTGAAATGACAGGAGAAAGCCTCACCAATAGGATGAATGAAATGAAAAACAGAATATCAAGACTAAAAGATAAAGTGGACAAATTAGACCACTCAAGCAAAGATTATAAAAAAATTGAAGAAAACACAAGAATGGAATATGCAAGAATTTTGTGACACCAAAAAAAGACCAAATTTATGCATCATAGGCATAGAGGAAGGAGAAGAATTTCAGGATATTCGTATGGACCCGATCTTCAACAGGACTGTAGAAGAAAATTTCCCAAAAGTAAAGAAAGTCATGCCCATATAAATACAAGAAGCATATAGAACACCAAATAGATAGGACTCGAAAAGAAACTCTCCACGACACATCATAGTAAAAGCACTAAATGTACAGAACAAAGAGACAATAATGAAAGCTGCAAAAGAAAAACAGCAAGTCACATATAAAGGAAAATCCATCAGAATTACAGCTGACTTTTCAGTGCAAACTATGAAAGTCAGAAGAGCCTGGACCAAAGTATTCCTAGTTCTAAATGATCACAGATGCGAACCCAGATGACTTTACCCAGCCAAAATGTCAATTAGAGTCAAAGGGGAAAGAAAAATTTTCCATGACATAAATAGGCTGAAAGAATTCATGTCCACAAAACCAGCCCTAAAGAGAGTTCTTGAAGCAATACAAAGAGCTGAAGAAAGGAATGACTATACCCAAGGGGTAACAGAAAGAAACTTAATGAATGTATAACTGTGGAAACACACAGTTACAACAAGAATGCAAACAGAAATCAAAATGACAGGAATCAATACACATCTTTCATTAATAACTTTAAATATCAATGAACCGCACTCCCCTGTCAAAAGACACAGACTGGTTAAATGGATTAAGAAATAAAATCCATATTTTGGTTGTCTACAAGAAACCCATCTCACATTCAAGGACAGGTACTGCCTTTTGGTAAAAGGATGGAAAAAAATATTCCAAGCAAATGGTACTAAGAAAAAAGCAGGAGTTGAAATTCTAATACATGACAAAATAAACTTCAAACTAAAACTAATCAGAAGCGATAAAGAGGGCCACTTCATTCTGGTCAAAGGAACAATTGACCAAGAAGATATTATAATCATGAACATACATTCACCTGACTATGGTGCATCCAACTTCAAAAAAATAGTACTACAGGACTTTAAGACCCGGATTAATCTCAGCTCAATAATAGTAGAGAACTTCAGTACCCCATTGTCTCTGTTAGATAGGTCAACAGGACAGAGAATTAACAGAGACATTCAAATTAAACAATACCATACATCAAATGGACCTAAGAGATGTCTACTAAATATTCCACCCAAGCACTAAAGAATATACTTTTTTTTGGGGGGGGGTCTTTTTGAGACAGGGTTTCCCAGCTGTCCTGGAACTCACTATGTAGACCAGGCTGGCCTTGAACTCACAGAGATCTGCCTGCCTCTGCCTCCTGAGTGCTGGGATAAAAGGCGTGTGCCACCATGCCCGGCAAGAATATACTTTCTATTCAGCACCCCATGGAACTTTCTCTAAAATCAACCATATACTGGGGCACAAAACAAGCCTCAACAAACACAAAATGATTGAAATAACTCTATGCATTCTATCAGACCACAATGCAATAAAGCTTAAAACCAACAATGGAAGAAACCCTAGTAACTACATGAACACGTGGAGATTAAAAAACACACTTCTGAGTGGTGAATGGGTCAGAGGAGAAATTAAGAAAGAAATAAAAGTATTCCTGGAACTAAATGAAAAGGACAGTAAAACATAACAAAATCTCTGGGACATGTTGAAAGTAGTCATTAGAGAGAAAACTGTAGCTCTAAGTGCCTACATTAGAAAATCAGAAAGAACACAAATGACTTAAAATTGCAACTCAAGACACTTGAAAAGCAACTAAAAATGAAACTCAAACCCAGCAGACAAGAAGAAATACCAAAAAATCTAACCAGAAATAATGAAATAGAAACAAAATGAAAACAATACAAAGAATCAATGAGTCCAACAGCTGTTCTTAGAAAAGATAAACAAGATTGACAGACCGCTAGCCCAGTTAACCAAAAGAAGAAAGAGCACCTCCATATCAACAAAATCAGAAATGAAATGGGAAATATTACAACAGATACCAAAAAGATCAAGAATATTATAAGGGAATACTTTAAAAACCTGTATGTTACTAAATTTGAAAACATAAAAGAAATGGATGGGTATCTAAAAGCATAGTAATAACCAAAACTAAATCAAGAAGAGATCAACAGTTTAAACAGACCAATAACACATAAGGAAATTGAAACTGTAATACAAAACCTCCCAACTAAAACAAAAAAAAAACAAAAAAAACCAACAAAAAAGCCCAGAACCAGACGAATTTACTGTAGAATTCTACCAGACATTTAAAGAAGATCTATATCCAATACTGCTTAATTTATTCAAAAAGAAATAAATGGAGGGAGAACTTCCAAATTTTTCTATGAAACCGGCATCACTCTAATACCCAAACCAGGTAAAGATACAACTAAAACAGAAAACTATAGACCCATATCCTTAATGAACATAGATGCAAAAATTCTCAACAAAATACTTGTAAACCGCATACAGACACACATCAAAAAGGTCATTCACCATGATCAAGTTAAGTTTATTCCAGAGAGGCAGGAATAGTTCGATACATGTTAAGTCAATAAAGGTCATAAATCATATGAACGGACTCAAAGACAAGAACCACATGGTCATCTCAATAGACACAGAAAAGGCCTTTGACAAAATTCAACATGCATTTATGTTCAAAATCTTAGACGATATTGGACTGGAGGGAACATACCTCAACATAATTAAAACCGTATACAACAAACCCACAGCCAACATCATTCTAAATGGAGAAAAATTGGAAGCATTCCCATTAAAATCAGAAACCAGCCAAGGCTGTCCACTGTCTCCACTCCTTTTTAACATAATGCTTGAAACTCTTGCAAGAACAATAAGTCATGAGAAGGAAATTAAAGGAGTAATGATTGGAAAAGAAGGGAGGAAATTATCCTTTTTTGCATATGATATGATATATCTAAGAGATGCCAAAAATTTCACCAGAAAACTCCTAGAAATGACTAACACTTGTAGTAAAGTGGCAGGTTACAAAATCAATCTACAAAAGTCTGTAGCCTTTCTATATACCAATTACAAGCAATCAGAGAAAGAGTACAAGGAAACACTTCCTTTCACAACAGCCTCAAAAAAAAATCTCATAATAAATCTGACCAAAGACATTAAACAGCTGTATAACAAAATTTTTAAATCTTTAAAGAAAGAGATTGAAGAAGACAGCAGAAGATGGAAGGACCTCCCATGCTCATGGATTGGAAGAAGTAATGTCATGAAAATGACCATTCTACCGAAAGCCATTTAAAGATTCAATGCAATGTCAATCAAAATCCCCATGACATTCTTCAAAGAATTGGAAAAAAACATCCTAAGATTCATATGGAAGCAAAAAGACCTCAGATAGCCAAAGCAACCCTGAACACTAAGTGCAATGCTAGGGGGATTACTACACCAGATTTCAAGCTATGTTATCGAGCTATAGTCATAAAGACAACATGGTACTGGCACAAAAATAGACCCATACATCAGTGGAACAAAATTGAAGGCCCAAATACGAGTATGCAACTTCGGTCACCTGATATTTGATAAAGGGCCCAAGAACATTCACTGGAGGAAATACAGCATTTTCAACAAATGGTGCTGGCAAAACTGGATTGCCACCTATAGAAGAATGAAACTAAACCCCTATATTTCACCTTGCACAGAAATCAACTCCAAATGGATCAAAAACCTAATGTGAAGCCTGAAACTTTGAAACTGTTAGAAGAAAACATTATCAATAACCTACAAGACATAGGTGTAGGAAAGGATTTTTCTAAGCTGGACTTCAATTGCTCAGGAAATAAGGTCGAGAATCAAGAAACGGGGCCTCATTAAACTAAAAAACATCTGTACATCAAAAGAAGCAACCAAGGAAGTGAAGAGAAACCCCACAGAATGTGAAAAAAATCTTCACCAATATCACATTTGAAAGCAATTTAACATCCAGAATATATAAAGAACTCAAAAATCAAAGAATTGAGAAAGCAAGTAACCCAGTTAAAAGATGGGCTAAGGAGCTGAACAGAGAGTTCTCAAAAGAAGAAACAAAGATGGCTAAGAAGCATCTTAAAAGGTGTTCAACATCATTCGTAATTAGAGAAATGCAAATTAAAACCACTTTAAGATTTCATCTCACGCCAGTCAGACTGGCTAAGATCACGAAAAAAAATGATACCAAACATTGGAGAGGATGTAGGGAAAGGAAAAGGCTCATGAACTGCTGGTGGGATTGCAAACTTGTTCACCAACCCCTATGGAAAGCAGTGTGAAGAACTCCTAAGAAACTAAAAACGAACCTACCATTGGACCCAGTAATACCACTCTTTGGCATATACTCAAACAGCTCAACTTATTCCAGAGAAACTTGTACATCCATGTTTGTTGCTGCTGTTTTCATAATAGCTAAGAGATGGAATCAACCAAAGTGTCCCTCAACTGACAAGTGGATAATGAACCAACTACAAGTTGTTCATTTGTAGGATGGAGTTCTCCTCAGCAATAAAGATAAAATCATGAAATTTGCACATAAATTATTGGAACTAGAAACTGTTATACCAAGTGAAGTAGCACAGACTCAGAAAAACAAATGACTTATGTTCTCCCTCATATGTGGATCCTAGAACCAAACCCTGATAAGTGAGTATGTATCCAGACATAACTACAGGAACCAGGGTAATGGAAAGGAACCAGGGAGGTAAAGGAGAAGAAAGAACCTGAGAGAGAAGAACAGTGGGAAACACGTGTTACTAAGGGAGATATGGATAAAAATGGGGTTATTTAAATAGGAGGGGGGAGGGAGGGTTATGCAAGGAACCTTGGGGATAAATAGAAAGGAGCTCAAGAGAAGTGGGACCCTAGGAGAAGGGTATTATTAAGGGAGAAATGGGAAAAATGGGGGCACTTTAAATGGAGAAACCATGGTGGAAGGGTTAAACAGTGAGAGATAAATAATGCCTAGCTAGTTTTAAAAAACCAGAAAGAACCATATTAGTCCAAGAGCCTACTGACAAATTATACATATAACTAGTTCAAGGAACAAAATATTTGTCTAGTGAAGGTTTATCTGAGAAGGTTTGGTTTTTACCCAAGCTTTATCTACATAACACATGATAATTAAAAGTACCAGACTGGTGGAACTAACCTTCTTGAATGTTTAACAGACATAGTTTGAGGTCTCTAGTAATCTGGTGAGAGGGACATAAAGGACAGTTTTTGCTCCTGCCCTCCAAGGTTGACTAAGTTCTGGGGGACAATGGAGCATCTCTCAAAATGTCCTGTAATGGTGGTGAGTTACCTGTCCTCTTGTTCAGGGAGGCCATGGAGACCCCACCAGATGGACTTGAACCAATATCCAGTATACAAATAGGAGGGTCAACAAAGAGGAAACATCTCATCCATTCTTCCAAGTGAAGCCATCCATGGTCGAGCAGGATCTTTTGACATATCTTCACATAGATGGAACTGGTGAAATAAAGGAGCCAGGGACTCCTCCCAAGCCCATGTGACCACTGAAGAACAGATACTCAAACAACCTTAAGAGTAAAAATAAATAGGTTTATTTGGGCCAACTGTATGGTCTTAAACACCCCAAAGGAAAGTATAAACGAAGATTAAAGTGCTCAGTATAATTCTTTAAGAGTCCCTGTGTATGGCTAAAGGGTGCATAACAAGAAAAAATGCCAGACAGGAGACATCTTTGAGTTGTTGGCCAGGGTGGCCCAAGAGACTCCTAGACAGTAACCCAGCATAGAACTGGGAAAATGAACAGCAGACCCCAAACTTACCTAAAGGAATATTGACAACTGATTACTGCTAGATGAGGAAGAGCTGATCTTCTTAAAACAAGGGACTCTGGATAGACTGACTAGACTCAGCACATGGACTTAGACTGGGGAATGGCTGGGGGCACTGACAACACAGTGGACAGTAACAGGGATGACAGAATATATGGGCTCCAGGGGGGTAGGGGAGGCTATGGGAGGGTGCTATTTGGGGTGAGGGTATAAAGATGAGTAAGATTGTTTGGTATGTTTTGATGAAATACACACACAAAAATTAATAAAAAACTATAACAAAATTTGCTGTAAATTTTTAGGTTTACAGTTGAATTACTACAGTTATACAATATTGTACTCAGTATAAGCCCTATAAGATATAAAAGTAAATGAGATTTTAACCTTTAAAAAAGATCCCCATTTCATTATTAAAATATACACTTTCATACAGAAAAATTCATTTTTAATGCAACTGACATTAAGATGTTTGCATATGCATTTCTAATATCTATATATCTGATTATTACTAATCATAGTTGGTTACTTTATGAGCTCCTTGGCATCTGAACATAGATATAAAGTCATCAGGTATATTTCAATGGTAATGTTTTTCACATCTACTAATTATTGAGGAGCAAATTTTTATGCTTTGAAGAATTATTTTTTTAATCATTTTTAAAATTTTTTTAATAACTACATGATTAGATGCATCTTAGGTCTGGCAATTGTTATTGAATATGTCGATGCTGTTGTAATGAAATGCTTCTTCTAAGTATGTGGTTATTAAATAAATGATTAAAAATTTATTCCAGAAAAAAATAAATAAATGATAAAGTTTTATAGGGAATTTAAATTTGTAACAAATATGCAGGTGATATGCTTAAACTTTGCAAGTTTTGAAATGTTTTCTTAACCTTCAACAAATAAACTTGGTACTTATGTAATTGACAAATTAATATGTAAAAAGAAGTTACTCTGTTTTGGCTTGAAAGTTTGCATTAATTATTGGAGAGGTAATAAAATGTATTGTAAATTAGTTTTGTCATTGAATAGTACTTCGGTTTGGCCTTCCGAATCTGTAGAACAGATCCTACAAAATATATAATAGCATTGAATTAAATATCAGTAACCAAAAACTATACCTTGAAAATGGATCTAATTAGTTTTAGGATGCTTCACATAAACTTTAAATTTAATTATTTGATTATAAGTGGAAATGAAACTGATACCTTTGGCTATATAATTCCTTTCAGTTTTAATAACACCACCCTAAAGAAAATGAGTTTGAAGTGGAGTGACAGACTCTAAAACAGGTAAAAAAGAACAGATATTGTGTTGGTCAGCTTTCTACTACAATGATAACTACTCAAGATAATTTTCTACTTGAAAAGGGAAAATATTTCTTTAGTTCATGGTTATGGAGGACCTAGTTCACAATAAGGTGGACTTTAAATGTATAGTAGGTGTGCCAGGAGGCAATGTCTTGGTACATGAACAAAGCATATCTCACCTTGTGGCCCAGGAACAAAAAAGAGAGAGGAGCAAGGGGCCAGGACCTACATGCTTAGAGATTTCATGGTGTCCCTCTAGGCCCCACCTCCCAATAGCACCACCTTGACGAGCAAGCCTTCTATACAGTAAACTCCACTGTGGGCTACTGAGGACATTGAAGTGTTTGTGAGTCTATGGCTAGCCTGAACTAAAGTGTGAGCTCAAGGCCAGCATAGGCAACTTAGTGAGACCTTGTCTTAAAAAGGAAAAAAAAAAAGTAAAAAGAAGCCTGGAGAATGTAGCTCAGTGACAAAACAGTTCCAGCCTCAGCACCTCAAAAAAAAAAAAAAAAAAAAATCAAACTATAATAGGAATTAGTTTATTTTCTGTTTGGGCAGAGCACTTTCTTAAAGTGCTCAAGGTCCTAGGCTCAATCCTTAGCTTTGAGAAACCAAAACAAACAGGAACAAGCAAAAGCCTCCAAATTTTTTAAAAATGGACCATGTGTTCCAGGAAATCTGGCAGTTTCCACTGCCCTTACCACATCACTGTGCTTGGGACAATGGTTTGGGGATAATAACTCTGCAATATCACAAATAACCATTTGAAGTTTTAATGTTTTATAAAGATATCTTAAGTTAAAATGAAGGCTATGAATTTAAGTTAAAATTGAAATGCACATTAAAGCTAATACTTTAATTCTACTTTCTACTGGTGTTATTTTGCCTATTTTCAGACAATGAGAGTGTGTGTGCATGTGTGTGTGTGTGTGTGTGTGTGTGTGTGTGTATGTGTGTGTGTGTGTTTGCCCGAGTGGAGTGTGGAGCTTATTTGTGCAGTGAATGTCCTTGTTCCTGAAGTCAGAGAAGGCAGACATGGACACTGGGTATCCAGCTCTATCATTCCCTGCCTTATTCATGGCGACAGGGTGTCCTACTGAACACAGAACTAGACTGGGGACTAGTGAGCCCCAGTAAATCTCTTGTCTCCATCTTCCCTTCCCTGGTGCTGAAACCACAGGTGTACATGTGGCCATTACCAGCTTTTTATGTGGGTGCTAGAATCTGAGTTCATGTTCTTATGTTTGCACAGCAAGCATTCTCCAATTGAGTCCTCACCCCAGTCTCAATAGCGCTTCTTTTAAGAAACTACTTTGAGATGGATCCAGACTTCAAAAACTTTAAAATACAATAAAAGTTTACAAACAAAGCATTAGCCAAATAAGTGCTGTCCAATTATTGCATACATTTATTTGATAGAAAATGGTGTCTTGACCAACAGCAGAAAATATGGGGTGTCCTGGCTCAGCTGCTAACCACTTATGTGACACTGCTTGGTCACATAACCTTCAGAACCCCCTTTATCTTGTCTGCACATGAGAACGCACTTATTAAGATTAACTAATTATTAAACATTGGAGTTTTCTGGTTCATTAATTCCTGTGAGGAGTTTTGATATTTTTCTTTCCCTTTCACTGATTCTCAAGTGAGGTTTGGGCTATAGGACTCCTCTTTCATTTAAATTTACGTATTTGACATTTCTCTCAAGATGCACAATCACTGGATATAGCTTGTAGAAGTTATGCATTGGGGTATTTCAATGTTTCTCAGTAGACCTTAGTTTTTAAAGCAATTTTAGGTGTGTGACATTATTAAGCATATGGTAAAAAGAGTTCTTATGTTCTCTTCTCTATATACATGCATAGTCTATATAGTTATAATTACATGATGCCTGCGGTATACATTAGGGTTTGTTCTTAGTGTATATTCTAAGGATTTGGACATATGTGTTTTGACATATTTTCACCGCTATAATGTCAGGCAGAACAGTTTCACTGCCTAAAGACCTCTGTGCTCCACCTGTTCGTCCTTCTCTCCCCTGACAAGTCATTGATCCCAATATCTCCATATCTTTATCTGTTACACCCTGTCATATAGTGGGAGTCTTGAAGCATGCAAACTTTTCAGATTGACTTATTTCACTTTGTACCATGCATTCACGTTTCTCTGATGTATTTTCGTGTTTTGGTAGCTCATTTTTCTTTAGCATTCAATGATGTTGTAATGTCTGAATGTACCACAGTTTATTTTCCCATTCTCCTGGTGTTGGTTGCTTCTATGCTACAACAATTGTGCCAAAAGCTGCTACAGGCATTTGTGGGGTCAAAAAAATTTTCAACTCCTTTGGGCACACACCCAGGAGCAAGGTTTCTGGATCATATGGTGTGTACAATTTTATAAACAACAGCAACAAACTGTCTTCCAAAGTGGCTGTGCTGTTTTGCATTCCTTTAAGCAGTGCTCCATCCACTGCTCTTACATCCTTGCCATCTTTTGCCAATGCCAACGTTCTGGGTATTGTCCTACAGTTGGCTGTATCTTAATGGTTATTTATTTATTTATTTATTATTTGTTTGTTCTCTGAGACAGGGTCTCTCTGTAGTTCCAGCTGGCCTGGAACGCATCATGTAAATCAGGTTGACCTCTAATCCACAGAGATCCTCCTGTTTCTGTCACCCAAGTACTTCAGTTAAAGGTATGTGCAACACACTCAACCTGCATTTTGATGTTTTAATTTGCATTTCCTTGATGACATGGAGAATTTTTATGGTAGTTTTTGCATATATATATATATATATATATATTTGATGTGAAGTCTTGGTGTTTGAGGTTCATTTTTCTTATTAGGGAGCTTTACGTGTTCTTGAATATTTGGAAAATCAAACTTCACAGATAGTCTTTTACATGTGTCCTCTGTGTGTGTGTGTCTTCTTTCATCTTCGTGGTTTTTCAGTGGTTTTTGTAATCTAGTGTGCAATGTATACAAACAATTTTTTAAATTAAAATTTTAATTTTTTGAAAATTTTATTTAAGTACTGTACTTACATCATTTCCATCTGTCCCTCACCCCCTTCCATTTCCCTCCATACTTCCTCCAAATTTATGACCTCTTCTTTAATTATTATTGTTATATATGATGTATGTGCTCTATATAACCAATTCTATGGATATTTTAAGGACAGTCGATTACACTAGGAGATTTTCAATACTTCTACATTATACTTACGGATATTTTGTTCAAATCCTATGTTTCACTCGGATTTTGTCTAAGATAGAAAAAGAAAACCGAATATTCTTATATTAGTAATCAATTTCTCATTGGTTTACGGATTGATAGTGCATAATACTGATCAAAATTTTCATGAATTCACATATATATTAACATTCAAAACATAAAAAGTCAAAATCATAAGTTGTTCCCGTATAATTTGGCTTTGTGTTGCATGTTTGGAATCTGCAATTGACAGCACCAGTTTCTTCCATATGCTTCATAACCCTTCGGCAGCTCTTACACCTTTATGAGTCCTCATTGTTGCTGACATGTCACCTTTGATTTATGATTTTATTTTAAACCTAATCTGTGTCTTTGCTGTGAGATAATCTATTTTGGTTTGCTAGTATAACTGATACAGTTGATTCTATTTCACCAATTCCTGTTCTTCTTTCTTCATACCAATTTTTTGGCATTTTTGGAAATTCCATATAAAACACACATCTCAACACATACTCTGAAACACTTTGAAAATAAATGTATCTTTTTTTCTTTCTCCTAATGGCTACCTCGTTTTATTTTATTTTATTTTATTTTGACAGTCTCTCATTATGTAGCTCTGTCTGACTTGGAACTTGCTGGGTAGACATGGCTGCCCCCTAACTCACGGAGCTCCACCTGCCTTCTGAGTCCTGAGGTTAAGACTGATGCCACTTGCTGAGTTCATCATGTACTATTTTTAAAACATTGTCAGTATTTAAAAAATATTTTATTTATTACTTTTATTTTATGTGTATGGGTGTATTGCTTGCATATATGTAAGTGTACTGTTTCTTGCAATGCCTGCAGAGGTCAGAAGAGGGCGTCAGATCCCCTGGAACTGGAGGTATGGAGGGTTGTTAGCTGCCATGTGGGTGCAGAGAACTGAACCCGGGTCCACTGCAAGAGCAGCCAGTGATCTAACCACTGAACCATCCCTCCAGCCCCGTTGTCAGTATTTTTACAGTTACAAATATCTCAAGTTTAACGATACCATTTACCTTTCATCAACTTAAAATGACATTTTTTTGCCATCTTTTCCTTTCAGTTTTACTTATTGCAGAATATTAATATATTTTTGACATTTAGAAAAACACAAAATGTAGTTATAACTATTTTATAGTACTACTTCAAGCATTTATTGTAACATTTTCCATGTGTTGCAGTGCTCATGGACTACATTATTGGTAATAATTACAGTACTGATACTCAACCCATTTCCCACTACTCCTATAGTTTCAAGACTTACCCTCTTTGAAGTAAATTTTTAAAAAATTTTATTTGATCATTTTGTTTTCTGAAACTTTAAATGTATAAGACTATTTTTCTATCATTCTCATATTTGAACACCAGCCAATCATTTGAAAGACAAGATTTGTCTCTAGTGCTTCATCTTCTGTTTTGGTTGTAAGGCCACTGATACTTTGTAGTCAATAGTCTAACTGGTCCTTCCGTGGAGCATGATAAATTGTTAATGTTACTCTGAGATCTGGCTTTAAGTATGAAATGTGAATGTCAATCATTGCTTCAATCCTGTTTCTGGTGCTGCTGAGCCTGATTCTTCCCTTAGATAACCTGTAATTCTTACTTTCATTTCTACATTCATCATCACTTTTTTTACTTGTTTCCTTTGATTTTCAGAAATACTACCAACTTTTTATCCCACACACTGGCTGGATCACCCCTTGGAAGTTTTGCTCTTTATTGTTTTGGTGCAAAATTAAATTTTAGAAACCTCGTGTTCTTTGCTGTTCTCTCTTTCCATCCTGTTGTCTTTTAATATGGTCGCCCAGCCCCCACCTCTGTTTCCTCTCTCTCTGAATAGTGTGGGCTTTTCTCATTTAATTGAGGTGATATGTTTTGTTGCAATCAATCAAGAAAAAATATCTTCTTTTGATGTTTCTATGAAAATAATTTCAGAGTTGTGTTTTCTCCAGCTGGACTTGCAGTTTGCAGGTTCCCTAGTTGCTCTTCACATCCGACTGTTGCTACTTGAGTTGTTTATCTTTGCTGTTATTAATAGAGAATGTTCATTCTCACTGCAAAGCCAAATTGTTTGATTTCACTTTCAATGATATCTCTTATACAATGAAAAGAAAGTGTGATTTTGTTGTAATACAGAATTGATATGTGGATATTAAATATCTTACTGTTCTTTTTATTTTTATTTTTTAATTTTTATTTCATGTGTATGAATGTATTGTCTGCATGTGTGGAAGTACACCTATCTCATGCAACGCCTGCTGAGTTCAAAAGAGGGCATCAGATGCCCTGGATTTGGAGTTAGGACAATTGTTACCTGCCATGTGGTACTGGGAACTGAACCTGGGTCCTCTGCAAGAACAACCAGTGCTTTTAACCATTGAGACAAATCTCCACCCCTTTATAGTTCTTTAAATGTGCAAAATTACTGAATTAGTTTTTAGTAGACACTTTTCAGATATCCCACAATGACTCTGCAGTAGATAAGTATGAACACAATTTCCATGCATGTCCTACTAACTGAAATCATGGTGAAATATCACAAATCCTCTAAAAAACTTTAAAATTAACCAACTACAGGATGTGAGATCATGTTTATGCCTAAAATTCAATTAAAGAACTCTGTCACTGTTATTGCAGTAGTGATCAATATTTTTTCATACATCATAGAAAACATGTTCTGTTTTTATAACATCTAGTATAGAAAGATGTTTGTACAAGCTTATACAACAAACGAAAGTGAATGTGGTCTTGGCGTCTATTGCTAGTCTGCAAGCCAAACTAAACATAAAGTAATCTTTTCTACAAATGCTGTCAGAACAAGGAATAAATGTTTGAAGAAAAAGATAATCCTGTACCACACAGCATATACAACCAAGTATAGTAGATGAAGCTAAAAATAATCTAGAAGAAAGCAGACCAAACTATTCTTTTGATATTAAGAGAAGTTTTACAAAGGGTGCCAGAAGCACAACACATAAATTGATAAATTAGACATAGTAACAATATATGCCTTCTCAAAGGGCTACATGAGAGAAATGGAAGCAATGTGACATGTAGGAATATTCTGAGTACATATATATGACAATTTATACCTTAAATTTGTAGATAACCTGTATCACACAACAATAATAATATAAACAACTTAATCACATGGGAAAGAAACCAGATCACAGATACAAGAAAAGATCGGCTTTGTCAGTAGCCACATGGAATGACTTGATATCTCTTTTTTAAAGATTTTTAAAAATATTTTTCCCGCATGCATGTAAATGTAACACATCCATGCTTGCTGTCCACAAAGGTCAGAGGGCACTGTATTCCCCTGGACCTGGAGTTAAGCATGGGTGTTAGCTGCCATGTGGATACTGGAAACCGAATCAGGGTCCTCTGGAAGAGCAGTACATGCTCTTAACCACTGAGTCATCTCGTCAGCCCCTGCGGCTTGATATCTTGACCAGAGACATAGAAATCATAACCTCAGTAATTGATCTCTACACATCTACTAGAATGAAGAAATTTAATGATACTAAAATCACTGAATGTTGCGAAGTTTTAAAGCCTAGAACTCTCATACATTTCTGTTAGAAGTATAAAATAGGACACCTGTGGAAAAGACATATACCTCTTCCATACCCCAGCAATGACACCTAGATGTGAACCCAAGAACAACAATTGCAAAAAGCAAATTAATGAGGCTACCACTCAGTGGTAAAGCAGTGTTTACCAAGCTTGAAGCCCTGTTTCAATCACTGGTATTGCCAAAAAAATGAATTAAAAATATTTACGGGTAAGTAAATAATGGTAATTCTTACAGTGGATTTTCAGTCAGTGATGAACAGAAATAAGTAGCTGATATGTACAAAAAAGTGGATTTATTTAGACTGCTTTTGTTTTATATTTAGTAGCTAATTTTTTTTTCTGGGGGATGCTAATTTTTCTTGTTAGAGATCATCAGGTCTCCAAGTTTAGAACTAGGAATGCTGCTCTTCTGAAGTATTTCAGAAGAGACCCTCTGACTCATAACTAAGTTCAGCCTTTTGTTAAATTTTACCTGGTTTTATTTTGTTGAGAATTAGCATTAATGTCAAAGCTGTGTTTCTCAAACCTGGTTGCAAGCCTTTGAGTTCTGACTTGGTAGGGTGGGGTAGGGCCTTCGAATGTTCATTTCTAACATCTTCCCGGCTAATGCTGATCTTGGTAGCCTGGGAACTGATGAGGAGCCTGGGAGAAGGTGCTTGTGGGAAGCAACTGATGGACTGACAATACTGCTTCTAAAGAGTCCATAAAAGAGAGGAAGATGAGGTTTCTTGATTCCAGGAATATCTGAGCTCTGTCGGGCCATTCTCCACCACTCTGCCCCTCTCATTGTGCCTAAATTAACTTTCAGTCAGAACTGACTGCTTTTGTAGCTACTTGACCTGAGGACATGTAGTCATGAAGTGCTGCACTAGATGAAAAGACAGTGCACATACTTTGATAAAGCCCCTACGTGATCTGGCATTAAACTTCCCCACGTATGTTATTGAGCCTTGGTGTTGATGTGTTGGCACAGGTACAATAATGTGGTAGTTCTTATTTTTATGATCAAATCTTCCATCCCTGCATGTTGTCATGTGACATACTGCTGTATGAGGTAGGAGGGTGGAAGAGGATATTTCCCCTCCTAGTCACAAGCCTAAGCTTGTGAAGGTTTTTAGTTGCTGTTGTTGTTGTTTTCCAATGAATCACAAATGGAATGTATGACAGCTCTGAGTGGAAGTTGTGGGAGCCTCGCCCATGTTTCTCAACCCTCTCTTATCCTTTCCTTCCACATAAAGGTGGTATGTCACAGAGAGCAACTGCTTTTGCAGCTGAGTAACAAAACTATGTGGTGAAGAATCACAACCAACATTATGCCGGGACAGGAAATACTTATCACTTTATGTGAGTGAGGGAACATTGGCAAACAGTCTGTTCCTCCTACTTGGTGCAGTTCTTAGGCCAGATTGGTTATGGGTACTATTTGTGTTAATCATCATAATAATCCTATCAGATAAATTTTTTTTCCTCAAAATACAAGGAAGAAAATAAGGTTGAAAATGAGTTGTTTACTAATTCTGAGAGTAATTTCTTTCAAATGTACCATGGGGTGATAACTCATTAAATAGTGAATATAAGTAAATAGGATTATGTAAAAACAGAAAGTCTATTAAATATTACCAGCTTAACCTTCCTGAACCCAACATTTTACTCAATAAGCAGTCATTTCACCCACAGAGACTACTTCTTCACCATAATTGGGTTTTTCAACTCAGCTTGATTGAATATATCTTAGCATAAAGCAAAAACTTCCACTTAAAAAGTCCTACTCTGCAAAACTGTGAGTCCACCTTAATTAGATTTCTTGGGGTATATGGGATATAATTTTGATGTTTGAGACTGGAAAATGATAGACCCCAGTGTAAGGAGACAATGATTGAGGAGATAACTTTTACCTATTAAAGAAATACTCGTTTGAGTAAGTCACCATGATGCTTTGGTAGCTCTTCGGTATTTAGGTTGTTAATGAGGAGTAAATGAAGGCTTCACAGAAGATGGAATCAATGCAATCACATCCAAGGTTGGAATGGGGAGTTTGTTTGAAGAAAGAGATTAAATTGAGGGATATATAAGGTAAGATACTTTCCCAATATACTTGGAAACTTCACACTCAAGATGCCGTGCTAGATAGCTTGTCAACTTGACATACCTGGGTACTGTGGCCATGTCTACGAGGCATTTTCTTGATTGTTGAGTGATGTGGGAGGGCCCAGTCTACTGTGAGTGGTGCCACCCTGGTCATGTATTGTTAAGAAAGCAATGGCCCAGGGGAGCAAGCCAGTAAGCTACATTCTTCCATGGCCTGAGCTCCAGTTCCTGCCTCTAGTTTCCTGCCCTGAGTTCCTACCTTGAACTCCCTGATGAATTGTGACTTGGGAGATGTAAGCCAAATAAACCCTTTCCTCCCCAAGTTGGCATTGGTCAGAGTATTTTGCCAAGGCAATGGAGAAACAAACTAGAAAAGAGGCCAAATAACGAAAATTTAGAATCCTCTGATAGTCATATAGGACTATCTACCTCAAATATTCCATTCATCCCTTCTTTAAGCAAGTGTTTAGCAACACCTGCTCTATGCCAAGTCCCAGATGGAGGTGTAGGTGGTAAACAGGAAATGAGGATCTTCTCACAAATCTCCTATGCTCCAGTGAGGAAGCAAACAATGAACAAAGGAATCACCACTTGGCAATCATAAATGCATGGAGGAAGGTGGTATAGAAAGAAGAGTTTGAGTGTGATGATGTGCAGCAGGCAGGGGCCATACTTTTTAGAGGGAGGTGGAAGAGGAGATAATGAACAAGCTGAGCTGGTGAGTACCAGATGTTTCATCTGAGTCAAAGCAAGGAAGCACAGACATCCTTTTGAAGGCAGGAAAAAAATACACATACATTTCTCTTGAGCTGCTTCCATACTCTTAGTTTTATAAGTAGGTATGCTGTATTTCCATTTTAATTTCTAGTCCTTCTTTTTGCTTTAACTTAACCATCTATACTGCTAAAGTGTTTATTATATGGCTACAATCAAGTAAAAATATATAATTATCTGAGATATTTCACATTATTCTTATGAACTTTCTGATAAAGAATTTCATTTACAAAAATTATCTGTATTTCCACTACAGTTTAAGAAAAAATCTCTCAATGCTTGGGATAAAATAGCCTGTAGAGGAAAATATTAGTCATCAGCTTATCCCCATTCCTTTTACCCCATTAATTAAAAAGAAAGAAAATAAAACACGTTTAATATCTGGCTTTATTAACCAGATAAAACAACCCAAACAACATCCATTTTAAGAAAATAAGAATGTACTCTCTTTGATATAAACTCCAGTTTATTCATAAGCAAATTATTCATTTGAATCAGAGCAATATTTCATATTGTGTGGCTCACTGGGATAAAAAAAATCAGACTCAAAGCTCCTTAAAGTATAAATACATTATTTGTTCAAATAGTTAGACATGTGTAAACTGTGTCCCCGTATCAATAGTGATGTTGTACAAAAACTTTTCTGATCCCACGGTGAGGACAGATGATGGTTAAAACTGAATGTGCTCAAAAAGGCTAAACATACAACTCCAGTATCAAATGAGATATTCAGTTATATAGGAGGTAGTTGATATATATGTTATGATGGGCAGATTAAATTATTCAAAATACTGTGGTTCCTGGGGTAATTTTCTTTTCCATTATGGAACTAAAGAAAATCCAGACCATGAGGTCTTCCACCATCTGTATGAAACCATAGCTTAATTGTAGCATATCAATGACTGTGTAAAGACAACTGGGAGTAAGTGCAACTATTACCTAACCAGAACCACAAAATGAAGTTATTTGTGATTTAAATAACTTATTGTGGATGCCAGGGGAGCAGTCATGGGACCTGAATGGATTATCATGGAACTGAAAAAAGACCAGGGAACTCCTGCTTCCAAAGAGTTGTTAGAAATCATAGATCATACAGAATCCTATGAATTAGCAATTTATGATGAAAAGGCCCTCTTTGTGTAAGAGACCATCTTTGATGCCTCCTTTATCTTACTTTTTATATCAATACATTTTGAAAATGTCAGAATGTGTTCCATTTTTTCAGTTCATTCTTAATGTTAGTCACAAAATTGACAAAGGTCATTCAGAATATAATATTGGAATCCAGGTATATTATTTGGAGTACCAACAATCTTGTGTAGAAAGTTTTCAATGAGAAAGGCTTCTTGCTAATTAGGCAGTGGCAAGAATCCAAGAGAGTCACCTGCTCCGTAATCATCACATACACAGCAAACAGGGACAATGTATCACCATTTAATCTAAGGACTCATCTTTAAGCTGGCTGCATACAAACTCACATGGTATATTGTTTAATCAAGGGCTAATGAAGTACTTTTAGCAAATAGAAAATATTTATATCTCTTAAGAAGTCATTTAAAATATCTAAAGATTATTGGCTTATAGTAAGTGCATTGTTTGGTAGTCCCTTGGGTTTTTTTTTTTTCATAAAATCAAATTTTTTAAATGAACTAGAGCCATTTAATTGACTTTGAAGGCACTTCCAGCTCTAATTTAGGATTTTCAAGGGTTTTTTACTACTTGAAAATAATCTTAGCTTATGCCTCACAGAAATGGGAAGGGACAGCCATAGCAGATGATTATTTCTCACTTTCAGTGTATAACAAAGTGTTCATGATTTTCAACCCTGCAACGTGTTCCTGGCACCTCTGAATTTTCTAGTGTTTAATTGAAAATTCTTACTTTGAAAATATGCCATGTGTTTGGATGCCAAAGACTCAGTCTACTGCTTTGATAAATTTGGTCCTAGATTATAGTATCAAAAAAGTCTTATGAAATAATTTAATTAAATAAATTTTGTGTATAATATAATCAGATAATCACATCCTAATTATGAAGTTAACTCTTTGCTAAGGCTGAAGTTTAAAATCACTAAATCTAGAAAATTCATGTGTGTGATCTAGGTAACTGCCTTTCCATAGCCAGAGATTATGCACTTGTCACCAAAAATAACATACTGGAAAGTTACACAGAACGATTTTTGCTGACCTAGAATTTTCAATATATGTAGGCATTTTTAATTATGTAGAGATAATTTAAAACAAAGTAATATAGAATCATGTCAATCCAAAGTTCATATTTGAATATATGCAAAAAGATGTTTTTCAGGGTGTAGCGATGTCTTGGTGGATAAGAGCACTGGCTGCTCTTGCAGAGGACCCAGGTTCAGTTCCCAGCACCTACATTTCAGCTCACAATCATCTGTGACTCCATTTCCAGGGGATCTGATGCCCTTCTCTGACTTCTGTGGGCACAGTGCATGACATGGTGCATATACATACATACAGGCAAAACATTCATACACATAAAATAAAAATAAGACAATAAATAATTTAAAGATGTATTTGCTTATAAGCACAGGATCATTTGACAGTGCATGCATTGAAATCAAAGCAATGATGGGCAGTGAAGTTAAAATGATCAGAATAAGAACTTTAAGGCCATCAGTTACTGTTACAGCAGATTTATCACTCATGCAGAAATACTCCCCTTATTATGGTACCAATTCCTTCCATATTCTTGCTGTGGGTGGAAACCACATATTCAGCTATCACATTGTAAGGAAAGACAGTTTCCAAGAATCAATAGCACATGTTCCCATTTTCTAACATTACCAACATGTACATTAATCTGTTGCCAATTTAGGGCTCAAATCTTTATTTGTCTTGCTCCATTTGTCTTGCTCCAATTATTATTATTTATTATTATTATTATTATTACCATTATTGTTGTTTGTAAACTCTTACAGAATAGAATAAAATCTTATTTGAAAGGAATATTTGTAGTATTCTATGAAATATATTCACAAATACTAACATGAAAGTAAAGCAAAGAAGCCTATCTAGTGGAGGCATGTGAGATAAGGGTGTTTTGAGAGCTTCTGATAAAAGTGCTCTCCTCCCCTTTGAGATGCAGTTCTCCTATTCAAAGAAAGTTCATGATCTCACCTTTAGATGATTTACTAGAAATGAAACTCAGTGTAATGAAACTAATAAGAAAAACAAAGACATCATATTTTTATTTTTTAGAATACTTTTATTATTCCAAAGAGAGACAATTTTTAATACATTTTTTCCAGAAATAAGTTGAAATAGGCTACATATATATATATATACAATGAATTTTAAGTATTTAAAAGTAGGGATAAGACATCAAAGCCCAAAGCCAAGCATGGTGGCACATTCAGTCCCGGCACTTGGGAGGCAGAGTCAGGCAGATTGCTGTGAGTTCCAGGCAAGCCTAGTATGATCCCTATGTACCGTATGACTTGTGAGGCACTGTAGCTCTTAAGAGGGAACATTTGGGGTGCAAATGAAGACATGCCCTGACACCTTTAGGTGTGACCTGAGAATTAAGAGTTTGGCACATTCCAGGATTTCAATATTCGCTAATCTTCTTTCTCAAAAACAAAATCCCTTCAGTTATTATCTTGAATACTTATCAAATGCAAAGGAGATAAGGAAGTAATATTTAGCCATTTGCTTTGAGTAAAAAGTACATTTTTCTTTCCACACAATTGAATTTCTACTGTTGCATATTTTAGATGACTAGTTGGTATTCTTTACATTTATTTATTTGTGTGTGTATATATGTATATGTGTGAGTATGCACATGCCACACAGCTTGTGGGTGGGGTCAGAGCACAGCTCGTGGGAGTTTGTTCTCTCCTTTCACCATGTGGATTCTGTGCACTGTGCTCAGATCCTCAAGCTTGGCAGCAAGAGCCTTCTCCCTGGCTCCTGTTTTGCATTATTAATTCTCTGAAACATTTAAAAATATTGATAGAAATTTTTGATAATAATTTGAGGTGTTGTTAATTATCATCCACTTTCCAAAGTGGGCTTCTTTATAAGGTAGAGCTGTGCTCCTTTGGGCAAGCCTGTATTGCAGACATGATATGATGCTGAGCTCCGTGGAGTCATATCCTGTGTTCTGTCTATCAAGAAGTGCTTCTGCCACATTGGTAGAAAAATCGCTGATGAAAAAAAATTGGGCGATTCATTGTACCATCTAGACAACAAATGTATGTGTCTTTATATGTATATATGTATGTTGTATGAATGTTGAGACAGATTCTCCTATGTTGCACAGTCTGACTTTAAACTAGCAATCCTCCTGCCTCAGCCTCCTGAGTGCTGAGATTACAAGTATGCACCTCCATGTCTACAAACATAGCTTAACAGACAGAATTTAGACATACCCAGGTGGCTGTATATCTGATTGTAACACTGCTGAATATCTCATCTCTGTAAAAGCCAAATCAAACATTAAAATTGAGTGCCCCTAAATAAAGCAAGTTGCTTTGCATTTATGAGTTTTCGGTTATATTGTTTTCTTATTTCAGATTTTAACTTATTGTAACAGAAATTTATTTATGTGTTTGCACAAAATTTTTTAAAAATATTGAATAAAATTACATTTATTATTTGTTAAAAATATTGATAGAAAAAAAGAGAAAGCATATGAACACAATGTCATAAGCAAGCTGATTATGAATCAAAGGTTGCCTGTCTATTCCCCAGACCCTACTCCCTATCCACAGGAGCTGATATCAAAGTGTCAGTTTTTCTTCCTGAATTCAAGATCTCAAATGGAAGATAGTGTTTTAAATATTCAATTTAAAAATATTGTTCAGAAATGTAAAAGAGACATATTAACTGACTTTCAGACATCTTTTTAAAATTATTTATTTAATAACCATATAATTAGAAGAAGCATTTCATTACAACAGCATTGACATATTCAATAACAATTTCCAGAGCTAAGATGCGTCTCTTTCAAAATTGGCTGTAAATTTTTAGGTTTAGAGTTGAATTAATACAGTTATACTCTGTATAAACCCTATAAGACATAAAATTAAATGAGGTTTTAAGCTTTAAAAAGATCTCCATTTTATAATTAAAATACACAGTTTCATACAGAAAAATGCATTTTTAACACAGTTGACACTAAGATGCACATGCATTTCTAATCTCTATGTATCTGTTTATTACTAGTCACAGTTGGTTACTTTCTGAGCTCCTTGGCATCCAAGCATGGATATAAAGTCATCAGGTAGATTTCAGTGGTAATGTTTTTCACATCTACTAATTATTA
>NW_008357493.1:953190-953779 GCF_000622305.1 Nannospalax galili
ATTATTATTACTATTGTTATTAATTTATACACCCACTTCCCAGGTAGCACCCTCCCATAGCCTCCCTCCCCCTACTAGAGCCTTTATACTCTGATATTCCTGTACTGTCTACTATGTTGTCGGCACCCCAGCCATTCCCCACTACTTGCCCATCTGGTGAATCTAGTCAGCCTATCTAGAGTCTTTGTTTTCTCATCTAGAGAAAACCACTTTGTTTTCTCATCTAGTGGTAATCAGTTGTCAGTATACCTTTGGATAAGATTGGGGTCTGCTGTTCAATTTTCCAGTTCTATGCTGGGTTACTATCTGGGAATCCCTTTGGCCACCCTGGCCAACAACTCAAAAGAAGGTATCACCTGTCTGGCATTGGTGCTTGTTATGTAGCCTTTAGCTATGCATATGGACTCTTATGAAATTATATTGGCCCTTTTAATCTTTGGTTATACTTTCTTTTTGGGTGTGTAAGTCCATACAGTTGGTCCAGATAAACCGATTTATTTTTACTCTTAAGGTCGTTTGAGGATCTGTTCCTCAGGGGTCACATGGGCTTGGGAAGAGCCTCTGGCTCCTTTCTTTTGCCTTTTGCCAG
>NW_008357493.1:953816-954146 GCF_000622305.1 Nannospalax galili
ACCATGGTTGGCTTCACTTGGAAGCATGGAGGAAATAATTCCTCTGTGTTGACCCTCCTCTTTGTAGACTGGGCACTGGTTCAAGTCCACATGGTGGGGTCTCCTTGGCCTCCTTGATCAAGAGGTCAGGTGACCCACCACAATTACAGGACATTTTGAGAGATGCTCATATTCCCCTGGAACTAGTTGACCTAGGAGGGCAAGGAGCAAAAAGTGCCCTTTATGTCCCTCTGACCAAATTATTATAGACCTAAAAATATGTTTAGTATATTATAGACCTCCAAGAAAGTTAGTTCCACCAGTCTGGTATTTTTAATTACTGTGTGTCAT
>NW_008357493.1:954891-956130 GCF_000622305.1 Nannospalax galili
ACATTTGGTATCATTTGTTTTCTTGATCTTAGCCAGTCTGACTGGGGTAAGGTGAAATCTTAAAGTGATTTTAATTTGTATTTCCCTGATTATTAGTGATGATGAACATCTTCTAAAATGTCTCATAGCCACCTTTACTTCTTCTTTTGAGAACTCTCTGTTCAGCTCCTTAGCCCATCTTTTAACTGCGTTGCTTCTTGTCAAAAGTTCGTTATAAATTCTGGTTATTAAACCTCTGTCGGATGTGTCGTTGGTGAAGATTTTCTCACATTCTGGGGGTTTTCTATTTGCTTCCTTGGTTGTTTCCTTTGATTTAAGAAGCTTTTTAGTTTAATGAGGTCCCATTGGTTAATTCTTGCCCTTGTTTCCTGAGCAACTGATGTCTGGTTTAGAAAATCCTTTCCTACGCCTGCATCTTCTAGGTTTTGCCCAATGTTTTCTTCTCATAGTTTCTATGTTTCAGGCTTTACATTGAGGTCTTTGAGCCATTTGGAATTGACTTTTCTGTAGGGTGAAAGATAGGGGTTTAGTTTCATTATTCTACAGGTGGAGATCCAGTTTTGTCAGCACCATTTGCTGAACATGCTGTCTCTCCTCCAATTAATGTTCTTGGCCCCTTTGTCAAATATCAGGTGGCTGAAATTGCATTTACTCATATTTGGGTCTTCGATTTTGTTCTGTTCATCTATGGGTCTATTTTTGTGCCAGTACCGTGTTGTTTTTATGACTACAGCTCTGTAATACAGCATGAAATCTGGTGTAGTAATCCCCAGCATTGCTCTTAGTACTCAGGGTTGTTTTTGCTATCTGAGGTCTTTTGTGCTTCCTTATAAATCTTAGGATACTTTTTTCCAATTCTGTGAAAAATGTCATGGTAATTTTAATTGGCATTGTGTTGAATCTGTATATGACTTTTGGTATGATGTTCATTTTCACAATATTAATTCTTACCATCCATGAGCATGGGAGGTCCTTCCATCTTCTGATGTCTTCCTCAATTTATACCTTTAAAGATTTAAATTTCTCATGGCAGAGCTCTTTAATGTCTTTGGTTAGGTTTATTCCGAGTTGTTTTCCTTTCTGCCTTGATTTTTGTTATTTCTTCTTGTCTGCTGGGTTTGGGTTTTGTTTGCTGTTGCTTTTCAAGCGTGTTGAGTTGCCGTGTTAAGTCATTTATTTGTGTTCTTTCCGATTTTTTGATGTAGGCACTTAGAGCTATAAACTTCCCTCTAAGAATGG
>NW_008357493.1:956140-989998 GCF_000622305.1 Nannospalax galili
ACAAATTGCACTAAGAAAAAAGCGGGCGTAGCAATTCTAATATCTGACAAAATAGACTTTAAACTAAAATTAATCAGAAGAGATAAAGAGGGCCACTTCATTTTGATCAAAGGAACAAAGAATCAATAAGAAATTACAATCATGAACATATATTCACCAAACTCTGGTGTACCCAGCTTCATAAAAACAATACTACAGGACTTTAAGACCCAGATCCATCCCAACTCATTAATAGTAGGGGACTTCAATACCCCACTGTCTCCATTAGATAGGTCAACAGGGCAGAGAGTTAACAGAGAGACATCTGAACTAAACAATAACATATATCAAATGGAATTAACAGACATCTACCAAATGTTCCACCCTAGCACCAAAGGACATACTTTCTACTTAGCACCCCATGGAACCTTTTCCAAAATCGACCATATACTGGGGCACAAAACAAACCTCAACAAATACAAAAAGATTGAAATAATTCCATGCATTCTATGAGACCACAATGCAATAAAGCTTACAATCAACACCCGAAGAAGCCCAAATCACCACATGAACACATGGAGATTAAACAACACAATGAGAAATTAAGAAAGAAATAAAAGTATTCCTAGAATTCAATGAAAAGGACAATACAATAAGACGAAACCTCTGGGACACACTGTAAGTGGTCCTTAGAGGAAAGTTTATAGCTCTAAATGCCTACATAAAAAAATCAGAAAGTACACGAATAAATGATTTAACATTGCAACTCAACACACTGGAAAAGCAACAGCAAATGAAACCCCAACCCAGAAGACAAGAAGAAATAAGAAAAATCAAGGCAGAAATTAATGAAATTGAAACAAAGAAAACAATACAAAAATCAACAATTCCAAGAGCTGGTTCTTTGAAAAGATAAACAAGATTGACAGACCACTAGCCCAGTTAACCAAAAGAAAGAAAGAGCACCTCCAAATCAACAAAATCAGAGATGAAAGGGGAAACATCACAACAGACACCAGAAAGATACAGAACATTATAAGGGAATACTTTAAAAACCTATACGCTACTAAATTTGAAAACCTAAAAGAAATGGATGCATATCTAAAGGCATGGGAACCACAAAAACTAAACCAAGAAGAGATTAACAGCTTAAACAGACCCATAACACAAAAAGAAATTGAAACAACAATACAAAACCTCCCGACTGAAAAAAGCCCAGGACCAGATGGGTTTACAGCAGAATTCTATCAGACGTTTAAAGAAGATCTACATCCAATGCTACTTAATTTATTCAAAAAACTAGAAATGGAGGGAGAACTTCCAAATTCCTTCTATGAAGCCAACATCACTCTAATACCAAAGCCAGCTAAAGATACATCCAAACAAGAAAACTGTAGACCCATATCCTTAATGAACATAAATGCAAAAATTCTCAACAAGATACTTGCAAACCGCATACAGGCACACATCAAAAAGATCAGCCACCATGATCAAGTCGACTTTATCCCAGAGATGCAGGGATGATTCAATATGTGTAAGTCAATAAATGTCATAAATCATATACACGGACTCAAAGACAAGAACCACATGGTCATCTCAGTAGCTGCAGAGAAGGCCTTTGACAAAATTCAACATGAATTTATGTTCAAAGTCCTATAGGGAATTGGACTGGAGAGAACATACCTCAACATAATTAAAGCCATATATAACAAACCCACAGCCAACGTCATTCTAAATGGAGAAAAACTGGAAGCATTCCCATTGAAATCAGGAACCAGACAAGACTGTCCACTATCCTCACTTCTCTTTAACATAGTACTTGAAACTCTTGCAAGAGCAATAAGACAAGAGCAGGAAATTAAAGGAGTAATAATTGGAAAAGAAGAGATCAAATTATCCCTTTTTGCAGATGATATGATATTATATCAAAGGGACGCCAAAAATTCCACCTGAAAACTCCTAGAAATTATTAACATGTTCAGTAAAGTGGCAGACATCTTATAGAACTTTATACATCACATTTTCTATTTATGGCCAATTGATTCCTAAGACCAGCTATACTTTTTTTCTGAAATTTAGGGGATAAATTTGAGTAAGCCAGTAATTTTTTTGAACATACTAATAAAATGTTTCAAAAGAAGCAAAAATGTGCATGTGCCATTGTCATTTGCAGTTGGGTGAATCACCTCCTAGTAATTTTATTGAAACACAGTCTAGTCAATTATTCAAATTACAGGCCACAAATATTCCTGAAATTACTATCTTTTTCAAATACTTTTTAAAGGAATCAAGTATTTACTCTTAAGATTTTTTTTCAAAACAAACACCTTTATTATCGATGCAAGGTTTTAAATGGGTTTATTAAATATAAGAAAGCCTTCTCTTTCATTTTGAATTTACTTCCATATGTTTTATTCTTTTTTTTTTTTATCATGTTCAGAGCCTGTGTTTCTAATTACATGATGCCATTCTTTATTCTTCCAACCCTTTGCAGCATTTTGTTTTGGTTTTTGAAATGTTCTGTGTGTGTCTTGTCTCTAAAATGCATTAATGCATTTTCATTTAAACTTCAGATCATCCAATTACTGAAACAGCACTATGTAGACAACACATGATGAAGTGAGTCATCCCTACATTTGGCTTCTTTTGTTTCCCTTCCTGATTGAAGGGTTCAATAAATTGCTACAGCTCATAATGACTATGAAAGTTAAATACTATTTTTATCCATTCAGCTGGGTTTTTAAATGCAGCATGTGGACCCATCATTCTGTCATGGGCAAGAGCTCTGGAAATTCTTGACAGCTCATAATCTTCTCTGCTCATATTCACAAGTGAAAATGAGTATACTTACAGCCAGGAACTTTACACACTAATTTTTGCATCAACTTTCAGAAGGATAACAATTCTAAGGAAATCAGTGCATTCTATTCCCTTAAAAAGTTCTTAATTCAGAGAATAAAGTATTCAGGGTTTAAGGATAAAACATGTTACTTGTTTGTTATAATTGAAAGAATGGATTATATGAACTCTATTATTTGTGAAAACACTTCTGAGTTAATCTCATGTAAATTTTCTCAAATTGAGCTAAAACATCAGGGAGTCTCTTGAAGGAAACGCATTAGGAGAAGAATGTAAATTTCCAGACCCTCCACTTAGATTGCAGAATGCCCTCTCTCATGATGCCTTAGGCTGTTGTATGCTTTTGTAGAACATATTTATTTTCTGAAATGTATTATTTATTTCTAAGTATCGGTTTCATTCTTTCCAATAGTAATAATAGAATAATGCATAATTTTATCATTTATCACAAATACTATGATGTTCCAATGAAAAGCTGATGGCGGATTGGTTGAAAAATCAAGCGTTACTTGGTTTGTTTAGTTTTACATTCGTTTTTCTACCAAGTATATTTCATGCATGATGTTTATGATAAGTGTTTTGAAATCTGCTCTACAGGACCTCTGAACTATGAATCCTGTTTTCAGTAAATGTATTTTCTTATTCCTGTTTCCTGAGTTTAATAATTCCTTAATTGTTGCATAACTCCTCTCAACAAGAATGCAAACCTACCCAGAGCAGGAATTCACAAATGTCATCATCTTCTGAATTTTATAATGTCTGAAATAGATTAGAACCTCAGTGCATATACATGCAAAGGATTGATAAGAATATGCCTGGGCACATAACAAATATTCAAAGATGTTTATGAAATAAATGAGTCAGCTTAATAATAACTTATTTAATAATAAATAAGGCAAAATTTATGTATTTATATGTTATCACATTTATTTAATTATTATGTCTATGTGCATGTGTGTGCATGAGTATGTGGGCATGTGTTAGACATGGTATGTGTATGGAGGTCAGAAGATATCTTGTAGGAATCAGTTCTTTCCTTATTATCCTTTCTTGCATCCTATTGGGCTCTATTACTGAAAACATACATGTGTTCCAGGATGAAACATAGGCTGTCAGCTTGGAAACAAGCTCCTTTCATCACTGATCCAGCTCACTCATTTCTTTATAATCTCTATTATTATCTTTTCTTTGTCTGTTAGGGATGAAAACTGAAGCTTTCCTGAGCCCTTTCAATTTTTTTCTATGATATATTTATGTCATTATTTTAAAAAATATTTTATTTATTTTTTTATTTTATTTGTATGAGTGTATTGCCTGCATGTATGTGAGTGTACCTGTGTCATGCAATGCTGCAGAAGTCAGAAGAGGGCTTCAGATTCCCCTGGAACTGGAGTTAAGGACAGTTCGTAGCCGCCATGTGGGTGCTGGGAACTGAACCTGGGTCCTCTGCAAGAACAGTTGGTGCTTTTAACTGCTGAGCCATCTCTCCAGCCCATTTATGTAATGATTATACTAATCTCAGTTATAAATAGCATTTGTTTTTTAACTTTGTATGTATTTATCCTTTCTAGTAGCCTATTGGGCTCTATTACTACTTTATTCCATGTTGTTTCAAAGTCCAAGATGGTAATGGATCAGGGCTGTGGGATTAAAAAAAAAAAGGCTTTGCTTTTTCATCTGCGATTGGCTTGGCCATAATATTCTGTCATCTCTATCTTACAATTCTTAGTGGGCTTTTTGCTTTGTTTTTCTTATTTATAATTTCTTATATATATATTTAAAAATATTTTATTGATTCTCCAAGGATTTCATGCTGTGTATTTTAATAACATTCAGACCCTCTTCCTCTGGGTGTCTTTAAAGACTTATCGAGTTTAATCTGTTTTCCCCATATGTTCTTGGATATAGGTCTCTCCTTTGGCATCTGGCCAATCGAACAGGCATTATACCAGTGCTGAAAACTGTCTCTCCTTCTTCCAGCAGTTATCAATTGCCAATAGATCCTCAGCTAAGGCTGAGGCCTCTTGTTCACCTTCGTGCCCCATGCTGGGGTTTTGTCTGGCTTGGGCTTATAGAGGTCTTGTACATACTGTCACAGGCACTGTGAGTTTATATGTGTAGCTCCTCTGTGGAATCCAGACAACATGGTTTCCTTGTATTCATCTACCACTTCCAGCTCTTACAATCTTTCTACCCCTTCTTCCACAATGATTCCTGAGTCTTGGGAGGAAAGTGTGATATAGGTACTGAGCACTCTTCAGTCCATTATTCCCTGAATTTTGACCAGCTGTGAATCACTATGTTAATCATCATCTACTGCAAGAAGCTTCTCTGGTGAGAGCTAAGGCAGGCATGAATCTATGGGTACAACAAAAAGTCATTTGATGTCAGTTTAATACCTTATCTCTTTTGTAGAATGATAGCAGTAGGTTCTCCCCTGTGGCCTGTGACCTGTCTAGCCAAAGGTCCTTGTCCCTGATAATAGTATCAGGTGTGGACCCCATCTTGTGAAGTGGATCTTAAATCTAATTAGAAGATGGTTGATTATACCCATAAAATTTGTGCCACTATCGATCAGTGGTCATTTTTTGCCTGATCAATCATTATTGTAACTCATTGGTTCACAGCTGGGTAAGACTGATGATTTTCTTTCTCTTCCAGTAACATGCATAACCCCTCCTAGTAATATAAAAGCTAGTAGATGAGATGAAGCTCTGATGTCAGTACCAGCTTGATTTCTCCTCATTTGCTCTATGATGCACATATCTACTGCCTTCAGCAATAAAGTCTTACCATCAAGTCCTGGCTAATATCCAAGGACAGTGGTAATAGCCAGTATTGATTGATGGTCTATGGGACCTTCCTGGTCAACAGCTCCAAAAGAGGGAGTCCTTTCCTGGCCTTGGGTTTTTATTTGTTAGACTGTGGTATCTAGTAGGATCCCTGAAACCCTGCTATAGGGTTACTCCATTTGTACTCTTGTATATTGTATAATTATTTATTTTAAGAAGCTTCTACTGGAGTGGGTGTCCATATGACTTTTTCAAAAGGGTATGTGTTAGTTCTTCCTCTTCTTAATTTCTCTTCTGCCTCACCATCCCATTCCTCATCCCTTAAACCCATCCTATCCCATTATTCCCCTTTCCCATTTATACGACCACATTCTATCTCCCATCCTATCTCCCATCCCATGAACCATCCCCCATTGCCCCTTATTAGTTTCCTGGCCCCTTAGGATTTTCTAGTTGAAACACACCTACCTATGGATTACAAATTAGCATCCACTTATGAGAAAGACCATGCAACCTTTGTCTTTCTGGTTCTGGGTTACCTCATTTTGGATTATTATAAATTCCATCCATTTACCTATGAATTTCATAATTTTTTTTCCTATCAGCTGAATAATATCTGATTGTATAAGTGTGCCATAAGTTGATTATCCATTAATCAACTGATGTTTGCATTTCCTGGCTGTTGTGAGTAGACCAGCAATAAACATTGATGAGCAGGTATCTCTATAGTAGGATATAGATTTCTTTAGGTATATGCCTGAGTGGTATGTCTGGATCACGTAATAGATCTATCTTTAGCTTTTTGAGTAATCTCACTGATTTCCAGAGTGGCTGTACTAGTTTACACTACAAATTAACAATCCTCTCCAGTATTTGTCAATGATCATCCTACCAAACAAAAGCAATCTATACATTCAACCCAATCTCAATTAAAATTCCAACACAGTTCTTCACATAAACTGAAAAGGGTCTCAAATTTCATATGGAAACACACACATACACATACACACACACACACACACACACACACACACACACATACACACAAATAGCCAAAACAATCCTGAACAATAAAATAAATGCTGGAGTCATCACCATCCCTAATTTCAAATTATACTACAGAGCTACAAGTAATAAAAACATGCATGGTACTGGCATGAAAACAGACACATTGATCAATGGTATAGAATGGAGTAGAACTGAGTCCCAGGATATAAATCCACATGCCTGCTGACACCTGATTTTTGACAAAGGGATCAAAAACACACATTGCAGAAAAGACAGCTTAACCAACAAAGTGATTACACAGGATGGCTACGTGTAAAAGAATGAAGCTAGATCTCTTTTGCTTATCTTGCACAAAACTCAAAACCAAATGGATCAAGAACTTCAACAGAAGACCTTAGACCTTGAACCTGATAAAGAACAAAGTAGGGAATTCACTGGAACTTAAAAAGACAGGGAATGACTTTCTGAACAGGACTCTGATAGTGCAGCCATTAAGACCTATTGACAAATGAAACCTCGTGAAAGTAAAAAGCTTCTATACAGCAAAAGACATCATCATTTGAGTGAAGAAGCAATCTACAGGATGGTAAAGGGTCTTTATTATCTATACATCTGACAGAGAGTTGGTATTTAGGATATATAAAGAACTAAAAAAACAAAACATCAAAAAAAGGAACAGTCTGATTAAAAGTTGGAGCAAGGAACTAAAAAGTTTTCAAATGATGAAATACAAATGGCTGAGAAATACATTTTAAAATGTTCAATATCTTTAGCCCTCAGGGAAATGCAAATTAAAAGTACTCTGAGTTTTCATCTTATCCCAGTCAGAATTGTTAAGATCCAGAGATTCTTAGTGTTTTGGAATAGAGACCCTTATGTTTTCATTTTGTGTTGAAGGTTGTACATCAGGCAGCCCATCTTTTCAGTGGGAAGTTGAAAAATCTGAATTAAGCAATATAATATAAAGTATTTAGGACAGCACCTCAGTAACAACATTCTGTCCATTTAGTTCCTTTTCCTTCTTAGGATGGACTGATTTATGTATTCCTATAAAATATCCAAGAATACTGTGGCCAACAGTTATTTAATATGATAATCTGTAAATAATACATTCTTTGATGAATTAGATAATTTGATGTAGGAAAACAGCATTCTTTAAAATTCAGTTAGGCACTTACTTACAAAGAACTGATCCCTTCTCCTTTTTTATATACAACCATAGAAAAAATATAACTATATATCCCTACTATATGACATTATCTATAATTACATATCATAGGTATCTTTTTAATGTACCTTATATGACTATTTTATTTAATTTTTGTGGATTTCATATAATATATCTTAAAGTATATCATATATATCTTATATATAGCACCAATGAGAAGAAATATATAGGCTTAATGTAGCATAATCTATCAAAAGTAACCAAAAATTACCAACCCTGCTTTATATATTAAAATAACTTACATGGGATGAACTTGCACTGAGAGACATCTAGGTAAAAAAATTTAACTCAATAGGCCTTAATATATATGACAGAATGCATCACATCTGGTAGAAATGGGAGTTATGGGAGTACAGATGGCAGAGGGGGTATAAAGACGATTAAGATGTTTTGTATGAAGTGCACAAAAATTCATAAAAATAGTCACTGAAAAAATAGTTTATCTGGACATTGGGCTACACAGGATTATATTTTATAAGCCATATTACATACACAAGAGAGTGGCAGTGGGGGTAGGCGTGCAGAGGGGAGTGGCTCTAAATGCCATCAAACCGTATTGTATGAAAATCACAAAAAGTCAATAAAAATGAGAGAATAAATTACAAAGTAAAAACTTATAAAGAAGTACATATGTATGTGATTGATCACCACACAAAGCAACTTTTAAAAGGTATTTATAGATTCAGTTTAGTGGTAAGTAAAAGGAAATTAAATAAAAATTTAGAAGCCTGTGTCAGTTGCATAATAAGTGACAAAGCAGTAATAAAAGGAATTGAAACAGAAATTGTCGGACTTGGAATGTGCTCCACTGTCAGAGTGTTTGCTTAGCATGCACAAGCCCTGGGTTTAGTCCTAAAATAAAAAATATACCTGCAGTAAAGTGTAACTAAATGTATGCTGGGTGTGCCCAGGACTGACCATATTCCTGTAGTTAGATGCTCTTGGGAATTTCAATTGTCCAATAGTCTTGGATGTGACCAGTCTGTCCTGTCCTGAGGTCTAATCAAGGGTCTGCGGGAGCTGCTCCTTCCCGGGTCTCTGAGTGGTAATGCAGATGGATGTCCCTTGGACTCTAGCCGGACACTTAGCACTTCAGCTTTTCAGTGAACAACGCTGCTTCGGGTTGTTTGTTGTTTGTTTTATTGATTTATTGATTTTTATTTGTTTTACTGATTTATTTTTATTTTATGTGTATGAGTGTTTTGCGTGCATGGATGTAAGTTCACTGGTGTTGTACAAAGCCCACAGAGGCATCGGAGCCCCTGGAACTGGAGTTACAAATGGTCATTATTTGTCATGAGGGTGCTGGGAACTCAACCCAGGTCCTCTGGAAGAGCAACTAATGCCCTTAAGTGCTGAGCCGTCTCTCCAGCCCCTGCTGCTGCTTCTTAATGAAAATCAAGCTCTCTCAGCTCTTCCTAGGTTGTCACCTGGTAGCCATCTAGATTATTCCACACAGTGTTAGCTCTGTCTAAAATTAGAATCTACACCGACATTTCTGACTCCTTGAAACCATGCAAGATCTGGCAACACTGGCATGAATCCTGATGGCCAGGCCACTTCTGCAGAGCCATGACTGCTCCCTGGAGGGGCATAGGCCTGTGGTTTCCATACTGCTTGGGGATTTATTACATGAATCCTGGCGGCAGCTGCCAGTTGTCCTCACAATTATGCATCACAATTAGAGGAAAATAATACTTTTAATATCTACCTTCACTCACTTAATTACAGGCTTGGTTGTTGCAAATATTTGAGTTTCTTCTTTTACCAGTAGCTGCAAATCCATGCATTATAGGTATGAACTAAAAGACTGTGTATTAGTCACTTTTCTGTTGCTGTGATAGAAACACTGGCCCAAGCAATTTATAGAAAGAAGAGTTTATTTGAGCTTACGGTTCCAGGGGAATTACAGTCCGTCAAGGCAGGGAGGCATGGTGGCTGGACCAGGAGCAGCAGAAGCTAAGGTTTCACATCATAACATAGGCTCAGGAAGCCAAGAGAGCGACTGGAGATCTGGCAAGGCTTAAGAGCTCTGTAAGCCCACCGCCAGTGATGTGCTTCCTCTAGGATAGCCACACCTTCTAAGCTCTCCCAAAACAGCACCATCATCTGGGGACAAAATGTCCAAACACTTGGAGCCTGTGGGGGCCATTTTCATTCAAACCACCACAGAAGGTTAGGTTTAATTGTAACCCTTGTGTTGCATTTGCAAGCTGAAAAGATTGTGAAGAGATTTCTAAAAACACCAAAGAGATTAAATAGTAGAGGTAACATTTAATAAACCTATCCATTACAAAAGAAGTAAGGTCCATTATCTACTACAGTTATTGGTAATAGTAAACTTTGCAATTCATATGGCTATGGATAGAGTATCAAAGATGTGTAGAATTTCTGTGATTTCTCTCCATACTCACAATGAGATCAAACAGGCAAAATGAAATTCGTCAAATCACATAGAAAAAAAATTAAACAAAACCTGCCAAAATGAGAATTAGATTTCTCTAAAGATTCAGTAAATACTTAGAAATCCACACTGTCTTCATGTGTCAAGTTACTCTTGTAAAAATGTACCGTGTAGCCGAGCGTGGCAGTGTTCCCCTTTAATCCCAGCACTCCAGAGGCAGAGGCAGGCAGATCTCTGTGAGTTCAAGTCCAGCCTGGTCTACATAGTGAGTTCCAGGCCAGCTGGGGCTACAGGGAGACCCTGCCTCAAAAAGATGAAAAAGTAAAAAAAATGCACCATGTGACCATTTTATACAAAATATCTGTTATGTAACCATGCCCCTGAGTTTCTTTTTAATAAAACTCCATAACTTGTAGATGTTTACTCATTTATGTAAATAAACAGTTGATTTAAAAGAAAGATTAGATAATACAGAGCTCCTGATGGAAATGTTAGGCTATAAGTAGGAAGATTTTACTCATGTAGTATCTTAAGCACTGGCGCCTGACAGAAGATTCATCGAAGACCATAATCAAAGCAGACAGTTTGAGGAGGAAAGTGGAGAATGGGTTGATAAACTAATAATAGAGGGTTGCATTGCATCCTTCAGGAATAAATTTTGTTTCTAATTAACTGGCATCCCTTCCCTTTCTTTTCCCAATTACATAGTAGATTGCACAAATTTTCAGAGTATTATTTTATAGAATTCTAAAGGTAGGCAGGTCAAGGCTGGTTTGAGAGCGCCACCCTTTTGTAAGGGACTCAGGCTTGCTTTGATGGAGTGTCACAGAGTGTAAACACACTTGTTCATGGTCTCAGGATATTACTGGGCCCCTAGACTCATACCCAGGTGAAACACTATGGGAAAACAATGTTCACGTGCCCAATAAGAAAGAACTTAACGTCTTTAAAGGAAGCTTTCTCAGTACCAATCACCTCAGCAGTGGCCCTCTCCTTCTCATTCTATCTCATTCACTTCTGCTACATCAGGCAGGATGCTAGTTATGTCCATCTATGAGCAAGTTTCGGAATAGAGCTTTTATTTGTGTATATTGCAAGCTAGAATAAAATAGAAGCTTGGTTCTAAGAAGTACAAGGACCAACCATATAGTTGTATAGGAGACATTTCTGTTTCTCGGGGAAATTAATTGTAAAAATCTCTTATGTATAGTTCACAGGCTCTTTTCATGAACCTTATCAGGTTTGAGCCTGGCAGCAGCCATATGAATAAGGCAGGCAATTTGGACTCAGGCACTTTGAAAGAAAGAGAAATAGGTCAGAAATAGGACAAAGCATGCCCACTTAATGATTTTATAGGCTGTAATTACCTCATACAGGTAGGGCACAGGGCCTTTCATGACAGGTGTCTATAGATAATGAGTTCTGAAAAATGTATTTTAAATGAAACTCTTATTTCTCCTATTTTGTTTGCTGGGATAATTTATAGTCACTGTAAGTTAATGAAATGGGGGAAGTCTGTCTAGCTTTTGAGACTACTGAGGTATATGCTGACCAAGAGCAGACTGGCTGAATAGATCGTGTCCTGCACTGTTTTAAGACTGTGTCACCTTTACCTCGTCCCTTTGCTGTTTCCTTGCATCTGTCAAGTTTGAGCTGTCAGCACTCTTGTGAATAACATACACTGTGGAGTGCTGCGCTGCATTCCCCTGCAGTCTACCGCCCCGCAGAGTTTCTTACTGAAGGAAGCTTTAGGGAGATTGATACTTTTTAAGTATAGGTATTTTCCTTTGTCATATTTCAGTTAGAAAGTTCTTAATATGAAAATGTTCACAAATTATAACAAAGACACACATTAGGAGAAATGACTAAAGAACTTTAAACAAAAACTAACTCAAAGTGAAAAAAATGTGTGTGGGAGCCAGACAGACAGTTCGGTGGTTAAGAGTTCTTGCTGCTCTTCCACAGGTCCCCAAAATGGTTCCAGCACCCATGATGTGCAGTTCACAACAGCCTGTAACTCCAGCTCCAGAGGATCTGGGCCTCCAGAGAGACCAGAACACTTGCCATACACACACATGTGTGTGCATGCACACACACATACACATACACACAAACAAAAATAAAAATGAATCTTTAAAAAATGTTTATATAAAATTCCATTTATTTGCACATACACGCACAAAAATAAAAAAATCTTTAAAAATTGTTTATGGGACTGGAGAGATGGCTCAGCAGTTAAAAGCCCTCTTGCAGAGGACCTGGGTTCGACTGCCAGCACCCACATGGCAGCTAACAACTGTCTATAACTCCAGTTCCAGGGGATCTGATGCCCTTTTGTGACTTCCATGAACACTGTACGACACAGGTGCACTTACATGCAGGTATGCATTACACTCATACACATAAGATACTATAAATAAAATATTTTTTTAATATTTATATGAGAATTCCATTTACTTGAAAATTTGCGGGGGCTTGTTATTTGAGGTCTCATTATGTATCCCAGACTGGTATTCAACTCATCATCCTCTTGCCTCAGTCTTGGGCACACTCAATTTAAACTTTTACATATAAATTGGATGAATAGTTTTTATAAATATGGGCTTGGTGAGAATTCACCATGTGGAATGCTCTCATTTAGTGCTTTGTGTAGCAATCTTCAGTGTGATCTAAGGAGCCCTAAAAATCTGCACCACATGACCTAGCAGTGTCATTTCAGAAAAAGTTGCTAGTCAAATACTAAAAATGCACCTATTTTAGTCTTTCTTGTTTCAGTTCTAATTGTTGAAGTATCATTGAATTGTAAACAGAATTCTGAGCCACACTAACATGAAACAAAGCAACAAAAAAAAATTTTTCAAGGGACAGTGAAAGATATGAGCAGGAAAATTGTTCTACATTTTTAATCTATCACTGAAAACCTACAGAAAGTTTGGATGATGTTGTGGTTTGAATGAATGCCCCCCGCCCCCAAGATCAGGTATCTGAACACTTGATCAGTTGCTGGTGCCTTTTGGGGTGGGTCTTGAACCTTTAGGAGTGAGGCCTTGTTTGAGGAAGTGAATCAGTGGGGACTGCCATGTCATGGCCTTGTCCTACTTCCAGGTTGCCCTCTGCTTCCTATGCCTGCCTGTCAGCTTTCTGCTCTGGCTCTTTTTGATGCCATGCCTCCCCACTATGATGTACTCTGAACCCCCTGGAACTGTAAGCTGCTTTGGTCATGGTGTACTATCACAGCAACAGAAAAGTAACTAATACAAATAGTTTTTCTCCTTATCTCCAGACCCTGTACTGGACAGCTCAACCCTCCTACTCTGTACACAGCAGAAGCCAGCAAGCGGAGAAAGGCTGCCTGCACTACTAGTACTTGCTGTGACACAACCTAAGAAACAGGGAGGTATAGGAAAGGATCAAACACTCCACGCCAACACCCCACTTTGTTTTCTCTATCAGGGTTTTGAATTTCATGAAGAGTGAAAGAGTTAGACTTCCCATACAAAGAAATGATTAATGTTTATTAGAACTCCAGAGAATCTTGTGAGCTTAGAAAACAAAAATTGAATTTCAAGGAGCATGGATGTCATGGCTCACGGAAATTGTAGACATGCTGATGAGTTGGAGACAGCAACCTGCCTACAGTCACCTACTCCTTGATGGCCCTGGGGAGATCTAGATCTAATTTTAGTGGTTACCAGAGAATGGGACCAATTATTTCGGAAGAATGATTAAACCATGCAGTCTTTATAGCACCCTGCATTCAATAAACACAAGCTCAAGTGGACAAATCAAACAAGCAGAAAGCCTACCAGGACTGTTAAGAAATGCAGATGGTAGGCACAGACCCATAGGTATTCAAATGCTGGAATTCTTAAATGTATGTGATTCAGGTTTAAGCAAGCAAATGGTAAGATGTAGAATTTCAACAGCTATTTAGAATCAACAGAAGTCTGACATAACTCATCCAGTGCACTGATAACTCAAATAGTAGGATTTTCTAGCAGAGTCACCATACTTGTGAGAACTCAGCAAAGAGAAAAGAAGACAGTTAATAATAAAATACTCTAAACTTTCCTAAAAGAAATGGAACAAGAGAGAAATGAGAAAAAAAGACAAAGATGGCTGATAGTGCCGTTCTTATTTCTCACTGTCTGAACATGAGTGCAGGAAAGTATGACAAACCCTAAAGAATAAAAGGGGAAAATGTCATTATTACACACCTGTGAGACATTCAGACAAGCCATTAAATTATTAAATAAATTTAGAATATTCCTAAAAAGCAGGACTGTATACTAGCTATCCTAATAAGAATGCAATCTATTTAATTTCACTTGTATAGATTTCAAAAATTGATCCATAGCAATCAAAGCTAGATTAGTAGTTGTTAGGGGTGATGTGGGGCAAAAGATGAGCATCTTGTGAGGCTGGTGACATTTCATTTCTTTACTTGAGAGAAAAAGGATCTACTGCTTTATAAAAACTCACTGTCATAATTCATAATTTTCACTCTTTCCTCCCAATTTTAATCATTCAGTGGGTTCATTCATGTATATGAATTTAGTCGTGTTTACTTCTCATGCCCGTCTCCCACTGGAACCTTCTCCTTAGCAAACCCTCCTCCTCCTTTCATGTCATCTTTTTTGTGTTGGCCCACTGAGTTTAATTACAGTTGCTTGTGTGTGCATTAGACATGTATGTGCATTCAGATCAACATACCATAAATGAGACATCTACCTAAAGTTTAAAGACTGTAAAGAAGAACCATGATTAAGCTTGTAATTAACATATTTTCCTCTTAATATAGAAACATATGCATATGAATCAAAAAGCTATGCATTTTAGTGTTATTTTGGCTTTTGAACACCTGCTCACCTTTTTGGTTTATAGGTTTTTTATTTTTACTGAAATTCAATTCTGAAAACATCTGTTTCTCTGATTCAAATTTTCATTGTGAACTCTAAAATGAAACCATTGTGAGCTGAAAGATCCCTCAAAGTGACAGGGATATTTCTTTGTGCCATTTATAAAGAGTGTACAATAAAGATCAGAAATCACAAACTTATATTGGTGCCTATTCATGTGAGCAATTATATTAAATGTATACATATATATTGTTGCTCGATTATTTTTTTAAGGGTAGGTAACTGGGTTACCTTTAGAACTGAAGGAGTTTTTAAAACCTATTTCAAGGTTATAGGCTTCTGAATGAGACTATTTCTCATGGGCATCTGTGTTCGTTTAGACACTGTCTCTTGCAGTCAAATGAGGTAATGTCTGATCTGCTGCTCACCTCCGCCACAGCATCAGCACAGATCATTTCCTCTCAGTCCCACAGCTCTAAGAACCTCATTTGTCCTACAGGTCAACCTCTCTGTTGCCCCTCATGCTCTTTGATTTATGTATTCTCCAAATTACTTTCAGGTTAATCTTGCCAGCATCCAAATTTGATTTTCTAATTTTCCAGCTTTAAGTTTATGAAGCCTTCAGGACAAGAACAGATTCCATCCCTCTCCCATACCCACCTTGGTTAGCTTCAGCTTATTAATGGATTACTGCTCCAAGAAATTGTGAGGGTCCAGAACCCTGAGCTCTTTTCCACTCTTTCATTGATTCAACTCTTATCAAATTGTGCTGTCACAGGCAGGATACCTTGTCTGCTCTGCACAATAACATGTCTGTTGCCTCAGGAAGTGTGAGGATAAGAATGAAAACCAGAGAGGGGATTACTGAATGTTTTTCTCTGGTGTGTATCGCACAGTGGAGTCTCACTTTCTCATCAGATCCTCAAAACCCAAATGACTTTTGTTAAAGTAGATTTACCAGAAACCCTAAACCTCTTTTCATGTTTTATTATCTAAAGGCCAATAATATCAGATGTGCCTAAGTTTTGAAAAGGTAGTGTTAGTTTGTTTTCCAAATGAACTATTTTGCAAATGCTTGTGTAAGGCGATGAAATGAAGGGTTTTTATTCTCAACTGTCATTGATAATAGATGCTTGTATTAGACATGCTTTTGTATCTCCCCTTAAATTAGGATTTTTAATTTCTTATTATTTGTATTTTATGTGTATGAGCTTATTGCTTGCATATATGTAGTTGTACTCATGGTGTGCAATTCCCGTGGAGATCAGAAGAGGGTGTCAGATGCCATGGGACTGAAGTTAGATGATTGTCAGCTGCCATGTGGGTGCTGGGACTCAAACCCAGGCCCTTTGCCAGTGCTCTTAACCAGTAGCTCATCTCTCCAGCCCTTAAATTAGAATTTTTATATCATGGCCTTTATTCCATTTAGAAAGCATACATGTACTTACATGCACATGTACATACATGTACATATATAGCTGATATAGTTTTCCAAAATAAAAAATACATATTACAAAGGGATCCAAAAGGCATATTTTTGAGTAAACAATCACTTATTGGCTATATGATTTTATGAAAACTGAAGTCTATGTGCCTCATCTGCAGAATGGGGATACAAACAGGATCATAGAGGTGTCAGTTAAATGTGTGTTCCTCTGTGGGTATACCCTGATAGTTATTCAAGCATTTCACCTTCTAGATGTGAAATACCTGCAAATGTAAGGAAATGTGTCCTTAGAAACATAATACATATGAAGGAAGTAGGTGCTCTAAAATAATAGTCATCCTCAAAGAAGAACAAATTTGAGTTATTAAATCAATAAGCCAATGTCACAGCAGAGTATCACACATGTAAAGATGGAGAGACTGAACTTGTTAGAGAATTTGTCCAAGTATCAGCAAGGTATTGATTACAAAAGTAAATTTTTTAAGAGTAAGACAAAAGATAATACAATTCTGGGTTCAACAGAGAACCCGGAAAAGGAACAGGACAGGTAAATGTATTATTAAAAGCTTTGCCAGATAGAATGAATAAAAATTAGCAAATATGTGTTTAATACGCATGAGAGACGGTCGTGCTCAAGACAGACAGGATCTTTAAGTACCTTATATTATAATAAAGGAATGGACACCAAAATTATGTTAACATATATCAAGACCTTTCAGGATATTGCTTTGTGCAAGGATTCACCATGGCAATGTGTAGGAAAGGAATGTGGGTTATAGAGACGACTTCTCCCAAAGGGCATGAAAATTATAAAGCAGGTGAAAAGGAGGCTATGAGCAGAACTCGGGGAAGGTGAAAGCTTCTTAAATAGAAGTAACATGAAGTACAAAGTTGCCACGTTTGTAAGCTAAGGTACAAAAACTAGATCATAACCAAGGATGAGGGGAAAGGAGATGAGTTCCGATCCTGTTCAAATGGGCTCCTGAAGAACAAGTTTGACTTTTTTGTTTTCTAAGTTAAGAAAAGTTGCTAGAAGGCGGTGATCTAATATTTTCCTTTCCTTGAAATATCTACATTGGTAGATGGTCCAAAAGTGCAGTCAAGAACCAGTGAAGGAATGTAACAAGAGTTCAGTTTGGAGCCGGTGCCTTAGACTAGGAGTTGTAGAAATGTGTAATTGTTCTCACTTGGGGTCTATTTTACTAAAAGCTTGACTTTGCAGCCTGAGTGGAAGAAACTTAAGGAAGGTCACTTGGTATGAGTTACTGGGTTTCTATTCAAGTAATTTATAGAGAAAGGAAGGCATGGAAGGTAGTTTAAAAGGTAGAGTGAACCTATGGTCATATCTATTGATAATATTAATTGTTTATGATATAAATTGATAGGACAGCTAATGCAGAAGTCTGGAACAGGGGATTTCTGAGTTTGCACAGTTGTTGTAAGTGAATGTGAAGCCCAAGACTGGGTGAAACCATACAATGAATGAAGCCGTGAACAGACACTGATGAGCAATAATTTGAAAGGACAGACCAAGGCGACTGGAAGGATCAGGAGCAGTCATCAGAATATGCTGAATTTACAGCAAGAAGAACAATGCTCAGAAAATAGTATCTGATATAGATGAACTGGTGATCATAGATCAAGTTCCAGAGATGTCATGAGGGACTACAGGAAGTGTGGAGGTGTGAAGCGTGAGGTCAGACTTTGTATGTATTTTCCCTCAGTGTTGGATGATCTGTGAACCTAGATTTCTGATGATGACTATGGTGAAAACGATACAAAGAATTATGACTTGCTTGAAAGCAAAGTGCACTGTGGAGGCAGGGCTTTTGGCAAAGAGAAGGGAACAGGGTATCAAAGCAAAACAGCCTGCCTTTGAAATGTCAGCACACTGCTGGGTCAGGGCTTTACTGAGGGCAGAGAATAGGTGTTTACTTCTTCTGTTTTCTTGTGTGGGAGGAGTGGACACATTGCAAAGAGCAGTTGCCAGACATACCTATGTAAATGTAGCAAAAAGCAAAGTGGTAGACAAGATAAATTTAGTCAAATTAATGCATTAATAATTTATCCTCAGGAAATGCAAATTCCTGTTGTAATTCTTTTCCTGGTCTCACATATGTAAGTAGTGAATTGATAATGCAGCCAAACCACAAGATTGCTACCCAGAGCCAGCTATGTATTGGGAAAAAAGCACTGCTGACCCGAACTTATCTTTCCTCTGCTTCTTAATATTTTTAAGTCTGTAACCCAACTTCCATTTCTTTTATGTCCTAGTTTCTTTATATTGCAGTGACAAAAACACTGACAAAAGCCAACTTGGGGAAGAAAGGGTTTTATTTTATCTTACATCTCCCAGTTCACAGTTCAATACTAAGGAAAATGAGGGCAGGAGCCTGGAGGCAAGAGCTGAAGCACAGACCACAGAGTAACGCTGCTTACTCCCTTGCTCCTCTGGCCTTTGTTTTGGCTACTTTCTTATACAACCCAGGAACAGTTCCCCAGGGATGTGGCCCACAGGAACCCACTGTGGGCTGGACCCTACCACATCACTCAATAATTAAGAAAATGTCTCAACGACATGGCCGCAGGTTAATCCAAAGGAAGAAATTCCCCAATTTGGGGTTCCGTCTACCCAGTGTGTCAAGCTGGCAACTGAAGCTATCCAGGACATCTTATTATGAAGCTAACTTTGACCTTACCTCTTTAACTACACTTAAAACATTAGTGGGCTGTCGAAAATCAAAACCAACCAACAGAATTAAAATACAGAAGAGGGATTCTGGGGGATATATGTGGGGAGTTAGAGGAGGAAAATGGGTAGATATGACATCTCATAGTAGGCCTGTATGAAATTCTCAAGAAAAAAGAAAAATATAAGAAAAGAACATTCTCTCTTAGCACCAACAATCACTCCAAGGTGGCGTTCTGTAATTACTCTGCTTGGTTTAAATTTTAGACTCTTGGCCTCTGGCTTCTGTGCAGTAAGTAGAATGCATGGGTGAATACTGATTACCTGAAAATAGTAAACCAGAAAGTGTTTCACTGTTAATCTAGTATTAGTATCATCCTGAGTGAGGGCAGAAAGGCTAATATCCTGACCCATACAAACCTCAGCCTTTGGGCGGCACACAAGACAGAGACACCCACGTGCAAGAGTTCATGGCGACATGCATAGACTACTGTGGAATCGTTTCTTTTTGTTCATATAGAAGGCCTACTACTGATTTAAGTAAATCCATCACCACTCTTTCTCCACTGGGAAAGAATGGCCAATTAGTCAAGCTTTAAGAAAATTAATATACTTGAAATTCTGTCAGCAGGAAGAATGCTATTGTGTTCAGCCAAGTTAGCCTGGCAACAGAATTATCTGCTCCTTTAAAAATAAAATGGAATGTATCATGAATTTGCATGATATCTTTGCGCAGGGGCCATGCTAATCTTCTCTGTATCGTTCTAATTTTAGAATATGTGCTGCCAAAGTGAGCACTTATCTTCTCCTTTTCAGAAATAATTCCACATTTGAGGGTAAAGTCCAGCCACAATTTGGGTTATGAAAAGTGATAATGGAAAAATTAATTGAAATAAATTGTTTTCAATGTCTTCCTAACTAAAATATTTATCAGAAGTTTAGATAAAATTAGACTGAATTATTTACTTACATATGTAAAAGTGAGTGTAGTTAAAAAGATGAAGAAATTCATTGAGATATTAACAGTATTTTTCTCTGAAGCCAAATTTAATTGGGGGGAATTTGGGGTCTTTTGTTCTTATATTTTTTTAATTTGCAGAGATCTCGTATCACAATTTTAGAAATCAGGGAAAGTATAATTTAAAAAATCAAATAATTCAGTAATTTTAGTGCACATTTGTATATACATGCATTTGATATATTTTCTATATTTACTGAACAAGTACTTTTATGAGATCAGAGAAATATACATGAAAATATATGAAGTGAATATGAGTCTTGATAAATAGCACAATATTGTTGATTTCTGGTAAAAGCACTGACTGCAAGCTGTAAGCAGGAATCTAGAACTAATATACATATTGAACATATATGAATATACTACATAGGTATCAAATGGGCTTTAACTCCATGAAACATGTTTAGATCCGTTGATATTTCATAGACTAGAGGTCTACCAAGTTTCTACCTTACATGTCACAGTGACAACTAATCCACAGTTAAAAGTGTTGATTGAGTACAGGGAGAAAGTTTCTTAGAGGAGGTAAAAATGACCAGTTTAACAAAGAAATGACACTAAAGAAACAATAGCAGCAATATTTTTTAAATCACCAGTATTTGTATATAACAAATATGCAAATACATTTATATGCTCTATATAGGTATAAACAGCAGTAACAAACATAATCAAAAGAAAAGCTGAGGTGATAGGATAGCAGTTAGACAATATCCTGCATAAGACCCAGTGAAATAATGCAGTTTCTGCTTTTACTCATGGTGATTTGTTTCCTTGTATGCATTTGTTGATCTCTGATTTTAAACCTGCATGTGGTTTTTCCTTCAGTGGAGATTAGTTGGTTTTCCCCCTGGGTTCTGAGTTACTCAAGTAGCTATAACTTCATCTCTTCCAATTTAAAATGCTTGAAATTCCCAAACAGGCTTTTCTCTTCAGGATCATCTTTATAATGTTTTTTGCTTTATTATATTTGATTCAGCTCTCAGTTCTGTTTTGGGGTATTTTTTTTGGAGGATTGCATTACTTCCCATGAGAGTGGTAATGAAAGTATTTTAGATACAATATATTAGTTGGGTTTTCTGTTGCTGAAGCAGAAACCTGTATATTCCAAACTCTACTGTAATACATCTCCACTACAATGCTATTTCAAAAAGTGACAACTACTAAAGCTTCACATATAGAATCACATCTCCATTGGGCATGGTGGCCAAGGACTGGGAGCCTGAGTCAGGAGGACTGAATTTAAAGTCTGCCTGGGCTATACAGTCTCCAACAACCACAACCACAATCACGTCACATTCCTTCCCACTACAAATTTTTAAATTAAAGTTGAAGATAAATAGTAAACTTAGATTTGGAAGAGACTAAGTTTAGAATGTCTATTAATTATACTTCCAACAAACAGTTGTCATTTTCGAACAGAAAATTAAAGTGAATCTTCAAATTCAATTTCCCACTGGAGTTATTCCAGTGACTCATTCATTGCATCATGGGTAAGCAAGGCATTCTTGGACTTTCAGGTAATCAGATGTATTTAAGCTGAAGACGATTCAAGACAAAAGTAATCAGGCTTCCTCCAACACTGTGTTTTGTGTGATATAGAGGCATTATTGTTTAAAGCATATAATTGTTTAGCACTTCTTTGTGCTGTTTTATTACCTTCATTTTATTTCCTGAATAGCTTTTTCAGGATGATGTTAACTGTTATCGTTTAGACTGATTGAACCATCTACTTTCGATAAGCATCAGGTGAAAACAAGAATCGTTTTACCCAGGAGCCCAAGTTGCAATTTCCTTCTAATTTCCTGTGACTTCAAAAATGACATTGCTTTTCAAACAATGACATGAAAGTTTCTGATAAACATTTAAATATAATTTTTGTTTGTAGTCTTCTATATTAGGTGCTAAAATTCTGTAGAAGATTTGAGAGCGGCATAGTACAGTTAATCTCATAAAAACGGGACCCAAAATAAGCTCTGCTTTCATTTAAAGCAAATAGCTATTTATCATACATTTCCTATAATCAGTGACATGTGGGGGCTTGCCTGCATGAGCTGAATTGCAAATGACTATTTTCTGACATATTTACATTGGCAGCAGAGACAAAGAATCTTGTGCATTTGAGGGTTCTCCCTTTTCTGACATACTCCTTCCCTATGCCTTCCCTTAACTGCAAGTGCATTTTCCTTTTCTTCTTCATCATTATCACTGTTTGATAGTCTTGTTAAAATGATACATTTCCTATTATCTAGTAGAATCTAAGAAAGTAAACGCCCTCCTTTATTTGTCTATCATTGTTTTTCTGAATTAACTAAGTTTGTCTATAAAAGTCTTTTGGGCCTCTCTTCTGGTTCCAAGTTTAATTGCCCTGAAATCGTGAAAAACAAGACCAGGTGTCTTCTTGAAGTATCTGGACTATTATCATGGTGGTTAGACTGTTCACTTTTGCCTTTACAGAAAACCTTCACCAGACTATAATTGAGAGCATCTATATTAACATAGATACCAGCACGTTCTGTTGTCTGGAACTATATTTCCTATGTTTAAGTACTAACTGACAGAAGGAAATGTTTCTCTATCTTACTTTCTCTAGAACATAACTGATTTCCTAGGGAACTATAAGCAGTTGGCTATTGATGGCAGAGGTAACAATTTCAGTATTTCCATAGTATATATAAATTAGTGTGATTCCTAAATTTGCGTTGGATTGTATTTTTGAGGAAAATGTTGCAAACAACACCATGAGAGCTCACATGCATCTAACAAGCTATACAACTTGACTAGACCTACACAGAACATGTAACTGGAAAACAAGATCAATAGTTACATCTGTGCAGCTCTGTGACTCTGACAGATAACATCTGAGACCCCGAAGTGCTTGCTTTTTAATCTTTTGTGCAGTGAGCAGGAAAAAAAAAAAAACAAAAACAAAAAAAAAACTTTGAGGAGAAACCCTAAGTTTTCGAGGCTACATAATGACAACAACAACAGCAACAAAAACCCCACTACAGCCAAAAATGGCTCAGAGTGCTGCTGCAGTGTTCGGTCCCCTTCAGCTAATGTGTCAATTTTGTTTTCCATCCGAAGACCTGAAAGCAAAGTCATGGATCCTTCAACTGTGAGATTATCAAGCTTCTGACATTTTCAGCATCATAACTCCCAAACCTAATGTGTGATTGACAGCATTTTGCGGGAAAAATAGAGACTTCATTTTGAATATGATGATACAGAATATTTCCCCTTATTGGGTGTAAAATTTGGGTAGGTTATAATCCTTGGTAAATTATGTATAAAGTTTTATTTATATATTTTAAATTTAATTTTCTTAAAATTTTGAAATAATTTCAAAGTCCAAAAGATGGACAAATAATACAAAGACCTTTTTAATTAATTAATTTACTTATTTTTTATTTTATGTGTATGAGTGTTTGGCCTGCATGTATGTAAGTGCACCACTTGTGTGCAGTGCCTGCAAAAGCCAGAAGAGGTCACTGGATCCCCATCCCCTGAAACTGGAATTAAGACAGTTCTTAGCTGCCATGTGGGTGCTGGGAACCAGATCTGGGTTCTCTGAAAGAGCAGCAAGTGCTCTTAACCACTGAGCTACCACTCCAGCCCCAAAAGTGTTTTTTGAAAAACAAATATTTTCTTTTATTTATGTGTATATTTTTGTATCTATGGAATGTATGTCATGCATATGTGTGTACACAGAGGCTGGGAGAGAGCATTGGATCCCCTGAAGATAGAGTATTAGGTAGTTGTGAGCTACACAAAGTGGGTGTTAGGCATTGAACGCAGGTTCTATGCAAGATCAGGATTACTCTTAACCACAGAGCCATCTCTCCTTCCTTACAGTTTTTTTTGGCATGAACTGATTAAGGATAAAATACCACTATTTCTAAATTTATACACATATATACAACATGTACTCTTCTGCATGTCAACATTACACATATTTAATTTTTTCTAGTGTTTTATAATTTGGAGAAATCAATTCTGGTAGACTCAGAAACAGAATAAAAATCTCATTCAAAAATGTTGTTTGTGGTGTCTTTGTGAAAAATATATCTGCTAGTTAACTCTGTTATGGAGAGAAAGTCTACACTTGCCTTGCTTCAGGTTAATTAGCACTGTTGAGATATGTATTGAGGAAGTCATAGATTCACTCATACTTTTTAATTTTTTTAAGTGTCAAAACACAAATTTGAAATTCAGGACTGAGTTTACTCCACCCCTTCTTTGCACAAATAAACTCAACTTCCAGAAGCACTCTCCACAGGACCATTTACCAAGTCATTTCAGTTGCATTGCCCTCTTGCACTAGGGAACAGCAACTTTTCCTGGTATCCATCCCTTGGTATTTATCCCATAGACTGTATTTATGCAACCTACAGTTGCATGTACTCTTTGTGGATTCATTCACTTCAAAGACAAGTCAGGATTTAAAAACGACTCATGTGCAGAGAGACTCCAAACCTTATTCCTGAAGCAGAGTCCTTTCTGATGTCCTGTCAGTGATCTGTACCAGTTGAGGATGAGTTTCTGACTCTGAGCATTGAGGTCAGAACTTTTGTCTGATCTCCAGTTTACCTGGTCTGACCCTTATCTTACATAATAATCGGTGATGCATGTTTTCTTTTCATTTTTGTGATTTTGGCGATCAGCAAGAGCTTCTCAGGGTGGCTAACTCTCCGAACCGGCCATTCTTTAATATGTGTACTGACCTGGGCAAACAAACAGTGACAAGAAAAAATTGATGAAAAAATGATGTTTGTTCTTGACATGAACAGAACTGAGTAGCATCTCATGGCTATGTGATTAGCATCAGGTATGTATCACTTGATCACCTGTAGGGAATCCTCCTCCATTCTGCTTTCATGTAATCCTCTCTTAAATCCTGGCCAGGTTCTTTCTCTACCACTGCCTTGCTTCTTGACCAAGTGGCTCTGTCCTGCAGTGAACAGACCAAGTCTTCTGTGCAGTAGCAATTACAGCTCTGATGTTATTGGTTGCTTCATGGTGAGCTACATTGCTTAATTACTTGAACTCTGCAATTCCTATCTTAATCATTTCCTGACATTTTAACCTTCTACCTGCGAAGTTCTTAGTTACCTTTGTATGAGTGAGGTATTTCTACTCAATCTGTAGAGTTTGTGTTAGAAAGAAAATGAGGCTTGATAATTTGTTATTTTTAGAAACTACCTTAAGGTTAAAACAATGAGATAATTTCCTTTGGAGGACCAGTTTCCCCTGCTATGTTTTTCTTGGTTCCTTGGAAAGCCATTGGGATTGAGTAAGGCCCGGGATTCCTTTTCCCATTTTCATTTTTGGACACTGTAAGGTAAAGAAGAAAATTATATTAGTAAAGCATTTACTCAAATGTCTGATTTCTTCACATGAGTCCATAATCACTTTCTATTATACTAAGACAGCCAAATAGAAGGGCTAATATTATTTGTAACTTAAAATTATGAGTAATTTTCCTTGCTTAAAAATTGATGTATGATGTAAATGTTCAGAGGCGTTCTCTGCCTGTTTTGAATTGAAAGTAAAGGTACGCTTCAGTTTCAAATCTCTGAGGCAAGACTACTTCATTTCCCCAGAAAAGAAATATTTGTACTTAGATGAAATGGTACAGAATATTATAGTTCTCGAGTGTTTAATTCCTTCTCATAGAAATTTCAAGGGAACTTAGGATGCATTTGGCAGGCATTTTTTTTTTCCTAGTGCAATCAGGTTGCTATGGTAAACCTATTATTTTAAGCAAAGCAGGACTATGTTAGTAAAGCACTAATCTCTTTTCTGTTTTATGTGAGCCTCTAATTACTCTCCAACTATTGAGCATGTACCACAAGCACGGTTTACACCACGTTAAAATGGGAGAAAAAACAAGGTCATAGAGAGTGCGCCTGCTGTTCTCATACTGGCAGGTGGTGCCGGTTTAACAGGGCTCTTCAATAATCTAAGTCTGGAGCAAGAAGTACAAGTTTTAGTTGGTTTTATCAAAAAATGAAACAAGAAAGGAATTGAACAAATTTTATCCAAGTAATTGAAAAAATATGTCCTCAATGTTTCTTTTATTAAAATATATGTAATGAAGGTATGATACTGTGATATAATGATATCTAATATTTGTGGAGCACTTGTTGGGCACAGATCCTGCACAACGTACTTTGTATCCACTACAATGTCTAGACTGTGTGTGTTATTACTGCTTCATTATGTAACAATGATAAACAAGGTCTAACTTAGACCTAGTAAAGAATTAAATTTACTAGCAGATATGAGATTGAAAGATTGAAATCCAGTTCTATTTAAAGGCAAGTTTGTACCATAAGATTAATTTTCCAGAGGTTAGAGGGACAGTTTTGTCGTTAAGAACTTGTGCTTCTCTTACTGAGGGCCTGAGCTCAGTACCCAACACCTACTTTGAGTAGATCAAAACTGCCTGTTATCTCAAGCTCCAGGATATCTGACACCCTCTTCTGGCTTCTGTGAGCACCTGTACTCATATATACACACACACACACACACACACACACACACCTAGAAGTAGTATAAATTTAAAAAACTACAGATTTTTCCTTCCTAACACCTGACTTAATACTGTAAGGATCAACCCTGCATCACAAATTCATCACTGTTCCTGCAGACTGTGTCTGATTCTGCATTTTATCTTTATTCCCTGAATATTAATGGTGTTTAAACATTCTTCTTAATTTTATCTCTTCAGTAACTGGAATGATGTTTAATCAATAGTTGATATCCCCAATGTATATGTTGACTGAGCAGCAGAGCAGTGATCACATGAATACTCGCATTCAAGATTGCTGAGTCCTCCTGAACCTATTCTTGAATAAGAACATCTGTGTTCTCTTCCTAGTGCAGTCTGAAGGAAGTTAAAGTTTGGTGCATGAACACCACTGTGTGAAGTACAGGGTAGAAGTGGTGTTTGGGTGTGCATGCATGGCATGTGTGTGGTGAGGAAAATTACCATAAGAGCAAAGAAGGGAGCAGAGAATCAATAAAAGGAATAGGAAAGAAGAAAGAGAAATAAAAAGGATGGAGATGCATATAACCTGAGAAACAAGAGTCGCCTTCATAATTCCACAAGTTTTAGAAAATCCTGCCAGAAACTAACCCCTTTCCATAGAGCAGTGCTTCCAGAGAACTCACATTTCCATCAGGAAAGAGTTGCCGAGAATGCCTCACAATTATAAAAGCAAACAACAAAGGTTATACAAATGGTCCGGCAGTAGAAGATTACTTTCCCCTCCCCTTCCTTACTCTGTGATCTTGAGAGATGATCTCTGTGTCTCTCCTCACTGTGTGGCCTTGAATAAGGTTATGTTATCTCCTCCGAGCTTCAGGTTTCTTGTATGTAAATTGTGGAACACTTGGACTTTTGTCCTTTGCGACATTTCTATCTGTAAGTCTCCAATTCTATGAAAGAACGAAATGATTATTTTTACTGTACCTATACTCCAATGGTGATTCTAGATGAAAACAGCAAAATTGCTAAAGAAATTTTATCTTTTAATGAATAAGTGAGCAACCAATGTTTAATAAAAACAATAGAAGTAATATTTTATTTTCTTATAATTGAGATACATTAATTATCCTGTAGGTATGAAGAAAGTTTTACTTTCTCCTAGTTTTTAAAAATGACATTTTGTTTACATATATCTTATAGTATCTTGGGGATAAAATTATTTTTAAAATGATACATGAAGGTTTCTTCCAGCTATTTCATAAAGTTCAATTATTTTAATGAACACAGCTTCCTGAATATATAATTATTTCAGGTTTGGAGTTCTGTGGGATTTAATAGATGTTAAAAATAATTAGCTGTTGATGATTATCAATGTGAATTACTTCTACTGTGAGTGGCCCATTTTGTTTGCTCACTAGTCATATTTGAGCTCATATGTACATTTGTGAAGTCATATATAAAAATAATATACTTAGTGTTTACCTAGTATAATGTTTGCTTAATGTGTTCTTAATCTATGCAGTTTTGCCCCTATCTTGTTGCATATAATTCTGCTTATGTTATGCTTTGCTTTAAAATTTTAAGTAATTTTTTTAATCTTTTTTTAAAATATGTTTTTACTGAATTTTTGTGTATTTCATACAGAACATCTCAAACAATCTTAATCATCTTTATACCTCTCCTGTCCCCACTGGCACCCTCCCATAGTCCCACCCCTACTGGAGCCCATATACTCTGTCATCCCTGTTAGGCCTACTGTGTCATCAATGTCCCCTGTTGTTCCCCAGTACAAGCCCATCCACTGAGGTCTAGTCAGCCTATGTACCACAACTTGTCACACATGGACATTGTCTATGAACTGCCCAGGGCTAAGTAACACACCTACAATGTAACCTCTACATCTAAGCCTCGTGGAACATAAAACAGGGATAAAGAAGAGGACACTAACGAATCTCGCAGTTCTCAGTAATGAAGCTCCCTCATGCAGCAGAGGGCCAGGAACACAAAAGGTCACAAATAGCCAAAGTGTAAGTAGTGGCTTTTGAAAAATCAAAAGTATTTTGTTTCTCTTTATGTCTCTGGTTTGGTATTATATTTGGAATTGTCTTTTCCACTGAAGATTTAGGAAAACTCCATTGTATTTTCCTCTCAATATTTTGAGTTTTAAACTTTTGTATTTAACTGTTGAATTTACTAGCAATTGATTTAGTTATAAGGTGTTCAATAAAGAAACAGAATGTTTTTTAAACATGGCTCATAAGTTGTATCAAACGATGTATAACGTATTTACTTGTGGCATTATGAATTACTATAATTATACACTTAGATCCAGAAATAGAATAATGCTTACCAGTATCTCCTTCCCCTCTTCTCCCCAGCAGCACGCTTTTTCCCTATGAAAAGAAAATATTCTCACTTTTACAGTAATCACATTTGTGCTTTCCTTGAAGTTTTCCCACCTAAGTATATGTTCTTAAACACTGTGCTGTTTAGACTTGCCTGTTTTGGAATTATACCAGCAAAAGAATTCATGATTCTGTGGGTGACTTCTTGCTTTGAAGATTCATGTGTTGCAGGGGTCTGGAGGGATGGCTCAGCAGTTTAGAGGTCCTATTGTTCTTGCATAGGAGCCAAGATAAGTTCCCAGCACCCAAGTCAAGTAACTCACAACTGCTTGTAACCTCTGGTCTCCATGGACACCTGAATTCATGTGTATGTACCTACAGCGCATGGGCTAGGGTTGTATAAATAAAGTAGCTGAGCATGTCAGGCGGAGCAAGCCCTCAGTAAGCAGCGTTTGTCTATGGCCTCTTCTTGATCTCCTGCTTCCAGGTTCCTGCTCTGACTTTCCTCAATGTAGTATTGAGGCCTGGAAGCTGGAAGCTGAAAAATGGTTTCCTCCTCAAGTTGCTTTTGGGCTATTGTGTTTATCACAGCAACAGAGAAGCAAATTAAGACATCCTCCTTCAAAATACATGCATGCAAACAGACACTGGTTTTAGTTTTGAAATACACTTGAATATTTACTTCAGGATCATTTTATAAGTTTAAACAAATTCAGTCACCTTTCAACTGAAACCACATTGATTTAATGTATTAGTTCAGGAAAAATATTTTCTTCCTATTTCAGAAGAAGATATATCCTTTATAAAATTATAAATCTCTTATGGTCTTGAATGTGAATTTACTCTGTAATGAAGTTTTAAGTTCACTCATTTTTGAGTTGCTAATGCTCTTCTATATGGAGCAATTTTCATGATATTAGATTGAGTTACTGTTGGTACACAAAAAGTTACTCATTCTGGTATGTTATTCTTTTAACCAGATGCCTTCTTAAAATACTTTATTATTTTAAATGCTTTTGTAATTTTTATCTTGCATATAAAAGCAAACCATCTGCTAATAGTAACATTAGCTATTGCTCTATTTGATTTTTCTTATTCAATTTCTATTAAATTCCACTGTAAATAACAATCATACTCTGTCTAATCTCTTATTTATATCACTCCTTGTTCATCAAGATATGGGATATTATTGAATGGGTTTTTATTTAATCATATTCATACTGCAGACTATCCACCAGGACCAGGTCAGGGTCAATTATGTATTTGAAGTTCTTCATCATGTAAGATAGTTTGAGAATTCATAGATCAGGATGATATTTAGGAAAATACAGAAGAAAGAAGCTTTCAAGAGGCGGACTTTGAGACAATCCAAGATTCAATATCTGTATAAAGCTAGCAGAGAGGTCTGAATAGAAACAGGAAGTGCCTAACAATAGTCCACCAAAGAATAGTTCCAAAGGAAGGAAGAGCTGACTGCCCAGGACTTCAGAGCTGTCATGTAAGATGGTTCAGAAAATTGACCTCTTTTTTGGTCATTGGAGACCTTGCTAATTAGTGGTGAGGTAAGAGAACTCCAGTAGATCAAGATGAGAATGTGCTTATAAGAACAACAAAAGTGTCTGTTTGATACTCTTGTTCTGCGTTGCACTGTAGAGCTGCTCATTTGCGTCCAAGATGGTTTCTGTCTCTTACTCATCTCTGTTCAACTCCTGATTAGTCCTTCCCAACAACAACTACCCAGGCTTGTTTTGTCATATTAGAGAGACTGTCCAGTTAAGTCTCTTTTCCTCCTTCTCCTCCTGCTTTTCCTTCTTTTAAGTGCCTTTGATATTTCCTCTCTCCCATAGGTTCATTTATAGAGAAAAAATCATGGGATATGTTTTCAAAGATCTTGATTTTTTAAAACATTGTTTGCTTTACTTTTATTTATGTGTATATATGTGTACAGAGAGCATTGGATCTTCCTGGAATAGGTATAGCCACCTGATATGGTTGCGGCAAATGAACTGTGTTCTCTGCAAGAGCAGTGAGTGCTTTTAAACTCTAATCTATCTCTCAAGCCCAAAATCCTGAGTTTTGAAAACAGTACATTGCCCCTGGAGGAGGATGTCAGGATCTGTGAAGGCAAGGCTAGAAATAGAGACACATATGCAAATGCCAGTTATTTGATAAACAACATGGATTATTGAAAGTGATATTTTCACATATAAAATGACCAACATACATCATTCTGCTCAAAAATATTCACAGCAATCTGAATTGTAAGACCATTTTATTAATTAAAACCTTTATAAAGTTTTGAGATAGTTATATATTCAACTAGACATATTGTTAAAAAGAAAAAATGCCCTAGGAAAATTCAACTGTCCATATATTTATTGAAAATGTTTGACCTCCCATACACTAATGCTATTTCTTTTTTATTAATAACCGTTTTATGATGAAATCAGCAAAATTCATCAAAACATATTTTTAATATTTGGTAACTTACTTATTCTCAAAAGATTTTATTTGTAGTCAGTAATTAGTGATATGAAATATGCTCTATAGAGAAGCAGAAATTTTAGAAATAGGTCTTTTATTTAACAGCATGTCACATATTTAAGAACTTTATATGAAACATAATATTAACAACTATTTATTAAATTTAAAATTAGAAATATTTTAGAACAACTTTTATTTTTAATTTTTTTATTTTATTGTGTTGTTCTGGGTGTTACAAGTGCTAAGCGAGTGTATTACCATGAAGCTCCATCTGCATCCCTACTTAAGGTCTTTACATTTAATCTCATTCTGGTGGAAAAATTAGTCTCAGACAACCATATACATCTTTAACAGAAAATGTTTATCTTCATCTTATATTTCAGTGATTTGGGGGAAGTATAAATTCAAGTTAAGAAGATTTAAATAAAAATGTGACTAGTGCTAAGCGAGTGTATTACCATGAAGCTCCATCTGCATCCCTACTTAAGGTCTTTACATTTAATCTCATTCTGGTGGAAAAATTAGTCTCAGACAAACATATACATCTTTAACAGAAAATGTTTATCTTCATCTTATATTTCAGTGATTTGGGGGAAGTATAAATTCAAGTTAAGAAGATTTAAATAAAAATGTGACTTATTTCTTTTGTTAAAATGATTAGTTCTTAACCGCTGAGCCATCTCTCCAGCCCCCATATAGAGATATAAACTGCATTTTGTCAATGCCCTTTGACTTAGTTTTCCTGGGTTGTATGTGTCAGATGTGAAATATGTACATAAAACCTATTTTATCTGAATTCCTAGATATCTTCCATAGTTTGTTATTCTTTGCTAGTATACTATAAGCCTTAAAATTTTGCTTAGTTAAGATTATTGTCTTTTATAGAAAGCATCCCTGGGCTTATTTTTTTATAAGTGTTGAGGATTATATATGTATCAAAATTAAATAAGAGTAAGAAAACAGTATAGAATAAATTTTAGATGACTTTGGTTGGATAATACTGAAGATTTTAACGAATTAATTTCATAGAAGTTTTTCTTTCTATTCTTGAGTTGTCCTACAGATCAATTGATTTTTCATTTATTTGAGTATCTATTGTATCAATTTTCCTTCACAATGTGTTACAAACTAACAGTTGCACTAGAAATATATACTACCACTATCTTTTTTTTATTCATAATAATTTTATAGTAGTTTATGAAACCACCTGTCTCCATAACATTAAAACAATCTGGAGACTGGAGAATTGATACAGAGCTTAAGAGCACTGACTGCTCTTGCAGAGGACCTGCGTTTGATTCCCAGTACCCACATGGCTGCTAACAACTATCCTAACACCAGTTTGAGGGGATTCGATACCCTCTTCTGACCTCTACAGGTATTGCATGACATAGGTGCACTTATACAATGCAGGCAATACAATCATAGCAATAAAATAATAAATCATTTTTAAAGTCTGTAAAATAACAATACTTAGTAAGTAAAGGATGGAGATTGGATTCAATTTATTGCTCCAAATAAACACAATACATTGTATAAAAGTATCTTTCACTTCATTAGCTGAGACCTTTACTGACTGCCAGCAGGATAGAAAATTCAGTCATATTTTGCACTGGGAAATTCTCATTGTTTTGCTAGGATCCAGGCACTAATTACCTAGTATAAAATTGTACTCAGTGCTTTACTAGTGAAGTGGACAATAGATATAATCAAGCAGGGCTGACAAAGATGGTTTCATAGAGGAGCACAGATTTTCATTGGCTACTGCTCATTGGTGGGATTCTACAAAGAGGCTGGCACAAAACACAGGAAGGGGAAGAAGTAAGGTGCACAAACAATGCCAGTGTCTTGAGAGCACAACCATATGCTTGGAAAAGCAAGTCAGACCAAGAAACGCTATAAATTTAATCTTTGCCTTGAAGGCTGCATGAGGCTATAAGGAGGGTATATGCAAGGGATTACATAATCATGTATGTTCAAGATAGATTTTTAAATATTTTATTATTTTTATTTTATGTGTATGTGTGTATTGCCTGGATGTCAGTAAGTGCACCCACGCTGTGCAATGTCCACTTGCCCATGGACAGACAAGACTGTTGGACCCCTTGGAACTGGAGTTACGGACAGTTGTTAGCTGCCATGTGGGTGCTGGGATTCGAACCCAGGTCTTCTGCAAGAACAGTCAGTGTCCTTAACCTCTGAGCCATCTCTCCAGCTTTCAAGATGGTGACTTTCCCCCAGGTGAAAGATGAAGAA
>NW_008357493.1:990820-994424 GCF_000622305.1 Nannospalax galili
AAATATTATATACTTTGAAAAGTGAATAAGCTCTTCATTTAAATGAACATAACCTAAACATAAAATCGGATTCTGCGGGCTCTAGAGATGATGGCTCAGCAGTTAAGAGCACTGGCTATTCTTGTAGAAGGCCAGGGTTCGATTCCCAGCACCCACATAGCAGCTAACAACTAGTTCCAGGGGATCCGACACCTTCCTCTGTCCTCTGAGGGTACCGGGTGACACAGATGCACTTACATACCTGCAAGCATAGCACTCATACACAATAAAATAAAATAAAATAAGGCCGGGCATGGTGGTGAATGTCTTTAATCCCAGGACTTGGAAGAGAGGCAGGGGTATCTCTGTGAATTGGAGACCATCCTGGTCTAAACAGTGAGTCCCAGGCTACCTGGGGCTACGGGGAGACCCTGTCTCAAAAGATCAAAAAAAATTTTTTTTTTTAAGTCAGATCCTGACTGCAGTTGGGAATACATCCCCTCTCAGGTGTAGTGTTAATGACAATTATAGATTACCACATCTGTCCCGTCTGAGATGTAAGAGTCAGCCAGCCACACCACAGAGCTGAGGGCCCTGGAATTTGGATCATTCTCACCACACTCTGCATCACATAGGCATTCACATACCCATGCACAATGATGGTTTATGCACTGAAACAACCTAGTTCTAACACCAAGACCAACTCAAATCTACTTAACTGGCTCTGGGAAAATCCTTTAGTCTTAGCCTGCTTGACTTTTGTCATCTATTGCACAGAGGGAAGTCATGAATCCTAGAATTTTACCAAAAAATGACAAGTGTATTGATATATTATTCTAAAGAGGGTTCTTCATTCTATGAGTTAAGGTACTCTGGTTTATTGAATGTACTTTTTTAATTGAAATAAAAGCCATATATATATATATTCATTGAATTGTGTTTCAAATATGTACATATTAAGTAAAGAATGGCCGAGGCAAGTTAATCAACATATTCAGTATTTCACATGTTTACCAATGTTTTGTGGTGAGGACACCTGAAATTTACTCTTTTAGCAATATTCAAAATGCAATATTGCTTTTAATTATAGTTGCCATGCTGGACAACAGGTGAAGCCATTCTCCTGTAGAACTCAAATTTTTAGCTTGTGGTTGTTATCTTTGTCCGAACCCTCCCTACCTGCTTCTTCCAAGTTAGGATTTTTCTTTTTTTTTTTTTTTTTTTTTTTTTTGGTCTTTTTGAGACAGGGTCTCCCTGTAGCCCCAGCTGTCCTGGAACTCACTATGTTGACCAGGCTGGCCTTGAACTCACAGAGATCCGGCTGCCTCTGCCTCCTGAGTGCTGTGATTAAAGGCATGTGTCACCATACCCTGCCCAAGTTAAGATTCTTGACTGTAAACAACAACCAACTTCACTGATGGAGGAAAAGAATGTTTTTTTCAATATATTTTTATTGAAATTCTGAACATTTCATACACTACATCTTAATAATATTTAGACCTCCCTCCCTCATCCACACCACTGCATAACTCCCAACACTGGATTTCATGCATTCTATCATATATATTAAGGCCTATCAAGTTAGTGTACCTAGATGTCCCTCCATACAAGTTCATTCTCTGGGGTCTAGTCAGTCTATCTAGACTCTCTCCCTTAAGGAAGATCTATTCTCCGTCACCTAGCAGTAATCAGTTGTCAATAGTTTCTACGCTGCGTTTGACATCTGCTGCCCATTTACCTTAGTCTATGCTGATTGAATCAGTGTGGCCTTGTGCATACTGTCACCATTGTTGCAAGTTCATATGAACAAGTTCCCAGTGGCCTGAAAACCTCTGTTTCCTTATGTTCATGCACCAGCCCTGGCTCTTACAATCTTTCTGCTGCCTCTTCCACAAGGGTCCCAGAGCTCTGGTTGGTGAGGTTTAATATAAGAGTCCTATCCAGGGACACACACTCTGCAGTCTCTTTATTCTCTAAAACTTAACCAGTTGTGGCCGTCTGTGTTCATTGTACTTTGTTGGATGAGGAAGTTTTTTTTTTTTATTGAAATTCTGAGCATTTCATGAAATACATTTTAATCATATTTAGACCCCTTTCCATATCAGTACCCACCCCATGCCCACCACACCAGATTTCATACATTCTGTCATATATGTTAAGGTCTATTTAGTTAAATTTATGCCCCCATATGTCCACCGGTGTGAGTTCATCCAGTGGAGCCTGGTCAGTCGTTTTATCATCACTCCCTTAAAGAAGCAGCAGATAGTTCCCCAGCTAACTTATAATAATGGTGGCAGCATGCACAAGACCCATGCAAACTCAAACCAGCATAGAAAAGGAGATTTTATAAAGAGTTCAGGAGCAGAATGCACTTGTGTTTTCAGCCTCTGCTGCAGCCTGGGGAGATGGCTTGACCAGGATACTAGTTGCTGTTGTGTCCCTCTGAGTGCTGGTGCTACATGCAGAGCTGACCTCAGCCTCTCTGGATACTCACCACAGTGCTGTGTACTCTCTGCTGAACCTCAGAGCCTGCACCTTTGCTTTCACTCTCAAGAATAAGAGTATCTGTCTAGAGGATCGCCATTCTGCCCTTCATAGTCAAAGAAGAGGCCCTGTCATTCATGCTGAGGCCCTTCTCTTTTGCTGAACTTGAAACTACCTTCAAGTAGAAGGACATCCAGAAAAATTGTCTTGTGTCTTCTCATTCCGAGTATTCTAAAGAGATGCTGGTCCCACCATTCCTTCCAGAAAGATTGTGAATCACTACGTTAGATTATCTGTAATTACAGCTCTGAAATTGTATGGTTCTAAATACTAATTTTTCTTTTCTCCATCATCTACCAACTCCAAATTCCTTTAACAAGACACAAGTACAGCAACAGAATGACTAACAGCACTGCAGAGCCAGCCCCAAAGCATCTTAGGATCATGTCAGTGGGTGTGTAATTATGATGGTTGTGCTAATGACAGAGGATAACAGATGTCTTGGAGCACTTGTCACCCAACTGAATTTCTAGCAAATCAGTCCAATTCTTCAAGCAAAAAAATTTTCTTTCCCATGTGTCCTCATAAGGGTGCATTATTACTACATTAATACATAATCTGGGTTAAAAGTTAGGTGTACATGTTTTAGGGTTAATGAGAATGATTATGAATTTTGAAGCTATTCCTAACTAGCTGGTTCACCATGAATAGCTACTTAGCTTCAGTGATATCTCAATTTCCTGTCTTGTAAAATGGCAGTAATAATGGTAATCAGTGTCTGACATTATAAAAACAACAAAAAATGAGGTGTTTCAAGGAATTACAGTGTTTGACAAACAGTTAGAGCACAAGAAATAATGCTGGAAATTATTCTTTCACTAGTTAAGGATTTCCCCTTAACTAAACATGAACCAAACTCATTCTGGAAAATCTGTGTACTTGGAAATTTTAGTTAAAAATAATAGAAGTTTTGGGGTTGTGTGTTTTGACATAATTTTCAAATTAAAATAAGTTTAATGAACTATGGAACTGGCCACAAATCACTAAAATGTCATATTGAAATAGTCATGATTCTTTAATGTGAAGATTCACCCAGACTAAAACAATTTATAGATAACCAAATTATATTAAGTGAAATATA
>NW_008357493.1:994467-1012066 GCF_000622305.1 Nannospalax galili
TCACTTCAAATATTACCACCAAGTAAATTAAATATGAAATACATTCAACATGGAATTAGTCTTTACAGATGAGTAGAACAATAGCAGCATAGAAAACATGGATGACTTCTGAGCCAGCCATTGTGGCTTCCACCCCAGTCTCCCTGGCATTACTGTTGACCTTCAGCATATTGTAGAGAGGGCAGAAAAGTCATTTGCTGAACGCTTCAGGAGATTTGGGATTTGAAATATGCTTGTTTCCCTAAAGGCCCTTCTGAAGCTGACCCTCCTAACCAGTGTGCTCTCTCCTTACTTTGCAGGCAAATGCGAATGTGGCAAATGCACTTGCTACCCTCCTGGGGACAGTAGAGTGTATGGCAAGACCTGTGAGTGTGATGACCGGCGCTGTGAAGACCTAGATGGTGTGGTCTGTGGAGGTGGTAACAATTCTCTCAATACTGTCTGCTTGCAATTCACTTCAGCTACCCTTCCTGCACTGTTTATGCCCTTTAAAAGTGCATTTAAAGGAAATAAGCAAAGAGCCATATGGCATTATACCTAAAAGCAATATACAATTAAGTTTATTTCCTTTAGGTCTTGATTTTGGGATATGTGAAAGTATACAATACACTTACTATAAAAGATTGTCTAGTCTAAGTCAAATTCTAAGTACTGTACTAGTTTGTGGTAATAGAAATACAAACGTTGCTGAAAGCCAACATTTGATCGTGAGTTTGACTAACATGGATGGAGGAAGCAGTATCACTCACAAATTTGGAAAAAGAGCTGTGTGTGTACACTCCCAGTCAAACTACAGAATCAAAATAGATAGAAACTTAGTTTCTTAAATGTCTCTAAAGACCTTAAGAGCCCCCTGAAAAATTATAAATTACTCAGAGAAAGAACAAGGCAGATCAAGAGTAGTCAACAAAGTAGGAGGGAAAATGAACCTCCAGTGGTAGATGTGTACATGAACATCATCCAGGGAAGTGGATATGAACCAGAACTAGTCTAATATTTCATTCCTGAAACACTTTTATACTATACAGATCAACGCTGTGTGCACCTTTACCATCATGTGGCAGCTCTCTATTCTCTATTATCTCTATCCATCTGTCTGTTTTCTTATCTGCCTTCCTACATATCTTGATCACTCATTCTTTCTCTAACCTACTCTAAAACACTTGCAATTTGACTAAACACAGTTTTCATTTCTTTTTTCTCTTTGAATCATAGAGAAAAGTCTTTTAAGTAACCACTGTGCCCCATGGTTTCTCATGCCATCACTGTGGCAATGATCCTAAAGGAATGTATTTTCTGTCTTCATTTTGAGAATGGGAAATGGTAGGAGGTTGGTAAAGTTAAAGCCCCATAGCTCACAAGTGGCAGACCAAGACTTGGCCCTTCATGTTCAATTCACAGATCTTTCCTTATGTTACAGTGCTCCCCAGAGTAGCATCAAATCGTTCCTGTCTTGTTATATTTTTAGGTTAGATCCTCTCTTCACTAGTACTAGTTGCTAGTTGTCAGAATTATATAAAGAGATGATTGTCATTTTTGTTATGGATATTATACATACTAGTTCCTTGAATTCTCACAACAGTGTATATGAAGCTCACTTGGCACTTAGAAAGCCCCATGTATACCTGTATACCTTTCTGTTCTTAATACCTTTTCCCTTTTCTCTCTGACATGCAGTATTTACCTAACATGAACCTCTTTGCCCAGAGTATCTGGTGACTTAGTTGAAGTTCTAGGTTTTGTAGAAACCTATTACATCTTTATACACATTAAATTATGTCTTTTATCTCCATGAATCTCTTTATCCAAACGTGAAAGCAAACTGCAAACTGTTTTCCTATTAGATTAGTAGATACTACTTTCTGTGGCTCCTATGGTGCACGTCCTCCCTGGATTCACCTTCCAGCCCATTTCTTCTCTGGTATGTCTCAGGATTGCACCCCGCCCCCATAGCTTAACAATGTATCTTAACAGTTCCTGGGAAATGGTTGTTAGGCAGCTTTTCTGTCTGTTACCCTGAAGTAATCAGTCACTTTCACTTTTATCTTTAGGTTAGTAACTCTTAAAACTGTTTCTTAGCATCACTTATTTTTCTTTGGCTTTAGATTCATCTTTCTATTTTTAATTAAAGATTTCAATATGTAAATCGCTCCAAACTGTGTGTAGTTGAAACTGCCTATTTACTTTTACATTCATGCAATAAACATTTGATGAGCACATGGTACTTGCTAGCACTGGAGATTCAGTAGTAGTAAGACTGACAGAAATTCTTCTGTCTTAGAGCTTATAAATGGGTTGACATTTGCAAAGAATATCACCAAAGTGAATGGTCTGAAAAAAGAGCAGTGGTGTGTGGAGATACATAACATGTATAGAGAATGTCCATACACCACAGGTAAGGGAGACTCTCTGAGACCTTCCTATCTGGATGGCAAATCTTTTATGTAAATGGTCTGATTTCCATGTATGATCCCTCTTATATGCCACAACCATTCTTTAATAGGTGCACAGAGGTTGGCCAGATGAAGGTAGGGAGTGTGACATAGCAGTCAGAAAGGGCTAAGGTGAATGTGTGAAAGGGTGAGAGTGACATATTTGAGGGCTACAGAGAGAATTTTTGTGACTGCAGATCAGAAATCAGAGGGTAGAAGAGCATGACATGTTTTGTCAGTCATGTCAATGACTTGGATATTTATTTGAATGAAAAGAGGAAGCTATAGGATTGAATCAAGGCAATAACATGATCATGGCATTTTACAAAGTGCATCTGGTCATATGGTGAAGAGTTTATGGTTGATATGGTGGGTATGGGTAAAGTTGGGCGAACATGGGTGTTAGGAAATGATTCCTGATGAGAGATGAAGGTGCTTTATCTAGACAGGACAGAAGAGCTGTATGCATGGGGTATTTGAAGAAAGTATCACAAGCAGTATAGACAACAAATTGGCAAAGTCCTGCACCTTTCTGAAAGCAGTTCTGCTTCCCTGGGAACAGAAGAAAATGAAGTGTCCCAGTGTTACCGGGAGGCCTTGCTTAAAGATAATATTGATGTAGGGTAGATAGATTTCAAGTGGTCCAGGAGGGATCATGAATGAAACATGAATGGCTAATGAGCATGATCTCCTTTCACTGCTGTAAGTCCCATGACTAAAACCAGGCATTTCCTTTGTCTGGTACCTGTATGCGGTCACTGTCAGCGGTGGCCGCTCCTCCGTTCTCATGGGTGCCACTCCTTTGTTCTCACAGGCATTGAGGCTGCTCCTCTGCTTGCCCTGGGCTGAGGCAGCTCTTCTGCTTTCCCTGTGCTGCCTCCTGTCGTCGCTGCTTCTGCCTGGTCCCGGACCCCAGGGCTGGTGAGGAGACTGTCAGTGGAGCCACATTCAGACACAGGAGACCAGGTTCAGTGACACAGGTCTGCTTTATTGCAGGAAGGCACAAACTTATATAGGGGTAGTGGTCCAATCACAGCACAACAAGTAGGCTACCTCATTAGCATAACAGGTTTATCGTCCTATCACAGAATAGAGGGTAGGATGCCTTATTAGCATACTGGGTTTCAAATTACAGAGCCTGGATTCCTGGAAACCACGTGACCCTGACAGTTGTAATATCACCCTAGGCTCAAGTCTGTCTCCCACACCTGTAATCTATATTTAAGGAATCATTGAGAGAGACTTTGGCTCTGATAGGCGTGAAGCTTGTCCTGAGACAGAGAAACCTCAACACCTGTTCACTGAGGAACTCATCTCCATGGATCTAGGCTGCAAGTTGAGAGAAGATAATCCCTAGGCCTTTATCTGACTGTCATCCTCATGAATTGCTACACGAGCCCCAAACCTCCATGAAGCAGAATGTATGATGCCAAATGCTGCTGTCTCTGTTGATATTCTGGTTTGTTTCCCTGTTGCTGTGATAAAGCACTCGTCAAAATCAGATTACAGTGGAACAGGTTTAGTACTTCTTAGACTTCCAAGTGGTGGTTCAGAGGCAACACATTTCCCTCTGGCTTTTGTAGCCCCCCAACATCTATTCATCTCTACGCTCTGTCCCCACAATCCACCTCATTCCTCCTTCCCCCACTCAAGTGTCCCCATTATCTCCCCCCTCTCTCCAATAACACCCATCTCCCACCATCCCCCCGTTCTGAGTTCTCTCCACCCCCACAGTGGGCCCCTGCGTGACCCTCCATCCTGCCCTCCTAGCCATACACTCCCATTTTGCCCACCTCCCTACTATTCCCATCTTTTGAGTTCTTTCTTTACCTTTACCTCCATGTTTTCTTTTCATTTTCCTGGCTCCTGGTGTTACATCAGGATATAGTCTCACATATAAGGGATTGGTACTACAATCCGAAAATGAGAGAGAAAATGTGTTCTTGCCCTTCTGTGTTTGTGTCTGGTGGAATCCATCTGGGCCCTTAACTTTGGTGGTTTCTATGACTTTAGAAATTCATCTATTTCTTTTAAATTTTTAAATTTAATGGAGTTTAGATTTTTAAAGCATTCCCTACAATGTTTTTTGTTTGTTTGTTTGTTTGTTTGTTTGTTTTTAGTGTCTCTGATTTTGTTGATTTAGGTTTGTTCTTTCTTCTGGTTGACTGGGATAACAAGGTCTGTCTATCCTGTTTAATTTGTCAAATAATCATCTTTTAGGTTGATTGATTTTTTTTGTACTGTTTTCTTTGTTTCTATTTCATTAATTTCTGCCCTGATTTTTGTCTACTAAGTTTGGAGTTGAATTGTCCTTACCTTTCAGAGTCTGGAACTGTTAAGTCATTAATATGTGCTCTTTCTGATTTTTTTAATGTAGGAACTTAGAGCTTCCCTCCTAGGCCTACTTTTAAGGTGTCCCAGACGTTTTATTGTATTGTATCCTTATTTTCATTTAGTTCCAAGAATACTTTTATTTCTTTCTTAATTTCTTTTTTGACCCATTCATCATTCAAGAGTTTGTTGTTTAATCTCCATGAGTTCAAGTAGTTACTAGAGTTCCTTTTGTTGTTGATTATAAGTTTAATTGCATTGTGATCTGATAGAATGCATGTAATTATTTCAACTTTTTGTATTTTTTGTGATTTGTTTTGTGTCCCAGAATGTGGTCAGTTTTAGAAACACTTCCATGAGCTGCTGAGTAGAAAGTGTATACATTGGTACTCGGATGGAATATTCTATATATGTCTGTTAGGTCCATTTCATGTAAGACATCATTTAATTCAGATGTCTCTCTGTTTTTCCTTTGTCCCATTGACCTATCTATTGAAGATGGTACAGTATTAAAGTCACCTACTGTTACTGAGTTGGGGTTAATCTGTGTTTTATAGTCCTGGAGTACTCTTTTTATGAAATTGGGTACACCAGAGTTTGGTGCTTTTATGTTCATGATTGTAATATCTTCTTGATCTGTTGTTCCTTTGATTAGAATGAAATGACCCTCTTTACTGATCTCTTCTGATTAGTTTTAATTTAAAGTCTATTTTGTCAGATATTGCAGCACCTGCTTGCCTCTTAGAGCCTTTTGCTTGTAATATTTTTTTCCATCATTTCACCCTAAAGTAGTGTCTATCCTTGAAGGCAAGATAAGTTTCTTGAAGACAACAAAAAGATGAGTTTTCTTTCTTGATCCATTCCATTAGCTTGTGTCTTTTGACAGTGGAGTTGAGGCCATTGATATTTAGTGTTATTGAACGATGTGTATTGGATACCATCATTTTAATTACTTTGTGTTTGTGGTTTTATTTTGTGTTTCTATTATTATATTTCCTTTGTTTCTTTCTGTAATCTCATAAGTATACTCTTTTCTATCTTTAGTCCTTTGTATTGCTTTGAGTATTCTCTGTAGGGCTGGTTTGGTGGACATGAATTTTTTCAGCCTATTCGTCTCATGAAAATTTTCTATTCCCCTTCAACTATGTTAGATAGTTTTGCTGGATAAAGTATTCAGGTTTGACATCCATGACTGTTTAGAACTGGGAATATTTTGGTGCAGGCTGTTCTGGCTTTCATAGTTTGCATTCAAAAGTCAGTTGTAATTCTCATGGGTTTACCTTTATATGTAATTTGTTGTTTTTCTCTAGCAGCTTTCAGTACTCTCACTTTGTTTTGTACATTTAATGTTTTTGCTATGATATGCCATGGGGAGTTTCTGTTCTGTTCATGTCTAATTGGTGTTCAATGTGCTTCTTGAATCTATATATGTAGGTCTTTCCTTAATTTAGGGATGTTTTCTTCTATAATCCTGTTGATCAATGCCATTGACCTGAGATTCTTCTCTTTCCTCTATTCCTATAATGCACAGATTTGGTCCTTTCGTGTTGTCTCTCATTTCCTGCATTTACCATTCCTGTTTTAAAAAATTTTTCATAGTCTTTGCTTAAGAAGTCCAGATCTTCAATTTTGTCATCCAGTCTTGATATTCTTTTTTCTGTTTCGTTCATTCTGATTCATTCTGCTTGTGAGGCTTTCTCCTGTTGTTTCCAATTGATTGTTTGAGCTTTTCAGTTCCATGTCCATTTCATGTTTTTTTCCTTCAACATTTCCATATCTTTTGTGAATTCACTTTTTAAAAAAATATTTTATTTATTATTCTTATTGTATGTGTGTGAATGTATTGCATGCATGTGTGTAAGTGCACATGTGTCGTGCAATGCCAGCGGAGGTCAGAAGAAGGCCTCAGGTTCCCCCTGAACTGGAGTTATGGATGGTGGTTAGCCACCATGTGGGTGCTGGGAATCAAACCCAGCCCTCTGTATGTGGAGTCAGTGCTCTTAACCACTGAGCCATCTCTCCAGCTCCATGAATTCACTTTTCAAGTCCTGAATTGTTTTTGATATTTCATTAAGTCACATATTTGTATATTCTTGAGCTTCTGTCATAAGTTCATGCCTGCCCTCTTTGAGTTCTTTGAGTTGTTTGTGTTTTCTTTAAGTTCTTTGATCATATTCATGATTGTTATTTTAACTTCTGTGTTCTGGAATTCCTCAGGGTTGTTTTCATTGTAGTGAACTTCTGTAAGACTAGTGGGTTTTGTTGGAGATATATTCTCTCAGTTTTTAATGTAATTTGTGGGCTTTGTGCTGCTGCACATGGATGTTCTTTACTGGTTGTCTTTCCAGTGGGAACTTCTGTTCTCCTTTTTTTTTTAAATGAATTTTGGTTCTGTTTATATTGTTTATGTAACTTGTAGCTTCTTGCTCAGGTATGAAAAATAACGGCTCTTGCAGGGTAGTGGACTGTTCTGGGTAGTTGGTGGGACGGGGTAGTAGTTAGGCTGGTAGGGTAGTAAGAGGGTTGGGCTGTGTCAGACAGATCAGGAGCCAGTGGGATCTATGCAGAGTTCTAGGTTGACTGGTCTGTCAGGCAGGTCAGTAGTCAGTGGAAGAAGGATGTGGGGAACACCTGAGGAGTGATTTAACAATCTATGCTGGGTGGCTTAGCTATTCTAAGTTAGGAAGCTAGTCCAGGGATTGGATGCAGGGGAACTGGAGTGGGCTTGGATCCAAGGCCAGCAGTGCACAGCTGTTTTATGCTTCTAAATTAACAAATTAGCAGGTTTCTTTATGATATTTTATATTTACTCAGTATTGGTTATTGTCTCCGTCTCCCCTGCCACATTGCTCTGTACCCTGTTTCCACTTATCCCTGTCTTCTCCCAGTTTTCTCCTTTCATATCACGTGTTCTCTCACCCTCCCCAAATCCAGCCTTAGTTTTTCTCTCTCATGGTCTCTTTCAATTTTCCTGTCCTCCACCCACACTCACTTCCACACAAATCATATTATAAAATTTAGAAGCCAGAATCGGCATATAAGAGAGAGCACAGAGCATTTGTCTTCTGAACCTGGGTTGCTTCACTTCATGTACAATTTTCCAGTTTTAGACATTTTCCTGCACACTTTGTAGTTTCATTTTGTAAATGAGGAATGGATAATACAAGTTATTCTTTAAGACTTATTTTAATTATGTGTATATGTATATGTCTGCGTGGGTATGTGAAAGTGAGTACAGGTTCCCTTAGAGTCCAGAGAGAGCACTGGACTGTCTGGAACTAGAGTTGCAGGTCATTTTGAGCCACCTGATGTTCTTTTGCAAGAGAAGTACATACTCTTAACCTGAGTCATCATTCCAACCACATACAAATTTTTTTAAGCAAACTTTTTATTGGAAGATGAAGATTACATATATCCACACACTGATACAGAACAGATCTCCATGTGTGGAAGGAGGACCTGGAAAACAGATATCCAACCCTCCAGGGGAGAGTTCATGCTTTTAAAGATTTGAGAGAGCACCCCTCCCCTAATTTTGGATTGTTCAGCTAAAACAAAGAAGAGAAGGTTGATAGGCTTCGGACTTCCAATGATGAGGTGTCCAGGTATGGCCTCACTCTTATCTTAATTGGTTTGGACTTGCTGGCTGGAAAGAGAAACTTGCCAGCTAGAGGGGGCTCTCCCAAGCCTTTGTTCAGGTCATGAAGCAGGAAGTGTGCCATTTTTCTTATTCCTCGGTGGCTCTGTTTGTTAATTTAGTCCCTTACATTCCCCTCTGAAGAGATAACCCTAAGATCACTTCAGAGATTAGCTGAATTTGGGGAATAAACACAACCCATTTTTAAAATTTTATTTATTATTTTTATTTTATGTGCATGAGTATATTGTCTGTATGTATATGATTGCACCTGTGCTATGCAATGCCCTTGGAGGGCAGAAGAGAGAATCAAATTCTCCTGGAACTGGAGTTATGGACAATTCTTAGCTGTCATGTGGGTGTTGGGAATCAAACCCAGGTCCTTTGCAAAAGCAGTCTCTCTTGACCCAGTACCACCCATTTTAAATGAATGTTTTTCTTTGATGTGTGAATTCCAGTTGATAAACTTGCACTGAGGGACATCTGGGTGCAAATGCTTGACCTGATAGGCCTTAACACCTATGATAGAATGCATGAAATCCAGCGATCCAGCAGGTGGGGGTGGGGGTTGGGGGGTGGGATGGGGGAATGTCTGACTGGGAGAGGAGTCTAAATTTGATTCAGATCTATTACATGAAATACAAAAAAAAAACTCAATAAAAATATACATGCAAATGAAATAATAAAACAAATGAATGTTTTCCCTTTACCATATCTAAAGAACCAAAGATTATAGAAAAATCAATAAAAATCACTCATAATCAGTCATCTAAAAATCATACCTGATAATAGTTTATTGTAATTCTTTATGGGTTTTCTTTAAGAGGTAGAACTCTTGAAATCTACATTTATGAATCCATTTTGGTATTTTAGAAATACATCTAGAGAAAATCCATTTTCTAGAAAACACTCAATTACACTGACTGCATATGTGTATGTGCTTCTCAGTATGTTTTTGTACAAGGTTAGAGAGGAAGTAAACATTTTCTTTCAATGGAAGTGAGGGAAGTGACAGTCAGCAGATTCTTGTGAGATTCATGTTCATATAGACCAGGATAAGATTTCTGGTTCCATTTTCTACAAGTTGTAGAAATATGGCTGGATAGGCTATTTGGCTTCTCTCCCCCAATTTAGTCACGTGTGCATTGAGGAGCATAATCTCATCTGGCTTTATTGTAAGAATGTCACATAAAGAATGAATTATTTCTGGGCCTTTGTACCAGGTGGACATCCAATGAATGTACTAACTCTATCATAAGAAGTAAAAGGTTGACATGGCCATCTCCACAGGAGGAAATTATTTGCCTTAGGTATCTTAGAGGACTAGATACATGTTTTGGAAAGAAGTTGGAATTGTACAATCAGCAGTTCTGTAAGACAGGAAGGAAATTATAGCTAAACTTTCCAAAGTAATTAGTTCTCCTTCCATTACAGTTGGATAAATATTACTAATAGACAAATGGGAAACTTGAACACAATTCTTCTGGGTTGGGTTCAGAGAATAAAACTGAAAATCACAAGTTTGGATCACCTGCTTTGTTTAATACCAGAGCCTGATTCAGTTTCATCTGGACATATATACAATCTAGAATTATGCATATCCAGTGTGAGGCCAGAAAGATATAGCTCCTGACTCCAAAGCAGAGGCTTGGTGAGCATTTTAGCAAGCAAATAAGTAAAACCAGAAACCATCTCACACACACACACACCCAATCAGCAGGTGCATAAGAACCATGAGCCATCATAGTTTATCCTCCCTCCTCACAATAACACTAAAGATGAGTAAACCCTTTCTGGCAGGTTGGGATAAATTAGCAATTGTTCTTAAAGGTAAAGGTAAGTAATTTCACAATTTTGAGCAGTTCAGTGTTGATTAAACCAAAATTGCAACCTCAAAAAGTCATGAAAATGGCAAAAAGAAAATCAGTGTAAAGTGGGGACCATTCTTCATTTAATTAGCTTGTGTGTGAGACATTCAATCACCATACATTGTATGTGGATTGTTCTCTAAACATTTTTATTAACAAACAAAAATTAATGTGACTGATACATAACATTGATTCTTATCAAATAAGTCACTAGTAAAAGAGACTCTGTCTGGAGCAATAGTTCCTAAGATTTATTCGTTTTTCAGCAATGCATAATTTTCAGATTCCTTAAGAAAATATGTTCATGTGCTGGCTCACATGTGTTTAATTATTGTAGTGAATATAAGCCTAATCAGAGGTTTCCCTCCTACGAGCCCCATACCAAAGGTGAGAATAAGAAATAGACTGCCTATTGCTTGCTTGCTTCCCTCTATGCTCCTAGAATAGCTGCCCGGGAGTCCAATTTAAGAAGCAAGAAAAGATAATGAAGAGCCACCTCTTAATTATACAATCAGCTCCCATTTCTTCAGGGAGTTCTTCAGCTCATTGCTGCCATTTGAAGGCAACCATGCAATCCGAGATTACAAATTCAGCACTGTCAGGGCACTGTTGGAGTCTTACACTGAGGAAGTAGATGACCTTAGACCAATCACTCAGGCCCAGACTTCCTCGGATGGACAGTACAGCAGTAGGGGAGTGCCTCCAAATGACATCTCGAAATCACAAAAGTCCTGAATTGGTAAGCATGTCAGTTGGGTCTGCATTTAGCCAATCATCTGTACAATTCTGCAAGGTGTCACACCAGGAATGACTGGAGCTGGGTGCCAGAGAGTCATCTATGCCCTGAACCCTTTCTGTCTTCATTTGTGGTCTGTCCTGTTCTCAACTTCCAATTGTGACCATCTTCCAGGATAAAAGAATGAAAGAAAAGTGAAAATGAAGAAATGATACATGCTGCCATTTTGTCCCATTTTAAATAGGGTTGTATGCTCATTCCTGAACATCTATCCCACTTGATTAATTGTTTAGTTGTTTTTCTTCAAATATGTTGGCCTTCGCTGTGTAAAACATGCCCAGCTCTCTCTTCTTCCAAGAATTTCTAGGTTCTATTCCTAAAACCTTGATTGCCTGGCTTCTTATCCCTGAGTTTCACTGAACGCTTCTCTGAGCACCCTCATGTGCCCTGTTCTCATTGTTGAATATAGTAACATCCTTTTCAAGCTCCAATAATCCAAGTGTATTTGTCGCTGTTACTCATGTTGCGTCCTAGTAGACTTGATGTGTCCTGAAAGCATGGCCCCCGCCTGCTTCATCACTGCTACATTTCAAACTGCTAATATAATACTCAGTGCATAGCAAACATTTCCTGAACTGATGGCTAAATTGTAATACTTTATGAAGAAGTTATTGATAGTGTTTCCTATATTTTTTAAGTAAAAGGAAGTCAGATATAAATGATGAATCAAAATTGAAATGCCAAGGCATTTTGATGATTGTCTGGGCTAATTGCCAATTTAACTTTGTAGGATGTGACACATGAGCTAATAAATGGCAAACGCTGTCCTTTATGCTTCCACATCAATTTCATATTAAATTATCTTCTGTAAGGAGCCATTGATTCTTTCTCAATAATATTTTAACTGAAGGCAGAATGCCTTTATCTGCACTATAGATATGATTTCAAAATTTCAGGATGATGACGGTAGTACTTATCAGCCCAGGGTCCCTCAGAAACATGAGCCTCTGAGAAGTTCATAGCTCAGTAGCACAGGTACCAGAAGCCCTTTCACCTGTTCTTTAACCTTTGCACTCCAGGTTCTCTGTTACCAACGATAGGTGACTTGTATTAACTTGTTAACATGAACTGTAGAGGCTTCAGTTTTCATGGAGAAGTTGAAATATAATCTATGAACTGCTCATTTGAGATAGAGGCCTCAAAGGGTCTTAACTCTAACTTAACTCTATTCTTTGAAAGTAGAAACAACACAGCAGCTCACGAAACATCCATTGCTCTTGAAAAACAGTCCATTTACCAAATGTACTACAATGTCTCCTAGAATAAGTTTAAGACCCTCGGTTTGGATTTGTGGAGAAAATTAAAATGAGTTTTTGATAAAAATAGCTTCAATCTACTGCCAGTATTCTCAAGGATCTAGCATGTCTGCGGTGATTTGTTTGGCTCTTTAATGGCTACAGCACTGAATCAGCTTCCTTCTCTAAAGGAATTCGTACAAAGTGATGACTTTATTTGGCAAACAACTGTACACCACAAGGTGGAAGGTAAAAGATTTCCATATAAAGTGAAAAAATAGTGTAGAAGTTTAAAAGCGAGAACTGAAGATAAAGATTAAAGTACTAGCCTCAGTTGCCATGGGTGAAGCTCAGGACCACACACATGCATGCTTGTGTGCATACATACACACATACATGCACTCATACACACTCTCACGGACAACAAATAAATTCAGAAGCAAGGCAATGAGTTCCACTTGTAGACATAAAGAACGTTCATGCAAGTGTATTCATTTGGCTGAACTGTGTAAGTTAAGCAGGGCCTGAATGTACTGAATGGAAGAGGCATTCCTACGTCATCAAGGCATCTGCTCAGAACAGTGTGAGAATTGCATGGGAACATGGGTCATTCAGTTGAAAGGAGAAGAAAAGGAATCCTATTGGAAAAGTAGCTTGGGACTCTACTTTTCAGGAACCTAAAGCAAGGACTGATTAGGCAAGCTTCCTCGGAAGCATAAGGGAATCTCAAAGCACTGGAGACTTGTGATATGAGTAGAGGTGTAGGGCAGGGAAGCGTGAGCAGGAATGTGAGAGGGGCACAGTAGGAAGGTTTCTCAAAGGCTTAGGATGTTATGTTGGAGGCATTTCTAACAAGATTTGACAGCTCTCTGGATGGAACAAGTTGAAGAGGTTCAAATATCATTCAAAACATTTTGAACCAGTTGACTAGAACAGTTGTTCATTTAAATAAATGGAAAATACTAAAGAATAGTGTTTGAAAAGAAAATTAGGTAAGTAGAGGAAGAAGTATTATTAGGAATCTGATAGAACATACAATGGAGAAGACCGAGAGTAGGGTTTGGTGGGATTTTTGAGCTTGGGGTACTTCCCTGAAATTATTATGGTTATCAGAAGCCCAATGACTTATGCTGGGCAGATGGTCCAGTCAGTAAATTGCTTGCCACACAGGCATGAGTTCCATCCCCAGAACCCATGTCAAAGGCAGGTACATGCTCAAATACTAGTGTTTTGAATGTAGATTCAAGAGGACACCTGTGACTTGCTTGCCAGTCAGTTCAGATAAGTCAGCAAGGTCCAGGTTCACTGGATATCCTGTCTTAAAAAGTAAGGTGGAGAACAACTGAGGTAGGCACCTGATGCTGATGTCTGGCATGTGCCGGTGCATGCGCGCACGCACACATTCAAACACACATGCATGCACATACACACCTCCACGCCCCATTGCATATACACAGGAATGTGTTCGTACACACAGATAGAAATAAATAAACCCCATGTTTTGATGAATGTTCAAGGACGAGATAATAAACAAACAAATGAAGATGAGTAAAGAAAGTAAGGGATGTCTAACAGTTCATAAAAGCAAATATAAGAATAAAGATCCTTATCTTTATTAAAGGTGATATCAAAGGGCTAGAAAACCAGTCACAGAAAGACTTGGAAAGTGCCCATGAAGTCAAGTGTACACCAGCAAATGGCACAGCAGTCAAAAAAGACAGACATTAAGAAAACATTGCTAGGCATCTCTTTTCCTAAGGTGAAACTTAGAGGTACTGTGACACAATGGTAGATGTGTGGCCACTGAAGTCAGAGGGAGCAGAGTCAAGTTTTGATCCTGTGTGGCTGGATTACAGGATTTGATGTGTAATTACTCTCAGAGGCTCAGATTCCTGACTGTCACATGGAAATAAATATCTGACTCGAAGGACTGTGGCAAGACTGCATTTAATGCCTAAGGAAACAGGTGTATTTGTTCACTTTCCCTTTAAATTGGTCTCCCATCTGCTTTTCATTAACTTCCAGATTGTCATGTATTATGGACAGTTAATAACCTGTATTCATGGGTGGGTATGTTAAATTAATCATGATATTCTATTATCAACAATTAAGTCTTGTCCATTAATCATTCTACCTACAGAGATGAGTCTCACAGAGTATATGATCAAGTAAGAATGGTGACCAAACTCCAGAAAGGTTGGCTAGTCCTGAGAACAATGATGCTTATTCTGGGGAGAACATGGGAGACCACTGTGTCCATCACATTTCATTTCATATCCCATGGTGCCTAGCAACATGCTCTGCTCATGATGGATACTCTGGAAATCTTATCCAGGCAAATAACTGAGTCAGAGCATGATCTGGCTGTAAGGCATTGTGCATATCAGAAAGGGGAAAGAAACACTGGATAGAAAAAGAAATTAAATTGGAAAATCTTGAAGGCTAGTGAAGGGCAGGACTGTAAAGCCCTGTGTAACTGTCATAAATGCAGTGTTGTGTGTCAAAAGATAAATACCTTAAAAACCAGGAGGACACCAGAAACAAAAATACAAAACCAAAAGGCCAAACGTAAATTCAAGCTTGTTCAACTGTTGTACACCAATAGAAATGTCTGCGTACTTTGTAAGGGGAGAAGCGTGGAATGCCTTTTGTTTTTATTAGTCAGCCGTAAGAGAGCAATTAATAAAAACTCCAAGCAATGAGGATGTGACTAGCCTTGCAAATTGAGCTGGGTGTCATGGCGTACACAGTGAGGAACAGCACTAGGACACCACACTGATAAAAATGCAAGTGAGGAAGGATGCTGCATCCAGAAAGGACACCATAAAAATCACTTCAGGGTTTCTTTCTCACAAGTCAACCTCCTGCGGTACATTTAAATTTGCTGCTCTAAGGTAGACCACAGTTGTGACATTCTTTTAAACAATGACGTATTAAAATAACTGTGCATGAAAGGAAAGCATGTTTGATAGGAGATGAGAACCTATGATTTATAACTTTCTGTCTTAAAAATCCTTACTTGCTGTTTGTTGTCCTTATCTTCTCCTTACCCTCATCCTGTCCTGTGTTTGCTTCATAGGGCATGGTACATGCTCCTGTGGTCGTTGTGTTTGTGAGAAAGGATGGTTTGGCAAGCTCTGCCAACACCCTCGGAAGTGTAACATGACTGAAGAACAAAGCATGAGTCTATGTGAATCAGCAGATGGCACATTGTGCTCGGGGAAGGGTAAGTGTCGCTGCTGGAGCTTGGACTAGATGCCTGCTCTGACACACAGTGTGTAGAACAGCAAGTAGCAATCAGTCTTTCTAGAATGAACTTTGAGTGAGAGAAAGTCATTATGCTGTGTCGAACCTGAAAACTGAGCATTAACAATAGATCCAAGAGCTGAGGTGCTGTGGCCATTTTTGTCTGTGCAAAGACTAGAGCTTCCTAAGTCACTTAGCTTAATAGTCTCTTTGCATACCAGGCTCTGGCACTGCTCTAGCTGAAGGCCTGTTGTCCTCCCAATGAAATAGTTGAGAAAGCTTTCATGCAAAATGACTCAGCTATTTGTGTACAAATCTGTGACTGGAAAAAAATGTAGGTTTGATAATTTATCAAGAATATGAACAATGAAATAGATGATTACTGAGTGTATCAAAACCAGAAGAAAAAAAAGGAAAAAAATGAACTTTGAGTTCACTTCTGAAATAGCACAGACCTGATCTGCAGAAAAGTACCCAAAATATGATTCCTGGAAGTCCTGAGATGTCTATGTAGAAGACAGGAGAGGAGACTGTGTGATAAAGATAGAACAGGAGTTTTATGAAAAGAGAAAGACAAAGTTTGTGGGACCCATAGTTCTGGCACAGTTTCCTTTGTCCTAAAAAATTGCTGATTGCTCAAGCAGTATGTGTAACCTAATAAAAGGAAATAGTAATAATTAAATGAAGACAGGAAGAAAACTTGGAAAGGATAGTTACAACCTACAAGTGATTGAATAGAAGTTAGAAAGTCATCAAACACCACAGAAATGGATTTGAGGGGAAACCAAGCCTTCTTCAGCATCCTTCACACAGACACACAAAGGAGAATCAGAGAAGATTTTTGCCATAATGAAAATTAAATTTTAGATACTTTAATTGTGTTTATTTCCACAATATTCTTGAAGACTTGAAAATGCTTCAGTTGTGGAATGGCATGTATAGCACGGTCTGAGAGATACTGTAGTCCTTTGAATACCTGTGCAGAAGATTGAGGGTTTTCAAGTCAATTCTCAGCTCAGCAGGCTGTTTATAAAAGAGTGGCCTGAAGGGCTGTAGCTGAAATTTAATTGTCTTTCCAATACCAATGTTGGGGCAGGGTAGATACATAAACCTTTTGTTGACAAAATACAGTGAAGTGGAACTATGCCAGAGATAGAGTTTTGTGCCAAGATGCCCCACCAGAGATGCAATGATAGGGCATGAAAGAGGTCTCCAAGAACAAGGTGCGCCATAGGCAATGTGTTACCTAAAATGGTGGCTACTGCTTGACCTATTAAGGCAGGTGGTTGAAAGAAGCTTCCTGATATAAACCGCATAGATAAGGTGACTACTGACAGTACCTTGATGAATGCTGAAGTTGTATAAAAAACATGCACATTTTAGTAGACATCAATATGTTTGCTTTTCAGGAATTCTGTCCTTCAGACTTCCATTTGCAGTTTTCAGGCAAGAAGAACACGCCTTCAACCAATGCCATTTCACTAGACAGCTGGCACTCACATGTGTTCAGAGCAACACTAGCTTTCCATCTGTTTTATTTCTCCCATCAAATTCTAATTGCAAACCCAAACTAATCTTTCACCCAGTCTATTCACTGGGGCCTCTACTCCAGGACACACATGCTTTGGGTTCAGTCTCTGTGGGAGAGAGGATAAAAAGAAGATGCAAAGGAAGGAAACTGGGAAGGAAGGGATGGATGGAAAGGAGTCAGAATGGAATGAAGCCGGGAAGGAAGGGAGGGAGGGAGGGAGGGAGGGGAGGGGAGAAGGCTTTACCCTACTGGGATTAGAAAGACACTGAACCACTCCCTCTCCCAGAGAGGTGGCAGTGAGCCCAGGACACCCTAGTAGTCATAGACTCCCTTCTGCCCATCCATACATCCAGCCATCCATCACCACCCAAGGAAAACACTCAGCTTCAGTCAGGGGGGAAAAAACATGGGATCACACTTCAGGGACAGGGAAAGCCACAGCTAAATACATTGTACACAGAGAGGAGATTGCAAAAAAAATGAGTAAAGAAGGAGAGAGAGAGAGAGAGAGAGAGAGAGAGAG
>NW_008357493.1:1012401-1032888 GCF_000622305.1 Nannospalax galili
GAGGGAGGGAGGGGGAGGAAAGCTGGTACCAGATCAGACTACATTCCCTGCATATTCAAATCCTGACACTGACCTTTCTGACAGATGGTTTCTTCTGAACATAACCACAGAGTTTTGAATTTTGATTCCTTTTCTTTTAGTGGCATCATCTTTGTAATATGGATGAAAGCTTTTCACAGAAGCTCAATCAATGAATGCTTCATTTAAACTAAAACAAGAATGTGCTTGTTTATACTTATGTTTAGGACGTTATCATAAACAGGTCTTTGCTAAGTCATGTCCATTTGCAAGTACTATAAGAACACACAAAAGCCATACTCACCAATGAAGTGAGTTATAGTCCATTTATTATATAAACTGACTATCATGTGGAAAATCCCTGAATTTTATGCAAAGTTATTATTTAAATATATAACCAGTCATACTGAATATTCACTAAAGTTTGAGGATTTTCATTTATAGTGTTTGCATATAGAAAATGCAGAAAGTGAGGTGGTGGCTGGAGAGATGGCTTTCAGGTTAGGACCTCTATCTGCTCTTATAGAAAACTGGAAACTCCTTCTCAGCCCCCATGTCAGACAGTTCAAAACTGCTTGTACCTCCAGTCCCAGGGGATCTGATGTCTTCTTCCAGCTTCTGTGAGCACTTGACCTTGTACACACACACACACACACACACACGCATAATTTTAAAAATAAATCCTTAAAAAAGAAAATGTAAAAATATAGGTTGACTAAATATCTACCTTATAACCAAAGTTGTTTCCTTATAACCAAACCAAACAAAACAAAACAAAATAAAAATTCCTAATTAATCCTTTGAAATATACTTTGAAATCAAAAGGACTAGATGTTGTTTGTTTGGAGTGGTGGAAACATTTTCTAAGATCAATGTGGATTAAATGTGTATATGCCTAAATATTTATCCTTCAGTGGGTAGAGTGCTTTGAAGTCCTTAATAAAGAGGAATGTGAAAGCTGCCCCAAGGATTCTCATTCTGAAGTTCAAGATTCATATTAGTGATGGGCAGCAGGTGATTGAAGATTCCTGTCTCTCTCCTTTCTGGAGGCATCTGTGGTGGGTTATAGAAGAATGGGGCTGAGGCTGAGATCAGCCAGCTGCAATCTTCTATAGCTGCAGAGTATGACAAGGATGTAGCAGCTGTTCCTGGTCCCTTCGGAGACCATCAACACACACCCCAAACTAAAAGCCCACCATGAAAGAAACAGGAATTTTAACATGGTTGCTGAGAAAGGAAACATATAAAAATCTTTTGCTGGAGCTTTGCATTTCTGATAAATCTCATGAACTTGTCTGAATTCTATATAATTTCCCCAAAATTTATATAGGAAAACACCTAGTCCTTTTGATTTCAAAGTATATCCAGAGTCTTCTTCCTCTAACTATGGAACAGGTATGAGCCAGAGGCCAGCCTGTGGTTGCTATTCAGTAGTCCATCCCCACCAAAATGACAAGTCTGAAACACACACTTGCTCCAAGCTGCAAATAAAGTCCTCACCTCAGGAGACGATGAAGAAATAGCATTTTATTTCTTACAAATTTATAGCCAAGACAATAAATCACTCCATAGAAAAATTTAAAACAAGATACATTGTTGTGACCTTCATAACAGATGGCATCGTTAGTACAACAGTGAAAACTGCCTGCTGGGATGTCAGGTTGCAGCATTTTGTCAGGCTTGATGTATGAAAAAGAAAGTCAAATGCCGGTAATGGAATGGAGCCTTGCCCTCACACTGAAATTGTTTTTGTAAATAACTAAGAGAGATGTGCTTAGTGGCCAACTCTCCCCTAAGTTTACCTACTTTTGCAAAATACGTGGCAAATTCATAGGGTTTCATATTTGTTGGCTGGTTGATTTAGAGATTTATTTGTTTGGACTCATGGTTACACAATAGTATTTTTGCCTTAATAACTTTATCTTAGAGTCAAGTAATCTGTCTAATATTCTTATAGATAACGTTATAGGACATGTCCTTAAATGTCTCTATAAACTTTCACAGATACTCCTGAGGCCACATCATCAATAAATCCACCTGCTGGCCCATCTACCTCTCAGCTACCCCCTCCCCAGAAAAGAGAATAGGTAAAGGTTATCCTTTTCCAAACCTGCCCCAGCTGAGTATTCTAGCTGTCATACCCTATGTGGCTGCCAGTCAGATCTATAGGCAAGAACAGCTCATTTCTGAGAGGATATAGATTTTCCTCCGTGGAAGTTATCACAAGTAGGCAGCTGACTACAGAACAGATTGATTCAGATTGAGATTTTATGTTGTGTTGTTTATGGCCTTTGTGGATTTAGACAAATTCTTTATCATTTCTGCCATTCCATTCTCATCTTTGAAGGCAGATGTTCATTTCTTTTTCCCATTTCAGATCCTAGGGATGCTCAGAAAGTACATAAGAAAATTTCCCAGAAATGAAAGCCAGCATACAGCACAAAGGGAACTAGGAACATTGCTAAGTGTCCTTACAGCAATAACAAAACAAACAGATTAATGACATCATGGTTGCAAACATCACCCTAAAGTTCTTCACTAGATAGACCAGCTACAGCCTTTGACAGGGCTGTCTCCAAAGGGAGTAGATTGCAGTCAGCTGTGTAGAGCAATTGCTCAATTCTGGGTGTTCAGGAAGCCTACTACTGTGACCGAATCTCCCTGCTTTTCCCCCTCTAGAGAGGGACAATCTATCCATCCCTGTTATTGGTTATTGATAAGAACAGCCAGAGCTTTCTATAATAAATGTGCTATAATAGAGCCTAATAATTATTCATACTGTGTTAGTATTACATGCTATGCTGTTCCTACCTAGAGAAGGAGAATTCCCTACCAAACATTGACAGAGACAAATAACACACCTGGGCACATGGTGACCATGAAGATTGCAACTCATCTATGGCATACACAAAAATCAACCCTTACTTTTACTCTAATATTCCAAGGCTAGTCAACTTTTGGAGCTAGAATTTACTTATGAAATGCTCAGTTCATATATCCCACATCCAGACTTTAGCTGAGCTTACTCATTTCAGGAAAATAGTTTTGTTATGGATTGAGCTGTCTAGAAATAAAAGCAATGGTGAGGCAATAGATAAAGATGAAATATGTGCCCTTTGAAAACATTGTGGTACACATGAAAAGGTATCCCTGGGCAACATATCAGTATCATGCGTGTAAAATCCTTTATTCATGTTATAGAAGTCACTTCATAATGTAAGTTACTATGTTAGAAATACAAGAAAATAGTTAATTCATCAAATAATTTATATTTCTCCTCTGATGGAATTATAATACTAAACAGTGTCCTTTTGAGGAAAAGTCTCTGATATCCAATGTAATGTCCCTGTACAAGTTCTATTAACCATTTGTTAAACAAGCAGCTGAGTGTTCAACATTTTCATGTCTAGAAATTTTAGACTTTAAAGTTTATATATATATATATGTGTGTGTGTGTGTGTGTGTGTGTGTGTGTGTGTGTGTATCTCCCCTATGTATTCTATATTCTGAAATGAGGGCCCACTGTGCCTGCCTGGATGAGGCTGCAGGGTGGCCATTATCTCTTGCACACTTGACCATGGAGGACCAGCAGGTAAGGTCTTAAGCAACCACTGGGCTGTCAGTCACTCACACAAAGTGAAAGATGTTCATATATTGCTGAAGAGCCTACAAGTCAACCCAGACTCTTAGGAAAACACATCAAGACTAAATGAAACTGCAGTGCATTAGCAAAGAAGTAAACTAAATTGAAATGCAATTCTCACCTTATGACTAATTTTGACTATAATCTTACCTTAGAGATGTGTGATGAGGAATGGTCAAAAGTAAATTTGAGTATGAGAGAGTCTTTCACCTCAAATTCCATTCCATGGCATGGACACTGTACAGCTTTTAAATCTTGGGCTACACTGATGTGAATTCTTTCATGACAATAGAAATAGTATCATAATAGTATTACTCCATTTTCCTAATGCCCAGGTTTCCTGACCTCCCTTCCCCCAGGTTGCTAATTATTTTTCAGTTACTATATATTAATAAAAGTACTCAGAATTTATTCCTGAATCCCACATACGTATTTAGAACTTACAGAATTTGGAATGTTACTAACTATATCAAATCATTTTGCTACTTCACATTCTCTCATGGTTATTTTTGACATTAATAATTTATCAGTAACTATTAGTATCTTTTAGGAAATTGTATTCAGAAAGAAAAATCACCTCAAAGAAATGGAAGAAATTCTTTTGAATTTTAAAGTTGTCTTTCACCAGTTGTAGAAGTAGTTCTTTTATGTGATTTTATTTAAGGCTGTCATAAAAGATGTTCATACCAAGAGAAGTTTCTTCTCCTTGGCATATCATATAATTCATATTTTCTTAGATTTTTAAATGTCATTAGTGATAGTCTCAGTTACCCAAAAGTATTTAATAAATTTTTAAAATTAGATTGGAGGTTAAAAATAAGAAATAATAAGAAATGAAATTGGAAATGTGGTGTGGGAAAAGCGACTGGACCCGTTTTGAGTCCATCAGGACTCTTCCTGACTGTATCTGCAAATCCTGAAGGTGAGATCTGAGAAGTCAAATACACATGAGGGATTATGTGTTCATGCTTAGCACTTCAACTTGCCACTGAATATGAACAGGTGTGCCTCTACACCAAGCAAATAATGTAATCAAAATTCTAGGATTACGAGCTCAATAATTTAGTTGTGATTTGATTACAATATACATCCTCATTTAATAGAATTTAGTATTGGATTCCTGCCAAGAGCAGGCACTTTATAAACAATTCAATTCAGAAAGACAGAAACAACAACAACAAAAAGCATCTATTTTTGAATACCTTTTGGGGAGAGCCTCTAGAAGGATCAGCCACATCCTGTTCTCATTGACATTTCAACCAGACTGGGCTGAGGAACATTTGCTCAAGGCTAATTGCTACTGTCTAGATCCATAATGAAGGCTTTCCTGGATGACCTTTATGAATTACAGTAAGTAAAGCTCCCCTCTGAGAAACCAGCTATTCAATAAACTTTTACCTTTAGAAGATAGGTTATTACAGGCCTATTGTCAGTGTGTCAACGATACTCTCTTCTGGACGGAAGCCTTTATTTCTATGGTGACAGTGAAAACGCCCTTTGTGATTTCAGGCTCTTGTCATTGTGGAAAGTGCATTTGTTCTGCAGAAGAATGGTATATTTCAGGGGAATTCTGTGACTGCGATGACAGAGACTGCGACAAACATGACGGTCTCATTTGCACAGGTGCAGTACTGAATACATTAATTGTTTTGTGTCACCAATTACAATGGAGCCAAATGGCACCCACCACACGCTGCTTTAGACAGCCAGAGAGATCAGCTTCTGTGCAATCAAGGGATCATTGCCATTGTGTAGTAACTCTAAAAGTGGTTGAACATTTGCGAATAAGCAGTAACATTTTCCCTAGAACAATACAAAAGAATGAAGCCAGATATTTGATTGCTGGGAAACTTCTACAAGGTAACCTGCCCCATGAACTCACACAAATGTAGTTGTATATTGCAAAGAGGAAAGAATTCTCCTGACAGACATTTTATTAAACATGGTGTTGAGGAGGGCTGTTATTTGAAGCAGGACTCAGGTGCCACTAGTTGGTGTATTGGTTGTTTTCAAATAACTGGGCGTATATATAAATGTGTGTGAGGAGGGAGAGGTGGAAGCATGGTGTCCAAAAGGCTTAACTGTGTAATAGTCATCACTAACCTTATTGTGTTTTATTAGTTGTTTATAAATACAATTCCTTAAACAAGTTAAAGACATGTATATTTGTTCTCCTGAAGTTATTAACTATTTTAATTATAGAATGTACCCTAATTTAATATAATTCTGATTCAATATATTGTTAACAAAAGTCTTTCTCCATAACCAAAATATTTAATAACCAAAGACTTTTTTAAAATTAGGTCAAAGATGAGTATTTCTGCATGACATTAAATTAGACAACAATTTTCTTTCTAGTCAAATACAAAAGAGTATTTTTCCAGTTCCCTGGACTGCCTTATATCAAGTCAAAGAGTTTTATGGTTTTCAGTACTTATTTGTAAGTCAGATAGAATGTATTCTCTAAAGGAAAGGAGAATCATGATATAGTAACCCAGCTGAGTAATATAGGGTGAATATTGTTTGATTCATATAAATTTTCAAAGAAAAATTTCTCTCCGATGGTTAATTGTGTAATAATACCAATCACATCGTAATACAACATAGAGAGGATGAATGAAATGGTTTTTCACATGAACAGTTATGGCTCACAGTAGCATATTCTAATAATGCATTCTGAGCATAACAGTGTTTCCAATACCTATTTTTTTGCAGGGAATGGAATCTGTAGCTGTGGAAATTGTGAGTGCTGGGATGGATGGAATGGAAATGCATGTGAAATCTGGCTTGGCACCGAATATCCTTAACAATTCCATGGGAGACAACTGGATTCTTATTTTCTAGGCAATTTGGCACTTAGAAATACAGAGGAAATCATGTATAACCACCACTAGGACAAATTTAGCAGACTATTGTATGTTTTTCTATTTCTGACTGAACGAAAGCTGGTTACCCATTAGAAATGAGTTCAGTAAACTGATGTAAAGAACACCACAAAGAATAATTTTACCATAATTAACACCAGTGTTTCTCAACTAAGGAGTGCAATTTCATCACTCACAAGACATTTAGCAATGTCTACAGAAAATTTTGACTGTCACATTGGGTGGGGTAGAAGGGTTGTACTATGGGAAACTTAGAGGTGGAGGCCACAGATGGTGGTCAACACCCTGTAGTACATAGAACGGCACAGCAAAGTATTTTCCGATTTTCATGTCTATCAACACATAGCAAAAAAATGCCAAATTGTGTGGTTTTTTAAGACTCTACATCTCCATAAGAGAAACACATTGTTATACTCTAAGGATAATGTTTATTCTCTCATGAATCCATCAATAAGATTTTTCTAGAATTCCTTCCACATGACTCTGCATTTACACATGAGAACCATGTTGAAGATGTGATGTTGGGATGGGGCCTTACCAGATCACAAGGATTCAGAAAGGAAAAGACTGACCATTTGTTGATCTCATGTTAAACTCATAAGAATCTTAAAAGAAGAAATTTTGAAAAATGTACAATTTGATATTTTAATAAATAGTGACATAAGTTGTTTAAATTCTGTGTCATTATCTATTTACCTACTGATAACTAACACAACAGAAAGAATGAATTGGAATATGCATGCTGGATTCCAAGAAGTAACCGATATTTTTAAAATTAGGCATGGGTTACATGTAGAAGAAATTCAATTTTTCAGTATTTAAATTACTCCATTCATTGTGCCCTCTTAAGAAGACAGGATCTCACTAGAAATATGAGGACTGAGGAGCCTCAAATATATAATCAGAGTCCTTGCAAAACTCTTTTATCTAAGGAACTATAGGCTAAGCAAAGGAATCAGGATGAACTATTATAATAATATGACACATATCTCAGAAGCTCAGAAGAGGACCCAAAAATCTAGAAATGACTTAAATCAAAATTACAAATATTCACTCAGTGATAGGAACAAATGTTTATTTTCTTGGTGAAATTTTGCTCTGTATGAAATTCACATTGAATTATGAAAATGTACAATATTTGTGGTTCCCTTACATATATACAGTTAAATCTACTTATACACATTAGTTGAAGTAACCATTATTTAGGGCTAAAAAAATACTTTTTTCCTAAATGTGAATCACTTGTAAAATCCTAAAATAATGTAGCAAAATCATTTCTGTATGGTTTGAAGATGAAATTTTTACTTGCAAATTTTATATTAATAATGTAAATAGTCTAGAGTCATGGTTTGGATTTTGTAAGTCAGGTCACCAAATGTAAGGCAAGCATGCCTCCATTGTGTTACTTAAAAAATTAATACTGAAAAGTGTTTTAAGAGATGTCACTGATGCTGGTTTTGTAGTATTAATAAGCTTCTCATAATTCAACAGATTTATAAAACTGTTATCTCTATCCTGAGATTAGGGAATGCAACCATACTGGTTGTATTTATATTACTGAGTGTGGCAATTGATGCAGCAGTTTTGTAAGATGAAGGAAATATAAGTGGTTAAGAAACAGTCTAGGTAATTATATTCTTTCCTCTTCTCTATACAACATTTTAAGTCAGGAAATAAGCCAAATAGAATTATTCAGTAGCAATTCCAATGATGTATTTGATGATGCCCAAACAATGGAATTCATTGCCTCACCTTCCGATCGTGGTGCAAGTGACCTTTGGATTCGCCTGTTGCAGGAATCAGCATTCTATAAAGGTATGGGCACCATATATTACAAACTTTGTGGGCTACATACACCACTACAACATGTTCTTCTTTGATTATGTTTTAATACTTTAAAACTACGATAAATAAATAAAAATTCATTCTGAGCTCTCAGGTCATACATAAACAGTTTAGGCTGGCTTAAACCACAGCTGGGGAGTAGTTTGCCAGAATCCACTAAACTGGAATTGCCTTCAATTCCTTATGGCCCCTTCCATAACCTCAGGTGTGTCTTACATTTGTTATGATTCTATATATATTTTCATTCCTTTCTATCAACAGAAACTACCCCAAAATGTGTGTTGCCCTTATATTTTCACAAGGAAGAATGTGAAAATATCCTTAGAATTTAAGTGTTCTAGGAATAAAGAGTTTAACAATGGAGAAATGATTACACTGTGGAAGTTGAAGTGTGATCTATCCTGGCCTAATTTTGTACAATCGTGAAATGTATGTTGTTTGTATGTTATAGTTAACCATGTTCTAGAGTTCATTAAGTTGCAAACTATGAAAGCAAACAGAATTATAGTATATAAGTCTCAGAGTCAACTAAACTCTAACCAATGTTTTTTTGGAAAACAGATTTTTTTATTGCCTTATTTTGTCTGCTATGTGTGTGTGCAGCAGGGGCGGGATTAGCCATGCTAATATCAGTACATCATCACATCTCTAGAGAAGTGATTGAATTCACACAATTTAGCTTAGTAAAAGTCATGGTAGCATACAAATACTTATATCCTTTTTAAATGTGGTTTTGTACTTTGACTTTGATTCCATTACCAAGATAGGAACTCCCCTTTCAAAAACGCAAACCAAAACCCATCTGTATCAAGTAGAAGAAAATAAGCAATTCTCTTCAGCTTGCTCATGAGTTTCAAAAGTTACATTGGCATCCTTGATAGTTGGAAAGGATGCATCAAGTTAACCAATGGTGATGACACTGAATCTGCTTGTTTAACAAACCACCATTGAAAAATACCTCATAAAAGTCTACCAAAGTCTCAAACATACGGACAGAACCGTTGTTCCTACTGCCTTTTCTGTAATCCTGAGTTCATCTAGATATCAGCAGCACCGGGGAATAAATAATGACTTACCTCTGTCAGCTCAAATACAAATACAACCTGAGAAGTAAACATCAGAAACAGACTGAAGGGAAACCAGGAGCAAAAACAAACAGAAATACAACTCAGTCTTACCTTACAAACTCAACTGATACAAATTTAAAATGTACTCTGTATTCCAGACAGTCACCTCGCCCTGCATGCCATCCTCTAAGCCAAGAATACTTAGATACATATATATTATAATAATTACTAAAAAATATATATGTATAAATTACTCAACAGTACCAGAATTTACATTCTGGATTTGGCTATGCCTACACTTCAGAAAATGTTTGGGCATTTATTCCAATTGTTTCTCCTGGATATAGCATTTTTACACCTCCTTATAAATTGGCCAGTTAGTCAGTTTTGTCTCATTCTTTTTTGTGTGTGATGTCTAACATCCATTATCCATGAAATATTTGGGAAAAATTTCTAATGAACACGTATCTAGCTTAAGGAACAAGAAAGTTTTTTAAGATAACTAAATCTGATGTTGGCCACTCTATTTTCTGAAAAATGGTGTCTTAGTACTTGAAATATTAATTAAGTGGTTAGATGTGATAAACTCTGCTTGCTTGCTGAAAGGCCAGAATTTAGAAGGGCTAAAGCAAAAGTCCTAAGGACAATTGTGGACCTCCTCCTTACCCCAAGATACTCAGAACAGCAAACTTTTATACAGGAAGAATCTCACGGTTCTCCAGAATTCATAAGGAAATGATGTTCAGTCCCCTTTGACTTTTCACAGAGGGTCGATGGTTTTCGTGTCTTCTATAATTGTTCCAAATAAAGTGGTAGCAAAGTTCAGAAAGTAAACTTACCAGAAAAAAAAAAAAAAAATGGTGTCACTTGAAATATGCAAAAGATTAGCATTTCTGAGCATTTGGATGGATAGGGAAAGCAATCAATTACCATAACAAATTAGCAGAACTAACCCTCCCAAACCAAATTTGCATGCAGAAGGAATGGGATCTTCTAGAGACTTAGTACAATGGACATACGGTACAGGGAGGTACAAAACACACAGTCTATAAATACAAATGAGTTCCATCAGATTTACTATACAGAACATCAATAATGACAGATTGCACTTAATAATAGCAAACTTAATTTCTGAGGGAAGAAATGGTGGTCTTATCCCAGAAATAGCAAGAGAGGTATCATCAAAGAGCTAAAATTTTCTTTGGCATGGTAAAGGGGAAAACTGAGTTTATCAACCTATATACATGGTATTTCTCTATAGTTGGGGGTGATACAATGCCATTTTTTACATAAAGTTATTTAATTTTTTCATATGCCTTCATGTATTTTATTCAACATGTTGTATTTGTGGAAACAACAAATGATAATAAACACGAACTGTACAATACAGACAAACTCTCTGTATGTAAATTGGATAACACATACCAACAGTTCTAGATACATGGGTCCTACTACATGCAGTTCATTGGTGCTTTCCTCTTCCCATGCAACAGGTGAGACCAGACATGAAGGAGACAGTCAAATTACAAATAACAAGGACCCCTCTGCAACATATCTAAACATATATTAGAAGAAAGTACTTTGACATCCACTCAACAGTAAATGCCCTATTAGACAGCTCTTAGGAACAAAACAGAAGTAAACATTTACATAACATTTCAGCCACTTACAAAAATAAATCTTGCCTTAATTTAACCGTAAACAGGCCTTCAAAAGAAAAAGAACTGCAAGTAGGAATGATTATCTAAAACAGAGAGGTGGGATGGTTTGGGGTTTAATGTATTTGGAGGGGTGTTAGCAGTATCTATAAGCCCAACTAACAAGAATTACAAGTTATTCATAGTTTACCACACATTATGGGATATATGTCTTTTCTAAATAATGAATTAATGGATTTCATCTAATATGCATAACTCCAAATCAAGAATGGTCAAAGGAATCACCTCGTTGTATTTGAGTTTAACATTACTGACAATAAATCTACTCAAACTTTATGCTAATTTTTATTTATTAAAGTGGAATTCAATATGAAAATGAAATAAGCATAAACAATTAAATTTATACTGAATCTTTAATCAGCTAAGCAGGCCAAAAATTTTAGATGCTGGGCAAGGGCTGTCATAGAGATTTATGAAAACAGTGACAAAATAATTTCCCAATAAGTTCAGTGCAGGTGGGGGCAAATGGCAACTTGTCATCCTGCCACATAGAAATAATAACAAGAGGCCAGTACATTGATCCCACATTGACTGTTTTCTATAAAAGAGGTTCAGTTTGGTCTCAATGAACTCTTCTTAGAAGAACACATGGAATTTTATTAAGTGTACACAGAGTTAACAAATATATTTCCAAACATGTTAGTTTTAAACATTTTGAAACTCTTTAGATCCAATATTGAACACTTTGCATGGAATCTTCAAATGTCTCATCAGCTATTCACTGTCTTTCTTTTTACTGTCTTCCCTAAACTCAGAGTCCAACAATATTCAATCCAAAAGGAAGTTAAGAAAGCAAGAGAAAATGAAAACAAATAAATCAAATGACCCAAAACTCTGATGTTGGAGTGTATGGTTTGCCTTTATTTTTATCTAGGATATTCAGACAGAATTCTTCTGACATCTTGGCATGGCACCTCTACCCCAGCCACTGGGCACTGTGGGCCCCACTGAGTTGAGTTAGAGGTGTGTACTGCTGACATCCATAGTACCAGACTCAGCATGCTGAGCTAAAAAAAATATTTTTTTCTAATATTTCCAGTTTAAAAACTTGTCATTAAACACCAAAAATATTAAAGTCTAATTTATAACTAACGTTTGCTTTGCTGCTGCAAAAAAGAATACAACAGCCACCTTGCCCATGCTTGGCTGAGTATGAGTAGAACGCAGCCCAAATTGGGGATGGCATTTAGTTGTTTCATTAAAAACAGGAAGGAATGGATGGGAAATGGATTTAGGTAGTGCATTTCTTATACGTTGTAATGTTTAACTCTTTTTTCCTTTTTTCCCAATAATGAAGATTAATAGATGAAAAATGAACCTTAATCAGGCCTACAAGGCCTACAGAATTCTTTGGACCCACTTTCTTAAAAACCAAGTGGGTCTTGCTCGCTGGGCAAGGCAAATGTTACCATTACCAGTAAGCTTGTGATATGTATAAAACACACACACACACACACACACACACACACACACACACACACACACAAACTTAGAGGAGATGTCAAACACATATCATAGAGAGCTTCCTGTGGATTGTGTTTGACTCTTGTCCCACCCAGGCAACCCCCACTTCAGGAGCTCAGCATTTTCTACTGGGCAAAGCATGTATGTGTGTGTAATCGATAATGTGAGCCAAAGACAACAATCTTAATCTTTATAGATGTGGTTTGTAGTAATAGGTTTAGAAGGCTTCCTGATTCCCTGATTGCTCTCCGAACTAATCCAACTGCAACATTTAAGATTTAGAGGAACACAATCCCTGCTAAAGGTCAGACAGTGGAGCGAGCAGCCCTGTAAAAACGGGAGGAAGAGAAATCCATAATAGCACAGGTTTACAGCGTCTAACTAGAAATTACTCAATATTATTTGTGTGCTACAAAATTGAACTGAAACACATGAATTTCGCTGAAACGGGACTCAAAAAGGATTATGGGTAGCTGTCAGCAGGCAAGGTATCGAGTGTACTTGTGAAGTATGTCATTCACATAAAGTGTCACAGTCACAGAAAAGATATTAAAAAGGCATTCCATATCTGGTAGGGCATTCCATGGTCTGAGTTTGGCTGGTTTGTCCAGGTGTCTTCTTGGTGTGTGGGGGCCACAGGTTGAGATTTATCCACTTGCAACAGAGAAGTTCAGAGACAGCAAAGAGCAAGCGTGAGCTTGCTTGCTGGGGCTCTTCAGCCACGGGAGCATGAATGTCTGGTAAGGATAAATCGCTCCACTGTGCTCAGGACAAGTAAGTCAGGACACCTGAGGATCTGGCTATGTGGTCTTGCTCTTGTTGACTGGTTTGCCTCCATTCATTATTGCAGATGCACTGGTACTTTTGCTTGGCGTCACTCCAGCCTTTGGGACCGTCTCGCCAACATCATGCAAAGATGGTTCTCGGTACATGGCAACTAGGTATGGGAAGAAAGGTGGAGGAAAAGGAAAAGTCTGGTTACCATGCAAGAATGTCCCACCTTTTGTGAACAGACCTCAGGCACTGGCCTGTGCCTGGTTTCCCTGAGTGAATACAATCCTATTGATGAGAGGACACCAGTTTTAAGACAGTCATTTCTAATTCAAATCTAAACTAAAGATACCATCTTCAATGTATTCTCGGACTTAAATACCTAAAATATGTGCATGAATGCATATAAATTTTTAACTAGGATAAAATTTTAGTGAAAGCTGTGGCCAATTTGTGAACCTATAATGCAAAATACACCACAAACACACACACATGCACACACACACGCGCGCACACACACACTATAGGAGGATAAGCATTTGACCTAGTTCTGTTTGCTCAATTAACTTTTCTGAGGTAAGGTATTTATACCTGAAACCATTAAGCTATTTTTCTTTCAAGTTGTTTAAAAGCAACATGGTCACACTAATGTCGACTTAAAAGCTACACACAGCAGCAATAATAATGGATCCCTTTGCTTAAGCTAACATCTTCTGGGAATCATTATTTCAATTTTCTTGCCCATAACCATGAATAGAAAGCCTTAAATAACTGAAGCAAACTGTGTGGCATTTATAGTCTTTATATCTCATTATGATATATTATTTACAAATCAAAATAATTGGTGTCATGTAGGGAGGAGGCACAGAAGGCAACATAGAAAGGAAGATTGATGCCTAAGAAAATCTGGGGACTGATCTGAATAGAGCCTAGTGACATGATCACCATAGCTCATGTGACATTTTAGAAAATGATTTTAGAGAGTCCTATGAAAGGGTATTTAAGAATATCCAATATGGGGGAAAATAAGTTGAGTTAAAGTCACCTGCCACCTGAAATATAATTACAGTAGAGTTGTCCAGTATGCTTAGGTTTTGAATGTTTAATTATTTTAACAGAGCCTGAGTGGAGCCAGCATGCTTGCTCAGTGTGCACACTGGAGGAATTTTACATCAGTGTGAATTCAGTATGTGATTTTGTTTCTCTTTGCCAGCACACCTATGAAGGTAAATGTGCACTGGGTTGGGTTCCATGACTTGGAAAGTTAGTGATAGGAACCGACCATTGTAGCACCCTCCAGTCTCTCACTCCTATTATAGTTAAGTTAGGAAGCAGTAGCATCACATTGACTTACACTATCTATGAAATGAAGATGGGAGATCTGAATGCCTTGGAGCATCTGTCAATCCATACCTGTGGAAATGTTTATCCTTATCCTAACATGTTCAGTTATACAATTTGTACTCTACATGGACTTTAAAGCTTGAAACTAATTACCCTCTGGTAATTTCTATCATTGAGTGTGTATATTCAGGTTTTTTTTTTTTTTTTTTTAAGAACAGTGCATAGCCCTTGTTTATTTTTTTGAGTACTTTTATCCATCAAATACTTGGAAGTATAATAGCATACTATTTTCTTCTTCCTCATGTAGATACACCACACTCACACAACAGTTTGACATAAGGTTGGAATACCAAGTAATAGGATTATTTACAATTATAGTGGTTATGCCACAGCTGTAGAATCTTACATATTTTCTGTAGCTTATACAGTCACTGCTTTTCAAATTTCATCTGTTAATAAAGGTTCTTGTGATTTCATTATACTTCCCCAAACTGACCTGCCCATTGGAGCAGGGCTGGAGTTTGCTCAATAATTGAAGTAGTGCCAAGGATCATCAAGAGCACCAAACCTAAAGAGTCGTTGGGCGCATGAGGGAAATTCACCATGGATCATCCCACCTGTAGCCTTTGGAAAATCATTAACAGCACCTACATCAGTCCAAGGTGGGGCTGGGGGTCCTGTTGTTTTAGTTCAGGATGACAGTAAGCTTTCTCGCTATTTACACTTTGAATAGCCTCAAAATCTTTTTTGTTTTTTCAGTTCTCAAATCTAACATAGATATCAGTAAGTGACCCACCCAGAAAAATCAATAATGGGCAACGCACATAAGTGTCTAAGAAATTAGCAAAACATTGTATCTTGTGCCTTAGGATCTGATCAAAATAAACGTGAGGAATTCATTATTTGGAGTTGAAGATAGGGAAGTTCATTTAATAAAAGTAATAATTTAGCAAAAGGATAATAATTTATGTAGCATGGAAGGAGATATGAAACTTTAACAAGTTCTTGGAGGGTCATTTTCACTTTATTTTATATAATTATATTAAACCAGCAGTAATTTTACCCAAATAATATAAAAATAGACAAATACCATGAATTCCATGTGAAAATTCTTTTCTTATACACTTATCATATGTTTGTAAAAACATAATAGATTTTCTTTTCAATTAATTGTTTAGATACACAAATACACACACAGACATCCACACACCACACACACACACAAACCATATGTACACACACATATACGCACCGCATACACACACACAAACACATACACACACAAACACATACACACACACGTACTCAGTGTATATATAAGAGAAAAATGCATTTTTGCATTTGTCTTTTTGGTATTGGGAAGTGAAAATTCTATTTCTTACACGTTACGTGTATGTTCTACCAAAGACCTATACTTGGCAGCCCAAAGATGTACAACTAATCAACTTAAGGAGAAATCTGTGAAATTATCATTCTAATCAAGAAAAAAAAGACATTTGTAGCACCACAATAAAGGTTCCTGTGGTTATGTCAGAACACATGTGAAAAATAAAATATGTAACAATTCAGAAAAGGAAAGGGCACAGGAAACACTCACCTTCCAATGGCTTGGGTAGAAAATGAGCTGCTGGTTTGGTTTTCTTTACTCTGTTCCCTTTCATAACTTGCCCTTCCTTATTTAATCCCAAAAACCAGGCTCTACCAGATTCCTGTTGCCTGTACAGCATGGATGAGTAGATTACATAATAGTTTTCAAAAACAGATTCTTTAAACTTGCATTCAGGCGTAAAAAGTTCCTATTGAAAGAAAAGAGGAGAAGAAAGTTAAAAAAAAAAAAGGAACCGAATCTTCAGTGTTTACTTTGTTCTCCAGGAATTCTTCTGACATGGTGACTGCACCAGAGATGACTGGATCTATATCCTCCTGTACAAGGGAAATGTCTATAGATTCTTTTCAATACCAAAGAAACTGAGAAGGGTCTGCAATTGTACGTTAATAAGGAAATAAAACATGTAAGACAGGCATGGGGTTCAATGCCTGTAATCCCAACACTCAGAAGGATGAGGTGAAAGGATTGCCATGAGTTTCAGGTCAGACTGGGCTGCATAGTGAGTTCCAGGACAACCCCAACTGCATCACAAGACCCTGTCTCAATAACATAAAAACAAAAGAGAAAACGTGATCCAAATCAGTACTTTCACCTAAACAGAGTCCAGTTGAACAGAGCCTAGTCACCTAGAACATCAGTACGGCATCATATATTCACAATAAAGTCAGCAAAAATGTTTAAGATATATAATATTATAACTGTAGGTAGCTGTTACTTAGATTACTGGTATAATGGGGTAACACATTTATCCTGCAAAGAACAGACTAAAACATCAAAACTGTGACAATCAGATGGTACACAAGTTAGCCACCAGAGCTATTACTGTGTGACCAGCCGAAGCCAGATGTCATGCTAGCTCACAGAAGCTGGAAATAATTATCCAACTCCATGGCTTTGAGCCCTGTCAGGATTCTTGAAAATGAACATCAAAACCTGGCCTTGATTGAAAAATACCCCAACACTTTCTGAAAGAGTATAGTGTGTTAAATGTAATTCGGTTCAGTGCCATCATCCTCATTAATTAGCAAGTAGCACAAAGCTTACTACGTCAGTATTAACTCATTAATATCACAAATATTCACAGGTGATTTTTAAATACTTAATGAAACTCTTAGTTTGAAACAAATGATAATATGATAGCATGCATATTTATAAAAATGCATGCTGATGCAGCCTACAAGCATTTCTGACAGCCCCAATTGACAACAACTTTAAAATTCAAACCTCTTAGTTGTATGCCGTGTAATACATTTTACTAGTTTTTGTAGCTATTATAAAAAGGCTCTACATTGTGCAACTCTGTACATATGGGAAACACAGATGTAAAACAGACTTATCACTTACATTTTAACAACATCACTTGCCGGGCATGATGGCACACACCTTTAATCCCAGCACCTGGGAGGCAGGAGCAAGTGGATCTCTGTGAGTTCAAGGCCAGCCTAGTCTACATAGTGAGTTCCAGGCCAGCTAGGGGATACAGGGAGACCTGTCCCAGAAAGCCAAAACAAAAACAAAAACAAAAACAAACAAACAAACAAAAAAAACCACTCAATTTTCATTCACCTTAATAGGTTTTAACTATTGCAGAAAATAATTTTTATTTTCTTTTAGAAATATATGTTGCCTATATATCTTTAAAAAACACATTCTTTAGAAAATGAAAACTAAAATCTCAAAAAGTTGAGTTTGTGACAGTTATCATAAGGAATGTATCAAAAATGCATGTGGAAAATGTTTTTCTGTGTTTCCCATAAGAGTATAAGTTTTCATATGGTATCTTTTAGGAAGAAATTTTTTTCAGCATGCTCCATAATTTTGATTCACCAGGAGTTAATTTTCCAGGAGAAAAGGATTTTATTAATGGCAGATGCTTTCTTGACAAAGATGGCAGAAACAGTGATCAACAGGATGAGACTTTAAAAAGACAAGAGATAGGGTGAGCCCCTCCCTCAGGGATGTGTTCGGATCTTCAATGTGATGCTGCCACAGATTTTAATATGATCACAACCACATAAATGTCCTGGCTTTCCACTAAATTACACTTCTCCCAATAACCTCTTCTTAGTTCTCTACCTAGTAAACAATAACCTCCTGGTGTCAGTGACCAGGATAAGGAAAGTGGATAAAGTACTGAGGAAAGTAAATGGAACACAAGCATATATGCATATAACACATACATACACACACCTAAAAGATGCTAACACATTTGAAAAGTAGTGTACAGAGTCCTTAAGGTATCCATTGAGAATAAATTACTTCATCCATATTGAGTTCCCTTTTCTTCGATGTTTAACTCAATCAATTCAGAGTGGTGACAGTAGAGACCGACCTTGCTGAAGGTGATACAATCAGCCTATGCTGTATTTGCACATTTTGGCAAAGGTGATCATATGGGAATGAGGAATGATCCACATTTCCAATGTCTAAAGCACTGTGCATAGATGCAGTACAGGCATTAGTGAACCATGCTCCTGCCCAAGAACCAAAGTCCCTGAAGGGAAGTGCCAGCTCCCTTAACCCCAATGGAGTGGCCAGTGATTAGCATCTCACTCCTAGCTACTTTGAGGCAGGTTTTTACTAGTGTATAATATGCTTGTTGGCCTTGGCCTGCTTCAGTAATATAAGTGACATGCCAATGTCTAATCTGTTTGTCCTAGTAGGTTTAGTTTTGACCAATATGGCAAAGCTATTAGTCTTTGGATTAAGTTAGTTTATGTGGGATGGGAAGATCCAGCCTAATATACATCGCTATTCCCTAAGGAGGGGGTCCTGAACAGTTAAGAGTGGAGAAAGTTAAGAGCAGGCATGCAGGTGTGAACATGCATGCATTCATTTTTCTCTGCTCATGACTATGAAGATGAAGTAACTGCTTCAAACTCCTACCTTGACCTCCTCACAGATATCTGTAATTGTAAGATAAAAAAATCCATTTCTCCTAAGTTGCTTTTAATCAGGGTATTTTATTACAGCAACAGAAATGAAATTAGAACACCATTCCCCTCCCCAAATAGACTAATAAACACAAACACAGCATTCAGAGATGCTCTTATCTAATTCATTTTCTTAAGACAGAAAGAACTTAATTGAACCAAGTGTGATGGTACATGTCTTTAATCTCAGCCTTCAGGAAGCAGAGGCAGTCAGATGTCTTTGAGCTGAAGGCCATTTGATCTACATAGTGAGTTCCAGGCTAGCTGGGGCTATGGGGAAACCTGTCTCAAAACAAAGAAAAAAGTTAGAAAGACAGGCTGGAGAGATGGTTCAGTCGTTAATTAATAATCATTCAAAACTCCAGTTCCAGGGAATTCATCACCCTCTTTTGGTCTCCACTGGCATTACATATACATGGTACTCTTAAATTCAAGTAAGCAAAGTGCTCATAAACATAAAAAATAATAGTAAGTTTAAAATTTTTTTAAAAAAGAAGTTAGGGGGCTAAAGAGATGTTAATGGTTAAGAGTGCTGGCTGCTCTTACAGAGGACCTGGGCTGGATTCCCTACACTCACATGGCAGCTAACAACCATTCCTAACTCCAGTTCCATGGGATATGACATCCTCTTCTGACCTCTGTGGGTACTGCACAACATGGGTGCACCTACCTACATGCAAACAATACACTCACACATATGAAACAATAAATAATTTTTTTAAGTTAGGACTGTTCCAATACTGATATGTTGATTTGCAATCTCTGACAAAATGAAAACTAGGAAGTATTAGCATTTTCTGAAGTTCCTCCATTTTGATTAAAATGTGAAAGTAACTTGTTTCTCTAAAGTTCTGTTTTCCTTGCACCACTATCAACACCAAGTAACAGCCAGCCAGAAAAGATGTTCATCAGTCACCTAATATTCTTTAACTGTCTACTAACTGATTACCCTTATCAATGGTCAACTGAAAGCCAAAAACGGAATCATTTTGATCTACTTTCCCCTAAAATGAATGAAATGGAACCTTCAGTCTGCCACACAGGCCTGACTTGTAGTCAGTGCCCGCACCATATGGTTTGTCTATCTATGGTATTAATAACTCTTCTAATAAGTTTCCTACCTAAAAGACTATCCATTCCAGTATCCCCACCCCCCCGCCCGAGCTCCAGATCTGTAACCTTTCAGGAAA
>NW_008357493.1:1032958-1057758 GCF_000622305.1 Nannospalax galili
AGACTTGAATTGTGAGCTTTATGGTAGGAGAGAGAGAGAGAGAGAGAAAGGTGTTATACAAATTATTCAAGAGACATCTTTTCCTCAACACGCACTTCTAAAAGGTATTTCCTTACAAGAGATCTGAAAAAGTGGCATTGATCGACATAAAGAAAAATGCTCTTGACAGTAGAAACATGCATAGTCTTGAATTTAAGCCATTCATAATGTTTTACGGGGACAGATTATGTTGGAAAGTCCAGTGGTCAGAGCTTGACGTAACTGTAACTGATGAGCTCTTCAGGGATGTATATGGGCACTGCGGGGCATAGTGAGCAGGAGTGAAACAAGCTGGCATAACCAGGGCACATTGACGAGGATAAATGCCCAACCTGGGCCCTGTACTGGGGACACAATAAAAACAGGAATCAAGGAGCAACTCATTCTTTTAAGGAAATAAAGCCTTACTTTTTAGAAGATCTGATTTTTCAAAGGAAGCAAAAAGAACAGCTTTTTACTTTTTTCTTTTTTGAGGCTGATTTTTGTTTTGGGTTTTCACATTAATACCTTCTTATCACTGTGGCAACTATTTTGTAAATATGTTTCTCAACACAGAATGCGTCAAAGGGCTGAGATGGACATGCCTGAGTTCCCCAGTTTGAGACCAAAATGGGCTAAAAAAGCAGGACTCCCTCTGGGCTGCTCATCAGTGAAGCTCCAATTTACGTTTCTTATTATTGGGCTAAAAACATGCTCTGCTTGTGACAGAAACCTGGCAATGAACACAAGAATGCTTATTTAAATTTAAACTTAAATATAAACTCTTTGAAACTGTCAAAAAGAGAAAGATAAGGAATTTTGATGTGTCTTTTTCTCCTCTCACCTGCTTATGTTTAGAACCACCGCCCCCTCAACAACAACAAAACCAAGTTGAGTTCCCACAAAGGCTTAAGTATTAATTTGCACCAATGCCAACTAAACCGTCAAATCATAAAATATGGGAAAAAACCACCACAACGGAAAAAAAACAATTTCATAGCTCCTCTTGTGTTGTGATTGTTTTGAAAGGAAAGTGCCATCTGCAGCGTATTTATTATCTTAACAGCAGCAGAATGCCTCTTCTTTAAGAAGTCTTTGCTCAGGAGAACAACCTGATAGGGCATCTGCATGAGCAAAGATAGGCTTCTGGGTAGTGGATGAAAGGGGAGGATGCTGGGAAGAGAGGGCTCTAAACAGAATCAGTTACCCATAAACCCAGAAGGTTTGGCAGAAACATGACTACAGTACTGAAGTGACCTTGGGATATGGCAAGTAGACAAATGTAGTGGGGTCTTCAGACTGGAGACCCCAAGCACAACTCTTACCTCAAAGCAGATAAGAGATAGTTTATTCTGGGACCAAAAATGAAGGATCATAGCTCAAGAACTCAGATTTAGTTTAGTCCAAATTCCATGTTCCAATGTAGTAACAATTTGAAGTTCTTTAACTGAGCAAAGAAACTTATAAATTAAGGTACTTTTAAAAATACATTGATGGATATATTGTTTTGGTGGATTATGGCTAAGTAGAGAAAAGGATTGACTCTCAGCTATAGAACACAAATGCTATGTTTTGTTTTTTTTAAAACTGGTTTTCTATCTGGTTTCCCTTTTTTCTAAACTAGCTTTTGAGATAGGGTCTCCATATAACCCCAGCTGGCCTGAAACTCATTATGCAGACCAGCAGAGGGATGATTACAGAATGGTAGCAGGAAGCAGGCTGACCTCCATCTCAGAGATCCACCTGCATCTGCCTCCTGAGTGCTGGGATAAAAAGGCGTGCACCAGCATTCCTAGCCCAGATGCTGAGGCCATTCTTAGTCTTCCAGTTGGTTGAAACTAGGGTTTTCTTTTTCAAAATATTTCAATAATTATTTTTATTTTATGTGTATGAATGTATTGCCTGCAGGCATGTGAGTGTACCTGTGTCATGCAATGCCTGATAGAGTCAGAAAGAAAGCGTAGGATTCCCCTGGAACTGGAGTTACGGACAGTTGTTAGCTGCCATGTGGGTGCTGGAAATCAAACCCAGGTCCTCTGTAATAGCAGTCAGTACTGTTAACCACCAAGCCATCTCTCCTGCCCTTAAACTAAGGTGTTCTTAAGTCAATACATTACCAAAATTTTATATATTAGTCAAAGGATGTTAGGTCTGACACATAGGTAGACAAAGAATGGCTGTTAAGCTGGCTAAAAATTGTTCAAGACAACTTTTAATTGGGCTCTGGACCTGCAGCATTCCTAATCTCCACAGTCATTGAAGTTCTTATCAGTTAATCAGCACTGTAGGAAAATCACTGTAAGATGCAGTTTTTTTCAGGAACTTTTTTTTTCACAAGACCAAATACAGTTCTGGTGATGCAGATACAGTTCTAGCTCCAAAGGAAATAAGAACATTTTTTTTTTTTTTCTGAGCCGAATAAGACTGATCACGGTCAGAAACATGGATTCAGGTCTCCCCCAAAGAAACACATGTTCCATCATGAAAAGAAATTAAATCAGCTTTCGGAGTCACAGAAAAGACAATCATTAAACAATGCGTTAAGGGGGTCAGATACTAAGAGATATGAAGGGCACTGAGGATGAGCCCTCCCTCATACTCAGTAGTTTATGAAGCCAGGAACTGAAACTGATTCTGATTACTAGTTCAAAGATGGGATCTGATTTGTATCTCTGGCCCTGGGTAGAGACATTACTTTTTTTTTTAATGTAAAGGTTTCAGTACATAGCCCTAGCTGGCCACAAATATGCTATGCACAACAGATGCTGGCCTTGAATGCAGACATCTGCCTGCCTCTGCTTCCTGAATGCTGGAATCAAAGGTGTGCACCACCACATCCATCTGTTAGAGTAGGAAAGAGCCCCATAAATTTAACTGGTCCAGACTATTAAAATGTCTAATCTATCTGTTGGAGGACCCACTTTTCCAGTCTCACTGGTCAATTACCTGATGATAGAACCACTCTAGGAAGTGGAACCTAGGAAGGTAGGTTCACTTTAAGTTACGCTAAATAGATGGGTGGAATACCTGGTGCATTAAAGAGGTAGCGAATATTTCCCACCTGGAAATTGCTCAGATCTCTGCAGAACTTCCAGAACAGCCACAGTCCTATAGGTCTGTGTAAGTCTGTCTGCTTTCCTGAATCCTTCAGGAAAGAGTAATTTCTTTTCTTCTTCATGCCTTTTTTACTAAACATGCTTTATTTAAGGCTTTGGGCTGCTCCTAGCATCTTGTATTTCTTCACTCTTTCTCTAAAGCGTCCTTCTTCCAGCCATATGGCTGCCAATCAGCCATGTGTCTGACCTCCCACATAGGCTCTAAACCTGCATGACTTCATGGCTTTCTTTCCTTCTTCCCACCATTCACCACCTCAAGGCAGCTGCCAAGAATACTAACTTGCCTGCCCTGAAGATTTTCCTTACGATTCTAATAAAACTGTAAAAGCTTCTGTTTAGGTCCATTCTTAAATTCTTTTATGAATGAGACTAGGAACCCTCTAGGGGACCATCTTTCTCCCTGTTTCACATCCAGAGATACAACATTCTAAATTTCCCAAAAGATTACTATCTAGCAGAAGAATTTACAGTAGAGAACAAAGAACTATTGATGCTGGAGAATTTGAGAGGCCCCATGTTGGGCACCAGATGTTACTGGGGAAATCAGGGTCCCCTTTGGGTATTCTTAGCCTCATTACTAAGAAATTTTAAAACAGACTCAGGAGGAAGCTTGAGTACAATTTTATTAAAGTTTGGGAGAAAAGCAAGAGGGCAAGCAAGGTGGAAATCTTGGCAGATGTCCATAGGAAAATCATGGAGAAAAGGAAGAGAGAAAGTCATTGTTTATTTTTAGGTTAGGGTCAGAGGAAGTTGGCAGGTTAGTAATGGAGTTCAACAACAGCTGCACGGCAGAGGGCTGAAGGCTGGTTGTAGAGAAGCACACTGTGCCCAGTGCATCAGGAAAGTGTACCCAGGCTTTGGCCAGTAGGAAAGAAAAGGATAGAAAGAAGGAAAAGGAAAAGTTAACCTTTTCTGAGTTAAGACTCAAAAAAGAAGTCAGATCATCAGGATAAATGCTTTCTGCAAGTGGCTGCAGGCATCTGCACCAAGGAAGGAACTTCTGGGAAGGAAAATGACAGTAACTGATTATGAGAATAATTATCTCCCCTCCCCACTATATAGCTAGGAGTATCTTGTCTCCACCCAGGAAGTACAGCTCAGGTGTATTCTTTTGACCTGGAGGAAGTAACAGCCTTTATAGGCCTCAACAAAACTCTGAAGTTTCCTCCTTTTTATATGGTAATTTAAGTCCTAAAGAAGCACTTTCTCTTTGGGGAAGTAGTATCCAAAGACCTTGAAGGAGACACCTACCCCAATGGAGTCACAGCCTGCTAATATCTGTCTAGCTACCTAACACTATCACTGTCTCTCCCTCAAGAGCTCATCCAAATGGGCCTATCCATCACCTGGACAGGAAAACTTCCCCAGGAAAACTATTGTAGGGAATTCAAGAAACAGCACAAAGCATTTCAAAACATGTAAGTCAACACAATTGTCTCTTTGGACACTGGATACTCTGACCCACTAAGAGTCTTTTCTTTTTATTGGTCCTTTGGGCCATTGCACAGTGTAAGCCCTAGAGTTTGCCCCACTCTTTGTAATAAATTCAGTCTTCTCCAATGCCTTCTACATGTCTAATCTGCATTTATCCACAGAGACCACAAGAAACAGGTACCAAATGGAAAGCGAGAGCAAGATTCCCCAAATATGTGTTTATCAGATACACTGGGAGAGAAACCAGCTGTGTTGTCTTACAGCAAGGTATGTCTGTGGGATCTTCTGTTATAAATTTCAAATGGCATCAGATAACCTTCTTAGCTTTTGAGTTAGTAGAAACTGAGTATAAGTTAACACATTCCAAATGTTTCATCTGCTTGTTAAAAAGATCTTGCTATGCAGGGCTTGGTGGTGAATGTTTTAAATCCTAGCACTGGGGAGGTAGAGGCAGTAGGATCTCGTACTTCTGTGAGTTTGAGGTCAGCCTGGTCTACATAGTGAATTCCTGGCCAGCTGTGGTTACAGGGAGACCCTGTTTCAAAAATATCAAAAATAAAATAAAATAAAATAAAAAGATGTTGGGTGAGATACAGAGGGAAGTGATAAATCTCTACTAACAGGACTAATGGCAACCCAAAATAATTTTTGGCTCTAGATCTGTAACATTCCAACTCTCCATAATCCCAGTCTTCAGAATCTTCAAAGAAGCTGTGTCTTTTGAAGGAAATGCAAAGTTCAGATCTGGATAGCTGAGATGAAGATTACATGTTTCACAAAGCCTAAAGTGTTTATTATATGGTTCTTTGCCCTGGCTTAAGGTGAAATTTCAAGATTTTTCCAATCTGGGTAATTGTGGGAAGACTATTTATCATCAAATTCCTGAGGAACTAAGTGTTGCAAAGTTAAATTGAGATTGCATCTATATTCATTTTGGAGTGCACTTATATTCATGTATGTAAATATGTATGATTTGAATTAGAATTTTCATCGCTGTTTGATCTTTTGGAAAACCTGTATGCTCTCCATAAAATCTTGGGCTTGTACTAAAAATATTCAATAGTTCACATATGCTACCTACTATGTAACTTTGGTAGAACCTGGTCAAATGGAAATGACATTTTGCTCATGTCTCAAAGTTTGCCTATTGTCACAATTTCAAGAAAAATTCTGATAAATTCACATTTCCTAAAATACAAGATAATTCCAAAAGAGATTAAAAATAGAGAATAGAGGAATCATAGGAGGCATACAGTGGCAAAAAGCATATAATAAATTAATGCTATATACTGTTACTGGGAAATTTGGGAAGACCCATCTGGAGTACTACATGTCATAGAAAAATTGAGGCTCTCACTTAGGGTTCTATGTCTCATTAACAATAGAATTTAAGAAGGGACTCAGGAAAAAAAGCTCAAGGACAATTTTATCGGGGTTTAAAAGAAAAACCCTAGGATAGTGATAAAATGGAACAAACAGGGTTCCCCTTAAGGGTTCTTAGTATCAATTATGAAGAATTTAAGAATGAAATCAAACAGAAGCTTTAGGGCAATTTTATTCGAATTTAAGAAAAAAAATCCTCAGGGTAGGCAAGCTATAAATCTCAACAGCTGCCTTGAGAAGGAGAATGGAGGGGAGAGGAGGAAAGTCATCAATCATGCTGGTTTAGAGCCCGCTTGGTAGTCAGACACAAGGCAGACTAGCAGCCACATGGAGGGGAAGGGAAAGGAACTTTAGAGAAAAAAGTAAGCAACCCAAAATGTTTGTGCAGCCCAAAGTTTTAGGGAAGGTATAATTAGAAAAGAGATGCAAAGAAGAAAAAGAGAGATTATGCTTTTCAGAATTCAGAAAAATGGGCACACTTAAGGAGACATCATGTGTGTAACTCAGTCCATAAGTACTGCATTAGGGGACAGGATTCAGGGTGGAGAATGTTCACGGGTTCATTAATGCATTTGGTATTCTTACCATCTCTTTAGCGTGTCTTTCTTTTTTTAATAATTTTTAAAATTTTATTTGTTATTTTTATTTTATGTGTATGTGTGTATTGCCTGCATGTAGGTAAGTGCACCTGTGTCATGCAATGCCCGTGGAAGTCAGAAGAGGCTGTCAGATCCCATGGGACTGGAGTTACAGACAGTTGTTAGTTGCCATGTGGGTGCTGGGATTTGAACTCGGATCTTCTGCAAGAACAGCCACTGTTCTTAACCACTGAGCCACCTCTCCAGCCCCATTTTTAGCATGTCTTAAGGTGAACCCACCTTCCTAGGGTGCTCCTGTGACCAAGTGACCTGGAAAAACTGGAAAGTTCAAATTCCATCCAGGCCAGAGACTATTACTCTCTTGAACTTTTTCTACTGTAGCAATAGCAAGCTGTAGATCTTGGTTCCTGCCTGGAGAAGGAAGATGGAGAAGAGGAAGAAAGAAAGCCATGCCATTTGTAAACAGCCTCATGCAGACAAGCAGCCACATGATGGAAAGGTAGCTCTAGATACAGAGTGAAAAACCCAAGGTACCAGAAGAAGCATACTTAGGTGCTGGTCAGCATCAGAAAGAAAGAGACAGAAGGGATAGGGAAAGTTAAGCCTTTTTGAGTTAGAACTTGGAAAGGTGGGCAACCCTGATGGACCCTCAAGTCAGCTCTGCAGTGACTCTACAGAGGGCAGGGACTCTGGGAAGGAAAAGTACAGTATTTCACTACATAGATAATTATTCTCCCTATCTCTTGAGCATGGCTTAGGGTGAATTCACCTTTCTCAGGGGTGGTTTCTTAGGCGATTACCTGCCAACCTGGAATGATAGGTCTCTCCTCAGGTTAGAGATTCCATTCTCTCGACCGGAAGGAAATAGTTTCCCTTATCAGGCACTTACTCCTACTAGTTATTAATATATTACTTCTATTTTATACAGACACCCAAATATATAGCCTCTTCCCTCCCAGAGTCCAGTAATGATCTTGAACTTCCTCAGAGTTTCATTTCTAAAGATTAAACAGAAAGAGGAAGCCTCCGATTCTAAGTTCTGACTTGGAAAATGATAACAAATCACAAATATCCGATAGGATGGTAGAAGTAAAAACTAATTTGTAAACTATAAATTGAGTTGTAAACTATACTTATTTACTAACTATGAATTGATCCAGAAGTACAATCAAACGCTAATCGTTTTCAGGAACAAAGGTGCTATTTAATTATTCTTAACAGGTTTAAAAGTAATTAGATACTCTTTAGCTGGAATCCCAATGATCCATTCAATTTGAAATCTCCATATTTTTCCTTCTTTTCTTCTTTTTAGAGATGTGGTTTACTGAAAGTTAAAATGAGGTCAGAAGAGATTTAGCTCAGCCTCCATCTTCTACAGCTTAAGGTCAATTATATCCTCAAATGCTACTATTCTGACAGTACCCATTTCCAAAAAGAAGTGCAAAATGCCCTTAACATTACTTATAAAGGAAAGAATAGTCTGACCTTTCAGAAAATGTTACAGTCATGAAATTCGAAGCAGAAAATATTTGTAGTTAATACACAAAAGAAGCTAACTAAGTTGAGTAATGCACTTTATTTATCTGGAATTCTATATACTCAACATTTATAATATTGGGCTATGAATAGTGTCTGTAAGGAAAAATTGAGTACATTGTATATATATATGTATGATTGTGTGTGTTCACTTTAACCAAATGTGCAGTTCTATTTGTTATATAGAATAGATAGCTTCTAGTTGATTTAAATTTAAGTATAAACTCACCAATAAAGTGGATAACTAGCCAAATTCTGCTAATTAAGTAGTTTCCAAGGAAACAAAATCGCAAATTAAAGCATTTTTTCATTTGTAAGATGACTCCATTTAAAGGTAATTGCAGTTTTAAATATATTAATTTATTAATTATGCTACATTTTTATTTGGTGCTTATTATGTTGCATATATTATTTTTATTTTGATGATTAGCATTAAATAGTTTGACTTAATATTTAACATAAACACATGTTACATATTTGAAAGTGTATACTATATCTACATATTTAAGATTTGATATATATAAATATATGTATGTTTTACATACTTAAAATGTGATATTCAGAGACTAGTACTAATGCCAAATTCCAGATCTACCATAGGCTTAAAAAATGTGAATCTTCATTTTACCAGGACCCCAGGGTTTCATAAGTACCTTAACACTTGCAAAGCTGTGTCACATGTTCTCAGTGCCATCCAGAACAAATTAATAAATGATCACAGCATCACATTGACACTACTGGGAAGTTTGCCATCCATTTCTTAAAGTTAATGCAAAAATGACAAAATCAAGAAAATGGTAACAAAAATCTGATATGTTTACACGTAAGTGAGAAAAAATTAATTTGTAAATAAAAAGTATGTCTCAACTGGTTCTATAATGTTACATTTGTTTCTCCAGAATACAGATGTGTATAAATTCCCTAAATTATAATTTTTGTAACATGAACAGATGGCACTACTGTTATAAATATTAGCAAAAATATCACAAATTAAATATGCTGAAGAAAGTATTGAGATAACTATATAATGTTCATCCTCACACATTGTCAATAGTCATAGCGACTACCCTGATATTAATAACAAGGTGACTAACTATGCTAAGACTGACATTGTACATTCTTTCCTATCAGTCATTGTAAAAACAACCAACTTAGTCCTGTAATAAATGAGATTAGTGATATTATCATCATTTTTGTAGTGAAAAGAATGAGATACAGTAGAGTTTAGTAATTTGCCTAAGTGCATTTATATTCATTAGATAAATATAAGAATTTATTCTCACCTTTTCCACTGAAAGGATTTATGTTTAATCATTTTTGTAAAATTGGCCTCAATTCTTCCGCATTGCCTAATGGCCTTTATCCATATGCTCTTGGTGAGCAAAGTTTCAGTTAGTGTTGCCCCCTCTCTTGTGTCTTCTCCTCCACCATGAGATATGAGGGCCAGTCTGGCTAGAGCAGGAAAACACATGGGGTGGCGCTGAGGGGCCCCAATCAAAGCTAGTCCATTCCCAGACAAGCCACAAAGTTCCGTCAATATGTACAGGGGCCTACTCAGGTCCCACCTGACTAGAGATGTAGAAGCAAGGTACATATTTTCAGACCCAGGTTTCATAGTTCTTCATTATATACTATCATTAAGGCACCAATAACTGATTAAATAATTACTGATTGAATTGAAAGAACCATTCAACACAACAGGGCCTACATATGCCATACTGTTGATGTTTATACCTATAGATAAAGAATTATAGATGGAAAACTAACAATGCAAAATACTGACAGACCTGAAACAGGTTTCTGAAGAAACAAAAATAAATGAAAGGAAAAAATATAAAGAAAAAATGTATATTCTTTTTTTGTTTTTTGGGTTTTTTTGGTCTTTTTTTGAGAGAGGGTCTCCCTGTAGCCCCAGCTGTCCTGGAACTCACTATGTAGACCAGGCTGGCCTTGAACTCCCAGAGATCAGCCTGCCTCTGCCTCCCAAGTGCTGGGACTAAAGGCATGCGCCACCACGGCCTAAATATATATTCTTAAAGTACTTGCTTTTTGCTTTTTAAAGTAGCAAGCAAATGTGTGAACACTCTAAATACATTTCTCCACCTATTACCAAACCTGTAAAAGCTTTTTCCTTTCTGTTGACTAAAGAAACAGACTTTGCAACATAAATGAATTTGGCTCTATTTCCTGCCAGGCTTCTTCAAAAAGGGATGAGAGTATGTAACCTGGAAGGTCCTCTGACCACCATGATAATATGCTATGGTCCCTCCTTTCCATGCTCTGTGGAAGGAGTCAAGCCCATTACGTCTCGTACCCAATCTGTTGACCTTAGCTGCATGAACGGGAGGGACTAAGGATGTATAAGCTGAGAAAACCATGAAGCAGGTCCCTAGCCATTTTGTGTGGCTGTTGGGAAGTCACAGGATTTATGTTGAATTTATGTTTGTCACTTTTGGGTATGAATGAGGGAGCCTACACTCTTTTGTAAGTAAACTAGCACCCCAAACTCAGTTAGCAAGTCCAATAAACTTGTTAAGATTTTCCAAATGGCAGTTTTGGAGAATTCTTGCCTCAGGTTGTCCTAAGGACAGTGGGAGGAGGGAACTGGACACCACGTGCACCTTCCAGTAGTGAATTTGACTTTACAGGCTATCACTGTGGGAGGGGGTAGTGCGAGTAAAGCTTGAGCGCTCAGATCAGGCACATATGTGGTGCAGTTGCATACATGCAGGTAAAACAAACATACACATACCCCCCCGCCCCACTTTTTTAATGTTTGGATCATTTGAGTGAAGAGTGTCACAAGACAGAATATGTGTGAATTGATATGCAGTTTCTGTAAGTCAAGGGACCAAAGCAGGAATCAGTGGTGAGTGGTTTCTCCAACGCCGATGATCAGGACTGCCTCATCCACCACATTAAAAGTGCTCCATCTACTTAGTGATTTCTGATTTTGTTAGCATTCCACTAAGACATAGGCAGAATGGCAGTATCGATGTGCATTTGACATCTTTCACGGGTTCCATAACAGCATTGTGCCAAGTACACTCCATACACCTATGTCTGTAAGTTATAGTTCCCATCTCACTAAAGCAAACACAGAAGTGGAGAGAACCCATGTGCACTGCTCAGTGTCTTCACTGTTCTGTTGGTGTCTGACAAATATAAATACATAAAAATAACACTACGATTGCATTTTGTTTTAATTTTTAAAAAATTATATGTGTGTGTGTATGGGTTTGTACACATAAGTTCAGTGCCAGAGGAGGGCAATGGCATCAGTTCCCTCTCGAACTCAAGCTGGTGGTTGTGAAGAGCCTGACAAGTGGGCTGGGAACAGAACTCCTATCCTCTGCAGCAGTGGTACATGTTCTTAACCGCAGCAATCTCTCCAGCTCCACATTTTGCAATTCTTAAAAACCACTTTTTTTTCTAGTAACTGAATGTTACTATATTTTATGATATTATCTCTGGACAAAAAAAAATCTGAAATTAAAACTACTGTCTTTCATACATTCTGAAGGACAGGGCTCTGATACACACAACTTTGGCTGTAACCATAAATAAAGGATAGCCATCATGAGAATTAGTAACAAGGGATATTTACTTTTCAGTAGAAGCCAGTCACAATGCTAAGGGCCTTCCATGTTATCTCTTTGTTTCCCTTTAAGAAATTATGGTACAGGCCAGGCGTGGTGACTCACACTTTTAATCCCAGTACTCAGGAGGCTGAGGCAGACCTCTGTGAGTTGGAGGCCAGCCGAGTCTACATGGTGAGTCCTAGAGGAACAAGGACATAGCAAGACCTTGTCTCAAAAACAAAATAACAACTAAAGAAAAAAAAATGAAAGAGAAGAAAAGAAGAGAAACAGAAAAGAAATTATGATGCTAGGTACTCTGGTGACAAGGTATATAGCTAGCCTAAATCTATAGGTCATAGCCTAAATCTATGACCTGAGCTCTAACTTACCAGTTTCCTTTTTTTTTTTTTTTTTTTTTTTTTTTTCTGTTCCAGTATGGTTACAAGGAGAAACCAAAGAAAGCAATGTAGTTGAGTGTCATCAAAGATAACTACAGAGAAAGGCTAAAAAAAAAAAAAAAAAAATCACCAAAACAATTGCATTAACGATTACAGAAAAGTCAGAGCTAGGGAAATGACTCAATTAGTAATGTGCCTGCTATACACCAAGTTAAAAAGCTGGGTGACTGTGTGTGGTCCTACCAAGCTCTGCTTTCAGTGCTAGAAAGATGGAAACAGGCAGATCCCCAGAGCCAACTGAGTAGCCAGTTTATTCAGATGGTAGCAGCAAGTTCAGGGAGAGATCCTTCTCAAAATATAAGGTGACAAGTGATCAAGGAAGATACCCCATGTCCACCTCTGGCCTCCCTCTTGTGTTCACACTCGTGCACATGTAGCTGTATGGACACTTATATGCACACACACAAAACAGGCACACACATTCACATAAAAGAAAAGAGAAAAGGGAGGGTTATCAGTTTTTTTAATTTTTTAAAAAATATTTTGTTATTTTTATTTTATGTGTATGAGTATATTGCCTACATGTATGTGAGTTGCACCTGTGTCGTGCAATGCCGCGGAGGTCAGAAGAGGGGTTATCAGTTTTATTTTTACTTTGTTACTGAACTTTGTTTCATTTTTGCTGGGAGGTGCAGTTTGAAGCAGGGTTTCCCTGTAGCCTCAACTGGCCTGGAACTCTCTGTGTAGACCAGGCTGACCTCCATGTCACAGAGATCCAGATCTGAATGCTGGGAATAAAGGCATGTGCCACCATGCTCAACTTTGTTTCAGTATTTTTATCTAGTGTTTTGTGAGTGTTGGTTTGAAATAAGATTTGACCTGGTGTGATGATTAACCAAAGAAAGAAGAAATAAAGAGGTGTGAGATGCAAGATATGACACTGTATGAGTGTGTGTTTTCAAGACAATTGGGGAGAAAAAAATAAAACAGGGCAAAAACTCATGGTCTTAGTGTTTGCTTACGGATTAAGGTGCTGACAGTGCTCCTGTGGGAGTTGTGGTAACATCTCTGGATGGTCCAAATGCTAACAACATTCAGCTTTTTTTCACACCCAGCTACACAGAGGTAAGAGCTGTCTACAATAAGGATTTAACTTGCTGTTTAAAATACGATTTTTTAAAGCTACTGTGTTTAGAACACAGCGGTTTAGCATCCCAGCGTGTCCTGCCCGAGCCTAGTCTGGCTGCTTTCTCTACATTCTCATTTTCTCTCCTTGCCTTTCCACCCCGTTCTACTGATAGTAACTGTAAACAAACTGGCACATTTTGAAAATTTCAAAATGGAAAATTTTTGGAAAAAAGAAATCACAGCTCTGTTAGATCCCACGAGTGAACACCACAGACTTGCTTCGTGGTACTTCCCTCCATTTCATTCACTGAATCTCACTATATCATCCTGCTGCTCTGTGCTTGTTTCTATACATTTCTAGGAACTTTTGGGGGATCTAACTTTCTTTAAACTTCATTTTAAACTAGACCTTCTAAAACTTTACTGTATTCAGCATGTGCTGCAAAGTTTTCCTCATTAAAATCATACCCAGTCAAAAATCATATATACAAATAATGAATAAATAAAACAAATAAATGGATTAAAGCACCACTTTAAAATGTATAATCTTCCTCAAAAAGGAAGGACCTATAGGTAGGTTCTACAACATCCTTAAAAGTCATTATTTTTCAAATAGAAATAATAGTTTCTATTTGAGTTTTTGATATTCAAACACTATTCACATGTGTTTTATTCCATCCAATAATTCTGTCCCTGTAGGAAACAAAGTCATCCACATGCCAAAGGTGTTGATTTGCATCCTGGGGGCAATGGTGGATGAAGATGCTTTTATTTCTATTCATGTACAATTGCATCTGCTTTTGACAGCATTGACCCTATGAAGCAAAGAACATTTAAAAGCAAGTGTTCACACTAATGATCATACTGTAATAAAATACAAGTGTTCTTCCGCAAAAAGGAATGATTTCAATGACAACACTTAAACTTAACAAGACTGTCAAATGAAGAATCTTATTGGATGAAAAGGGCAGCAAGTGCCTGCTGCTAACTCTGAAACGGAGTGTGTAGAATGCAGAGGAAGTCCATGCATTGCTGAAATGAAGCTCCAAGCCTCATTAGCCTGGAACACCTCGGCCATAGCCCTTCAGAGTCTGGTGGCAACTTGTTTGAGGACTTTGAAGGTTAAAACAAAGAGCAAACATCAAATGCTGAAGGGACAGGCCAGATAAAGTGGGTAGGCCAGTACCTCCTGAGGAAACCAAGTCCCATGCCCCACCTCTCCACCCAGGAGGGATGTTGAAATCTTGGTTAAAGAGTTCCAACTAGATTAAGCTGAAGCTTTAGAGTTCACTTTGCTATAGATATAGTTTCTCCTAAACCAGCACTGGTTTGTTTTCATCTTATGATATTTTAAAGGAATGAAGGAATTATATTTTCTTACTTCCTGGGTTGTGATTTGAAAGTGTGAGACTATAAGATAGGTAGAAACAAAAATTAGTTAAAATTGTGTGTTCTTAAAACTCTTCTGCTTTCAGTCCCAGATATTAGATAACAAATTGGAAAAAGTTAAACAAATGAGCACTTGGAGACAGATTTCCATTTATTTTATAATTGATAAATAAAATCCATGCATTCATTTATCCAATGAATATTTAGCAAACTCCTAGTATGTGTCACTTACTGTAATTGACCTGAGATACTTCAGTGAGCATAAAGTGATAAATTCTATCCTCTCTTAGAGAATACAAGATATTGGGGTGGGGGGCAAATGTTCACAATAACGATCATACTGTAACAAAATAAGATTCATTCTTCAAAAAGGAATGATTTTAGTGAGAACACTCAAACTCAACCAAGCATGGATCAGTAAACAAAAGCATTAAACTCCGTGATGAGACTCGAAATACCAGTGTGCTTTAACTAGGTTAAGAACAGGGTAAAGATTGTGCCTGGTAAAAGTAACATCCTATGCAAAGGCCCCAAGGCCCTGAGAGAAAAACATTTGAAAGACAAAAAGTGAACAATGAAAGCACAAATATGAGGTTGGAAATCCTGGAGTTGGATGGGGTGCTTGGCAAGAAGTAAACAAAGTGGCCATCGTTTAGGGTGCTGGTCTTTCCCTAGAAATAAGAAAACAATGTCAAAAGTTCTTAGGACAGGAGCCTTTCAAAAATCAAATACAAGCTTGGAAACATTATGTGGTAGCCTGAGTTCCTCCATTTTATGTAAGACTGCCATCTTGGTGAGCCATCCCAGACCCTGCCCTGATGGGAAGGGGCTCAGAGGGGGAAGACGGATGGATGGACAGACAGATGCATGGACAGAAGCAGTTCCAGGAAGAGCTGATCCCAGAGAAAAACACCCATAAAACCCCTGGAAGTTTCCAGTTAAGACTTACCTGGCTTCCACAACTGTTTGTTTACTGGTTTCTGAAACTGCTTGCTTGCTCACCTACAGGAACAATTGTGTGACTACTTGTTTTTGAATAAATCTTGTACCAACCACCTGGTCCCTCAGGATGTGGATTTTGCCTTTAAGAGCTTTTCTTTCCTCTGAGTCAGCACTGCATTCTCTAAATCCAACTCAGAGATTGAAGTCACTGGCAAGCTAAATAAAATTCAAATAATTTGGAACACCTGGAGTCTGAGTGGTCCTACCCAGTGGTTTTGGCACCTTAACAATTAGAGTAGCAATAAAGGCCCATTAAGAAAAAATTATTTCTGGTCACATGAGTAGACTCTCTAACCTGGGTAGATATCTAACATTCCAGTTGAGTCAGGTTAATCACCCTAGGAAGGCTATCTCTCCTTAAGTCATGCTAAAGATAAGGTGGAATAATTAGTCCTTTAATAAGACCATGGTCTTTTCCTGCCCAGAATCTCCACCTCTTCTGTAGTAATTTGCAACAGTCATACAGCTTTGTAAGTATGCCAATCTTTCTAAATTCTTCACAAAAGTTTCTTTTTCTTCTACCTCTTTTCTAAACATTCTTTCCCTAACACTTCAAGTTTCCTCAATATTTTGAGTTTTCTTACTCTTTCTCTAAGGCTCACCTCCTTGCCATGTATCTGCCACTCAAATGGCCTGTTTTTTCCTTTCTATCCTCTGTGCTCCTCGAGGTAGCAGCTGAGATTTACAGCATGCCAGTCTGGAGTTTTTCTTTGAAACTCTAATAACATTGTCCTTGAGTCTATTCTTAAATTCTTCTATTAATGAGACTGAACTCCAAGAGGGGACCCCAATTTTCTCTGTATCAGAAAGATTGCTCCTGCTAACCGTGAAGAACAGGAGACAGCTAGATTGGGTACAAGGATTCCGGTTTGTCTGGAGCAATCCCTGGCAAGAAATACTGTTGTGTGAGGCAGGCATCAGTGGTAGAGTCAGGGAGAAATGTTATGTTGTAGGAACATGGAGATTACAGAAACATTTGCGAGGTCAAGCAGTCAGAGCCATGCATGCACACTTAAGGGAAGTGGGGAGGAGCATCAGTGCAGGGTCCTGCTTTATGGAACTGGATGACATTTGGGATGTGTTCACGGCTATTTCCGAAAGGTCAAACACTGAAGCCTGTGTTCTCAGGCAACATAAAGCTGAAGTGTATAACATAAATTTACCTGGTGTACTCTGTCCTTTTAGGAAATATTATTTCAAATATCTATATTTTCCCATTGTACTATGTTTAAATTTTTCCTTGGTGTGTTTTATGGTGGGTTTTTATTTTCAATTCTAGATTAGTTTTAAAATTTGATTCATTTCTGTACCGAAGCAGAGCAACGAAGACCACTGACTAGATAACTCCACGTGGGGGGTAGCAGTTTATTTGAGAGCAAATAGACCGCTGGGCTGCCTCTCCAGGAACAGAGAAACAGCAGCAAGAAGGGGCAGTCAGACATCTTTTATAGGCAGTTAGGTGGTTGGGTAAGTTTCCAGGATGTAGGCTGGGCAGTTTAGCTTGGGACTGGTTGGTTTCCCAATAAGGACAGGGACTTGGCCTGGGCAATGCCCAGACCTGCCGTTTTAGAATACTGGAAGCTGTACCAGCATTCTAGGTGCCTGCCAGGAACCTAACAATTTCTACTAACAAATAGACTCAGTGCATGTGTGTGTGTATGTAACAATAATAATCAAGGAAGAGGAAAAGAAATTGAGAGGGCATGGGAAGAGTTGAAGGGGGACTGAGAGGGATGGAAATAATGCAAATATAATACATATGTATGAAATCCTTAAAAATAAAAAAGTGTAAAACACTGGTGTATTACTTAACAAAAAGATCAACATTGGTGAAATATCATTAGTTGCAAAAGAATGAAGTTGAAAGAGAAGACTGGAATCTGGGAAAAATGGTTCTTTACATTTTCATGGTTTATTTAAAGAAACATCCTAGTCACTGAACAACCATTGTTTCTGGATCACCACTGCCACTAAGTGATCATGGCTGTCCTGGACTGAGCTGAAGGCAGACAATTGTTGCCAATGGTTTCTTTCACAAATCTCTCTATAGGAGAAGGCACTTAGGTTACTAATAACAGGGAGAAAATGTAAATATAGTCTACATTATATCTTGAAATCATTCTATTCCCAGTGAAGGAATTAAACATAAGTAAAATACTGTCAAAGTAAGTAAAATCAATGACTTTTTGGGGGTAGGGGAGGCACAATATGTAAGATATGATTGTTTTTATTAACATCAGTGGTAAAAGTTTAGACATAGACTCGAAGATTCTTGGTTCCTTAGTTGCCGTTACTTAGCCATTATTCATGAATTCATCTGACTCTCAAAGAGATGGTTGTTACTTTCATATTTTATTACAATTAGAAAAGAGTTCCCTCAGTGCACTGTCCTGCCTTTCATTAATGTAAATACTTTGATCCTATACTTGCCACATTTAAATTTCCAGGTGGAGTTACAGTCCGTTGAGAAGCTTCATTCCTGTCTTGGGAAGATACTGTCCTTTTCCTGACATTTTCACTCAGTCCCTTTATACTAAAACTGGTTCTTAATAAACTTCCATTTTTCTTCATAAAATAAATTCCCAAGTGGAATTGTATAAAATTTCAGAATGGTGCTGTTTTATAAATTAGCTTTTCCATTCACTTTATTGGTCTAATTTGCTATTATAACTAAAAAGACCAAGGAATAGGTAGGCCTCAAAGAAAAACATTGAAAATGAGTCTGCACCAACACACCTAGAGACCCAGCTTCCAGGGCTTTTTCCTGGGAAGCTGTCTCTAAGGCTTCACACTTGGCAGGCTGGTTTGGAATATGCAGAGAAAGACAGCTAAGTCAGTGGAGCATTTAGGAAGTGGCTGGCTGGAATACATACATAGAAGTCAATACATATGAATGTAGCTTCACCAAAGTCATCAAGGGAGAGAGTTCAGGAAGAAAAACCAGTAATCAGGACCCATAGCATCAGGTATAGTGCAGGAGTTTCCTGACATGAAATAGAATTCTCTTTTCACTGATACAGTCATAAGACCCTGTTCACTTACAGTCAGTTCCTTTAATGAAAGCATTGTAAATATTGTGTAGTAAAAGTAAATATTTTTAAGTGATTAAAGATTTGGAAGCTGAACAACTTGAGTTTTCTTCCTGCTCTGGCGACAGTTTCACACATACATGCATTGAGTTTGGGACATTTCCACCTCATTATTCTGTCTCATCATCTCCTCTCTACCACTAACACCTTTCTTCTCAACAATGTTCTGAATTTAATTATGATTTCTTACATGAGCATGAGTTGGTTATTTACTGGAACCTGGGCAACTTATCAGTCATTATGCCACTGAGGAAAATGACAGCCTCCCCCCCATATGGACCTGGCGTCTTTTTAATATCAGTAATTACACTGGAAAAAATTACTTGACACTTAAATTAAAATACCTTTCTTTAGGAGTTACTGGGTTTGGTAAGAATCAAGCATTTATGGTGTACACTAAATATAGTTTAGTTACTTAAAAAGTAGGCATGAAGAGTATTTTAACAACTTCTGTCAGAATGCATGTCATTGTGAGACAGATGAATAGGGTGAATTCAGATGTGTTTATCATCACGGGAATTCTATAATAGGAGCATTAAGGCTCTTGTTTAAAGATATAAATCTGAGACAGTTTCTTTTGGTTTGCTAGATGGTGCTACAATGGAATGTGTCATCACCATCAAAATATTGTTACCTGAGATTATTCAATTTGGAATGGAATGTTAGGGAAAAGCTGAATGAGGGCGAATCTCTGTTCGGTAGAGGAAGTAGTGCTGATGTCAACTGTCTCTTTAAAATAATTTCAAAGTCGACTGGTTTTTATTTTCCTTTTGCCTTTACACTGTCAGAAACAGAATGCTCCAATGACAGAAGCATGGATTAGCAAAGTGATATTTACATTGTGTGTATTCTGGAATTCAGTGGTCTTTGCAAGGACAAACAAATATTGAACATACATTTGTAGCTCTGGGAATGGTTTCTCTGGGAATGACTACTGTAACCTTCACAGACTGAACTTTTGCCCCACCTGAGAACCACGTTAACATATGCTTTGAAATCATTTAAAACTATATACCTAATCTACTTTCCTATGTACTCAGCTTATTTAAATTTAACTGGCCTTTACAAAAACAATAAAATCAAATTTAGTATGCTTTGAACTCTCCATGTAATCAATACATAGCTTTAATTTTAAACTACCTTCTCTATTACTCCTTCCTTACTCTTCTGGGGCACTGGCCCAGAACAGTGACAGATATTTATGTGGTTGTGTGTGTGTGTGTGTGTGTGTGTGTGTGTGAGTGAGAGAGAGAGAGAGAGAGAGAGAGAGAGAGAGAGAGTAATTCTACTATTATCCTTAAAAGCAATGATGTTGGAAAAAAACATATGGCTCAAAATAATTTTGAACTTATTTATTTAACTTAGGTTAATAATGTCTGTGAATTGTTTTGTATACTGTTCTGGGTCAGTAGGAGTAAGAAGAAAACACTCCTTATAAAACTCTAGTTAATGATTCTTTAAGACAAAGTTCTTCATACCTTTCCTCTTCTATTATCCTTAAAAGCAATGATGTTGGAAAAAAACATATGGCTCAAAATAATTTTGAACTTATTTATTTAACTTAGGTTAATAATGTCTGTGAATTGTTTTGTATACTGTTCTGGGTCAGTAGGAGTAAGAAGAAAACACTCCTTATAAAACTCTAGTTAATGATTCTTTAAGACAAAGTTCTTCATACCTTTCCCATACCATGTTTTATGTACTGTTCAAGTAATACAGAGGACACCCTTTGTTTAAAAGATCAGTTTTGGTGAACCGATTGGGCTCACTTTTGGCTAAATGGCTTCAGAAGTTTGTTTTTCCTTTTGTATGGGACTACCAAATATAGGTAGTTAACTAAAGAGTTGCAAAAACACTCATCTTACTGTCTTTAAAATTGAACCATACTTAAGTCCAGCTTCAGAATCATAAATGCATTTACATACAATTAAATTGCATTTGTTTAAAAGTCAGAGAATTGGATTTGTCTATAGTGGTAGCCTTAATATTGTTTATAAGTATTTTGTGCTTTTCAGAAAATTAGAATAGATACAGACTTTAATCCTAAAAAACAGAAGTTGAGGGATCCTCAGAAAATGCAGTATTGAATAAATGGAACAATCCTGGGAGGCACTGAAGTGTGCTCCATGGACATTGGCATGGCTGAAGATCAACTAGAAAATGTTTGAAAATCATTCATATCTTATTTAGTGTTAAAATTTACAGAACGAAGTGTACTCATGATATGATTTGGAGGTTGTATGTGATTTGGGGAGAGGGGTAAATATTGAATGTAGCATGGTACCCCCCGGTCATAAATCCTTACAATACTGATTATAACAAACCTATGGTCCAAACCCAGTGAGCTTCATTTCATGAGCAGTCTCCATGCCACACACTTCCTGGGAACAAAACCATAACTCATCACTATCTTTATGGCTTACATAGGTCCCCATCTCTCTTTCAAGACTTTGGAAATCTCTTCTAGAATCTTCATTCTCTTTTCCTATATTTGTTCTATTTTTAATATAATAAATTATATTCCGTGACAGTTGGAACATTGTCAGTTAGCCCTACAAGTGGGTTCCTAGAGCCCAGAATAACACAGAGAAGATGGTCCACAAATACTTGTCAGAGAATTTAATGAATGAATGAATGAATGAATGATTAATAAGTAGTTTTTTTAAAATGTCTGTGCAAGCACCCAAGCTCTATGTGGAGTCCACTCTAAAAGAAGTCATTTTAAATCCAAATGAACTGAGTGTAAATATTTCTGTTGTATACTTTAAAGTTCTAGAATAAAATGAAACACAACTTATGTATTTTGAAAAGTCAATTTTAAGATAGCATTCATTTCATGTATTAACTATAACTACATTATCTATAGCCATTCAACCATTGGCTACTTTGCAGAAAGGAGTGTTTTAATCATATAGTAATAAAATCAAGTGAGTGGCTAATGCTCTAACAGTACACAGAAAACAATGAGGTCACATATCCATTCAAGATTTGAAAACTAGCCGAATGGGAATGAGCGGTTACAAAGAATAAGAATCACTTGTCGTTCTGTATAGGTTCATTTTAATTGAAAGTACATACTTAAACAGTTTTTCATGTCTTTTCTTCTTGGCTATATGTTAAGAAAAGATTAAAGAGATGAATATTGAACTTTGTTTCTGCTGTGGAATGAACGCCTATGTTGGATCTAAATTCATATTTCAACAGTGTCCTATTTGGAGGTGGAGCCTTTGAGAAGTGATTAGGCCATGGGAATGAAACAGTTCAAGTGCCCTGAGAAGAGTATGAAGAGATCACAGTCCTCTCTATGAACCAGAAAACCCCCATCAGATACTGAATCTGCCAATGCTTTCATTAACCTTGGACTTCCCAGCCTCCAAGAGTATGAGGACTAAATTTCTACTGTTTGCAAGCTATCTAGTTAATAGTATTTTATTTTAGCAGCTGAAATGGACTAAGAGAATGTGTTTAGATAAAAGACAATAAGAATATCGAGACCTCTGTACTTCACCTGGCTTAAAAAATAATGTTGTCTAGTGTAGCACGCAGTTGCAAGTGTGGACCATTCCAGACTTAGCTACATAGAACACTTAATTGTATCTGATTACACTATGTAAGAACCAAACTGCAGTTACAAGATTTTAAGACAATCCATATGGAAGCATTGATTTTAAAGAGAGGTTTGAACTTGGAGGGACTGTGATATCATTCACCTCTCCTTTCTCTAGTTGGGGAAGTCTTAAAAAACAAAAGCTGTTTTTAACAAAAGAGCTTACATAATTCCCAAATGGAAACAATGACTAGGAATTACAGGGGGCAGAAGAAGTGGGGGCACCAACAGGACCTTCCAGAAGAGATGTTAGAATATCTGAGAACCAAGGGATAGTCTTACAATTGACAGAGGCTAGAGGTGAGATGTCCTAATAGAGTCCACCATGAAGATTATAGACAACTGGCAAAGGGCACTTTACACCTGGAATTGAAGGAAGCTCGTGAGATATTGTCCAGTTTCAGTCTCTGAAACTGATTTCACTCTAGAACAGGACACTGAAGAAAGAGTTTGACTACAAGAAGTATTCATGGTAGTTAATGAGATAAGGTCTTAATTTATGTGCAATTTTCTTATAACTTTGATTTTAATGCTCCTACCCCAATGACTGTAATCCAATGCAGCACTTTTGTATAAAATATAGAAAAGGCACTGTCCTCTTCCTGTATGGCAACAAGTAGATATCCTGATAGGCAGGATATTTGATGGTGGCCTGAAGCATAATGAGGATTGGAAAAAAATCACTACTGATGTACACTGTGAGCATTTGCAGTGTGAAACCAACTTTCAAGTAGCTTATGGAGAGCTAAAACTGTAATGAAAAATGAGGGGCCTGCCTGATTTGTTTCTATTTCTTTTCTGGGGGGGGTCTTTTTGAGACAGGGTCTCCCTTTAGCCCCAGCTGGCCTGGAGCTCTTTCTATATAGACCAGGCTGGCCTTGAACTCACAGAGATCCTTCTGTCTCTGCCTCCTGAGCGCTGGGACTAAAGGCGTGCGCCACCATGCCTAGCTGTCTCTTTTTCTTAATGATAGCCAGCCCATTGCTTTATTGATATTTATGCCTACACTGTGTAAGCCTTGTTCTCAAAAACAGTATTTGAAAGTCCAGGTTGGGGAAGAAAAATGGAAACTCTAGATAACAGAGGAGCAAACTCTGGCTCTCAGGCCATATGCAACTTTCTGCTTAGTTGTGTAAAATAAAGTTTTATTGGATTACAGCTAAGACCAATAAGTCACTGATTTCTTTGGGCTGTTTATGAGCTACCCTAACCCCAGACTACAATAGTAGAAACTGGAACTGTAAATTCACCATAGTTTCAGCCTGGGCCTTTCCAGAAAAAAAAAAAAACAAAAAACAAAAAACATTGTCAGCCTGGTACCTACCTGTTTGAGATTCTTTGTGGAGCCAAGGCAGCAGAGCACACACAGGATTCCCCCATTTCAGAAACAAATAATATTTGAAAATGGAAATGTCTTGCAATAAAACAAAACAAACCTACTCCAACTATAGCCAGATTCCTCTGAGAATATCTGAGAACTGAGAAATGATTCTGGAGACATTTCTCCAATTTGAGCTAGAGAGCTAACATTGTTCATATTGACTCGTTAAGATAATCCAATTATAGAACAGACAGCCACATATTCTATTTCTATTCCAATTATTCACTTGATAATTAAATTGATAATAAATCCACTTTAACTCCTATCAGCAAATCAGTAGAGTCACATTTCTAATGAAATCTGTAATTAAAGAAGTATTGACTATTAAAGAGAAAACCTGAAGCATTTGTTTTCATTTAACTAGAAAGGACATTTGAAACCAGGTTTATGTATTTATCGTCTGAATGGTCTAATGCACTGTTGAATAGAGAAGTAAAAATGAGATAGAATTCAGGCAAAAAGCTTAATTAAACCCAGTGGGCCACACAGAAAAGGCAGGAGGGGAACTTGTTGAAAGGAAGAGATCAAGCAGGAGAGAAGGGGGTGAGAGAAGAGTAAGGGGAAAAGAAACAACTAAAATTCATTACATAAGTATATGAAACTGTCACATAATCAAATTTTAAAAGAAACTGATGTAGTACTGAGAATATTCCATATGAGTTTATGTGCATAAATTATCAAAGAAGCCATGATATCATGAACAATGCACAGAAATGGTCACTTGTATGAATAACTAAAATAACTTTGTAAAGTCAGTTTCTGTATTAGGTATCTGTAAATACATACTTGCATCCACACACATACTTCTTGATATATATAGATAGAGATATAGGTAGATTTTAGATATATGTAATTATGCATGTGCAAATTGCAGAATGCTTTCAGCTCTGAAGAAAGGACTATTAAGATTTCATGGGCTTAAACATCAGAACTTGAACTCCTTTCTTGCAATGTGCCTCCAGGATGATTATTCCAATGCTGGATCAGTACTTCAGCTTTCATCAAGAAGTCTTGCCATCTTTCCTTCCTGCCTACCTTTTCCAAGTGTGTTGGTCTCTCTCTCTCTCTCTCTCTCTCTCTCTCTCTCTCTCTCTCGATGAATGTTCATCTGATTGTGGTGGAGGCTAAAGGAGGCTATC
>NW_008357493.1:1057936-1077189 GCF_000622305.1 Nannospalax galili
CACACACACACATACACAGAGAGAGAGAGAGAGAGAACATCATCCCAAGTAGATTGGGAAGGGAGAAAGAAGATACTGGCTTGCTTTCTTTAAGGAAGGAAATATTCTTCTCAAATAGACATTTGAGGCTTCTTAATAGACATTTTCATTTGCTTTAATGGTCAGAACAAGAGCTGCATAACCGTACCGTATGGGCTGGCAGAGTGCAGCCTCTGTGAAAAGTGTAAGGTTAACGCTTAAACCAAACTCCTCTCAATTCCAGGTAAGTACATGAGAGTGGAATTCTGCTAGTCATGAGGAGAGATCATCTTGAATTGAGTCAACATTAAAGTGCACTAAACTTTATCTTCCTTGTGCTGTATTTTAAATATATATAATTTAAGGTATAACTTTGTTATACCTGACCTATTTGAAACCTACAATACACAAATGCAGCTAATACCATCTACACATATTGTATATGAGAACAAATTCATACATACAACATAGTTATATATGCATACACATAAAATTAAGCATATGTATATGTATATAAATGTGCACATATATGTATAGAACTGTATGCACATTATGCATGTGCAGGTATATACATACATGTACATATACGTAATACATATTATATATTATTTGTTGTTTATTTTAGTCTGTGATAAAGGACTCTTAATTCAATTTTATTTCTATATTGTCAACTTAATAAATCCTTGCCACTTTGTTTCTCAGTATTGCTTTTATTTCATTTTGTTTTACAACTATTAATTATTGTTGAAAATATAATTTACCATTCTTAGCAGTGGTTTGAAAGCTTGTGTTTCCTAAAGGATTCTGTGCAGTTTGAAATCACCCATCATTGTTTCTGGACTGTGAACTTATCACTGCTCATTTAAAAGAAACAAACCAGAAGAATTCTACTAGACAGCTGAACTCAAGTTTTCATAAAACTTGGAAGCAAGTGTTGCTCTCTGGCAGGAATAGAATATACTTTCCAGGTTGAACGTTACAGGCCATGTACTAGACAAACAGATCTCTCTAGCCAGAAAAATTCTGTTAGCCTGCTGGAGGTATCTCTTATCTCAAAGTTTCTGTAGACCAAAGGTGATGAGTGGCATTCATTCAACCACAGAAATATATTTTATGTATATGAGTGTATTGCTTGGAAGTATGTATTGCTTGGATGTATGTAAGTAAACCTGTTTTGCGGAAGGCCCACGGAGGTCAGAAGAGGGTGTCAGATGGGAATCAAACCCAGGTCCTCTGAGCCATCTCTCCAGCCCCCACAGAAATATTTTTTATTCTCCTTTATAAATAGTTCCTTGGAATACTATTTCCAACAAACAATTTAAACATTTAGAACACTTTAGTTATTAAATGGATTTTCCTTTGCTCAATAGTCATTGGAATATAATGGTATTAAACACAGAAGACAACAAGATAGTAGGAATTTTTAGCCTGAGAGGTTAGAGATAAAACATAAAAATGAAGAAGTCACTGGGATTGTCCAGGTTAGTTGCTCATCTTTTAATCTGCATAGGACCAGAAAGGTATTTTAGGTTTTGTGTGTCACGTGACATCAGCCTGAGCATCTCAACTCTGTCATGGCAGAAAGACAGTCACAGACAAGCCTTTCACGAACAGGTATGGCTGTGCTCTAATTAGACCATATTCATCCACACTGAAATGCAACTTTTATACAATTTCCACCTAATACAAAGCAGTAGGCTTTTGATTTTGACAAGCGTTTGAAAGTTATTCAGACAATTGGCCATGGTTTACTGACCATTCATCCAAGTATTTCCACACTGGGGGAACAACATGTCAATAATTTGCAATTGGAATGTGCATAAGATGCCCATACATATCTGTACTTTTCTAATTCAGAAGAGATGCTTACTGATGCCTCCTCTTTGCTCCCTCCATCTCCTCTGTAAGATGCTCAGGACAGACACACTGGTATCAGCATCTGTCAAACACAAACAATAGACAAACTCCTCTCTGATATTTTCAGGTAAAGGGGCAACATTCTATGGTTTTCATTTGGATTAGTTTATGATATTTGACTTTATTTTCTGTTTCCCCTTTACTAGACAGAAACTGATCTCAGACCTACCTCACAAGGAAGAGTGAGAGTCAGAGCTTAGTGTATAATTTAGGACATAACATTCTGTAGCACAAATATTTTTTTAAAAATAAACTCAAGTGAAGAGTGGACTTGAAGTTAAACCAAATGTGTATTAAAACAATAACAATAATTAATAATAATAATAATGAGGTTTCTCCTCATAGGGGCTCCAACCTGCAACCTATGAGCCATATGCACCTCAAGATGGATAGAAATTCAGCTGAACACAAAAATCATAAACTTACTAAGGACATTAGTTTTGTTTTAAAACTCCATTATGCAGTTCTTGAGTGTAATCTTTGTAGGTGACAAAATCTTGTTATAGTATCAAAACATTGAACATGCCTGTCTGGACATCATAATGAGTGTACCTTCTCTAATTTGCTTTTGTGGACACAGTGAACTGTGGTAGCTTCCACTGCTTTCAAAGCGACAGCCAATATCATCAGTGGCCACAGAGCTCTGCATGATCTGGATCTTCCTGACTCAGCTCCTGACACTGCCCCTCCTCCGATCCTCACAGCCCTGCTAGCTAGCAACCTAGTGTGTACACACACGCACACAGGCTATGCTCAAACACCAACACCGACTCTCTACTCTCTCCTCCGTTCAGTCCCTGCCTCCATTTAATATTTTTATCTTAGCACCCCAAACTCTCACCTTGCTCTGTTTTTCCTTTACTTTCTGATAAAATATAACAAAATTATTATGTGTGTTTTTGCTTATTTTCTACTCGCATGAACTCTCCATGTGGGCTGGCAGCTTTGTTTTAGCCCTTGATGTATTACAAGTACACAGCGGAGTCCCAGGCATTTCTCCAAATGGGAGCATTGCCTGGAGAAGGGAGAGGAAGCTGGTGACTACGCATGTCAGAGCACCTGGAGCAGCCTGGTTGCTCTGTCTTGTACTAGCCAGGTTACTTGTGATGAATGTCACATTCCTTTTGGCTTAGAGGTAGGTTAGGTGTCTCCTAGGCGATTCTCTGCTTCCATGAGGAGAAATGTCTGGTACTCAGAGACTACTTGAGCTGCTGGGGTTCTGGCACATCAGTTCAGGTGGCTGGTGATCAGGAGAAGTCACGCGTGTGTGTGCCTCTTTCTGCTTAACACTAGCCCTTCATAGGGTAAATAAAGCACATAATCAGAGAAGAACCTGTTTCTACTTTGCAGCAAAGAACCATAACAGCCCTGTTCAGAGGGCTCCTTTCCTGGCTGTTTCAGTGTGTCTAAGGCTAGTAAGTTGTAGAGAGTTTATCATTATTCTAATACTTTAAAAAGTTGTTTTTCAGAGCTGGAGAGCTGGCTCAGCTGTTAAGAGGACTGGCTGCTATTGCAGAGGACCCAGGTTCAGGACTTAGTACCCATATAACAGTTAACAACCACAATTCCAGTTCCAGAAGATGCCTCTCTGGCTTCCGTGAGCATTGCATGTATGTAATACACCTACATGCATATATGCAGGCAAAACACTTAAAATAAAAATAAATTTTAAAAAATTTTAGAAGTTATCTTCTTACAAAAATAGTACATCAGGGTATACAACTTCCTTTTTACAAATGGGGAAATCGAAAATCCAAAGTAAATTATTAGCCACAATGGAAGAGAAAAAAGATAATTCTTCAATTTTGAGCAGAATGAGTAACCATTCTTCCAATTTAGACATAAACTAGTGTTGAAATGGTTCCTCTAAATAAATGGAAATGAATTAAAACGTCTTTATCCCCAAGACTTACATAGCATATGATCCTTGTTGGCAGAAAATGGGAGAACAAATATCTGCCTACGTGCATATCAACCTGTATCAACAAATACTATAGAGACATTATTAGCTGCAGTATAGAAATCATTATAATGTCTGAAAATATAAATGGTTAGGTTGAAATTACTTTTTGGTTTCTTTCGAAAGCATGCAAGGTAAACAGTCTATTAATGTTCAAACTTAAATAAAAACAAATAATAATAAGCTGAAGTTATAGCCATTTTCTTACAAAGATGAATGAGATCGGATTAAAGTGAGACTTAACAACTATCAACCTGCACTTTGCACCCTCCTAACCCTGTGTATTCACTACTAATGTTCCTGATGTCTGACATTTTCCTCTTGAATTTTATCCTTAAAACGAACAGTCAGAACACTTGACTAATGAAAAAGAAACAAGACCAAGGGATTCAGGAGAACAGGGGCAGCTTGATCCTAATCTGTAGAGAGCATTGAAGACACTGTATGAGAAGCTGCCCCTTCTGTGCACAGGCTCTGTCATATCTGAATAGGAAGGACGGGGAGGCATGCTAGCCTTCCTTGGAGCTGACATTTTGAGTGAAAGTATGGGTGGCTCCATCCGGACATAATTAAATTGTGACCCCTTTTCTCCCTCTACATTGTGAAGAGGAGTCCAAGCCCAGCTCACCCATGAGTACAGTAACAAGTGCAAGGCTTCTTGCACAGAGCTCACCATTTTAAAAAGTGTCTTCTATCACTTTAAAATGGAAGCTGTTTCATTAATAGAAAAGATGCCTGATCTATAACATAAACGTGTTCATGTTAATAGAGAATGAACTACAAAGACAGGTAAAAAGCTGTGGTTCTGATCAGACCTATACAAAAACACATGCAGTTTTACACATAGAATGCTTTAACATGAAAGCAGAAACCTAGCTTTGGAGAAGGAAGGTCTTAATATGGGCTGTGATCTGAACTTTGAGAATATGATGGTAAAAGCTAGCACTCTGCAAGGCAATCCCTCCTCATGAACTCATAAGCAAGTTAAAAACTAATTTAGACTAAATCATGTCAGATAAGCTTTTTTTTTTAACTTCAATATAAATTCATTTTACAATGTAGTATTTTTCTTGATTTATAGACAAGGTTACAAATGAAAATCGCTTGTATGTAGGAACTCAAATTTAATTAATGTAGTCTTACTTGGCTTGAGGTTAATTGGTTTTCTTCTTGGTCCAATAACTATTCTATGCTCCAGAAACATCCATTTAAAATAGCATCAGACAAGAACCATATATCAGCATAATCTACACATATTTTATATAACTAACATTAGCCTAAGATTTTTTTTCTGTAAAAAATTAGTGAAACTCAAATTAGAAAAAAAAACACATTAGTAACATAAATCAACAAGAATATATAAATGTTAATTGTATACAGACTGCTATAAAAATATTGAACTAATCTTACTTGTTGTAAAAAAAAATTATTGACTGAAAAAGCTTTGAAAATAAAATGGAAGCCTAGCATCTAGTTGAGAGATTATTATCAGGATTGTTTTTATGGCATTCATCAATATTTTACTTCTTAAATCTAAGCTATGAAAGTACAACTAAAGCTGGGTTTCAATATTAATTTCTTATGGTTTAATATAAACAGAGCTCTCAGGTCATAGACTCATAGACTGAAAATGATTTCTCATTCCTACGTTTTTGTTTTCTTCAAACTATGATTGTCTTATTTTCAAAATCACCAAATTGAAGTTGTAAAAGTCCCACAGCTTTTTGTTCATTTGTTTTTGTTTTTTTGGTTTTTTTGTCTTTTTGAGACAGGGTCTCCCTGTAGCCCCAGCTGTCTTGGAACTCACTATGTAGACCAGGCCGGCCTCGAACTCACAGAGATCTGCCTGTCTCTGCCACCCGAGTGCTGGGACTACAGGCCTGCGCCACCACACCCGGCATTTGTTTTTATAAACTAAGAGCAGGGTTTCCTTTTCTTGCATTCCCAGTTGTAGATGATTTTTGTATAGTTGGCCATTTGTTGTTGTTGTTGTTTGTTTGTTTTGTTTTGTTTGTTATTGAGAGAAAGATAAAATACAGTTGAGCTTTAGAATTCAAACAGATTAAGATTTCAAAAAGCAGATTTGCATTTATCAAAGTACAAAGAGAAGATGCCACAGCAGAAGTGGTCTCACCGGGCAACCAAGTTATTTGGACTTAGGTGTGAATCCCTCCGCAGCTTTCCCTCACCTTGAATAAATAAATAGCCACAGACTCCAATCCTGAAGTGGCTGTTTAAAAGCCCTTAGTTGTCTGCCCTCGGACTTAAAGATCACCCTCTAGTGGGAGTGATGGATATTGCACCCTCAACCCTCATTAGAGAACAAATATTACTTGGCATGCATTTGACTTCCAAAAAGACCGATTTTAAAAGCAATTTTAAAGTACAAGACCAACATTCGGGGATTTTTTTTTTTGTATCTGAGAGTGGGCTATGAAGCTGTACAGATTATTGTAGTGGGCCCCAAGAAACCTAGATTATGAAATTTAAAGGCTGAGTGTATTAAAGTCCTGTTAAGGTCACATAAAAAACAGTAGAAAAGTAAATAGTTTGGTACTACCCTTAAAAACAGGATGTAAAATGAAACCACCCCTTTCCTTGTCAATCATCACCGTTTTACATCTGGATCCTTCCTAACACCTTTACAAGGAATTTCTACTAGGACTGTGTATATTATAGTTAACCTATGCAGTCACTTGAAATTAAGCAATTTTAAAGTTCAATGAAACATAGGCTCAATCATATTCTCAATATTTGTTGAACACTTGATCAAAGTACACTTTTGTGCATTATCTTAATTTTGTAACAACAATGGAGAAGAACATTACAGAATTATTATGAGGTAGAAATGGTCATTATTTTTACGTGACTGACAAGGAAATGGATACGTAGAATGGCAGTTCTTTAAACTTCAGCAAGCATCAGAAATCTGTAAAAAGGGAGCTGAAGCGTATGTTTGTGAGTGGAGTGGACGAGAGCTTGTCCTTACAAGTTCTTCTGATGCCTTAAGGCAGCTTGCCCGGGGAACCCACCACACTAAGTTGGACTGCATATGTGGCATTGCAATAGAAACTCCTTCAGCCTCGATCTGAAGAGCCCATAGAAGCTGAGCGTAGTTGGCTTTTTTGCCCTTGCAGTCATAACAGAGCAACCACATAGACCTATGATAAGTTGGTAAGATAAAGACACAATAACTAAAGAACAGCAGATGCTTTGATTCCAGGAGTCTAAAGCTAATACTTTCTTAGACTTAATGTTTACTTCTTTGTGTGACTGATAATAAATGTTGAAGGAGTTGAATGTAATGTCCTACATGAGAGACATCTCATGACAATGGTTCCCAAAACTCTACATGCACCCCTGCCTGGGTCCTGATGAAGCAGACTAAATAGCTCTGGGTTAGGGCATGAGGTATGGGCTTCTATTGTCACACGCCATGACTCTGAATTAGGGCCATTCCCATGTGTGTTGGGATGCTCTGACTTAAAGGTTCAACACTTTGGAGTATTTCTTGCCCTATAAAAATAGTAATAAAGAAATCATAATGAAAGCACCTTTTTCTATTAAGGATTTGATTTCTGGCTTAACTTCCAGAGCAATTTCAGAGCATGACACAGCAAAACAGAGACAAAGAGTATAGAGTAGCACCCTGTACTTGTCATTCAAACACGCTCTTGACTTCGAGTGAATTTCAAGACAGGTGAGAGGCAGAATTATATTCCTATCTCTGTGTCCATTTCCACCATACCCCAGCCACCAGAGCACTCCTCATGATTCCATATGGCCACCAGGTGCTCCTATCTGGGAGTCTCACTCTTAAGGAAGAGATGCACACTTGGAGTGGATTATAGAGTCAGAACTGGAATAAAGACCTCAATAATGAATTCAGGAGTGACTGGGGTGGTAAAGGATCAAAATGGTTATCAGTGGGCTACATGTTGTAACCACAAATGAAACCAGTGATACAACACACACACACGCACGCACGCACACACACACACACACACACACACACATATGCACACACACACGCACACACATGCACAGACACATCTGGCTGATTTAGGCTTGCCTTGTCTCTGAACATAGCATGCTACTCAGAATTCATTCTCTGAATGCCCATTAACCTGGCAACACATTTCTATAATTTTTAACCTCTGCTCTTTGAGACAGTTCACACCAGTCCACAAATAATTGTTCCAACAGTTTTAATGATATATATGACCTTTGTACAGCTTTACTTGTAGAAAAATTGCTTAATTTTAAGGTGTCAGTTTGCTTAGCCATAAAATTGGGAGGGAAGACACAATGATCTCTCCTGTACTCCTTGGTCCTCAAGATCCTATCCTATTTAGCCTCATAATCGCCCTTGGGTAAGAGCTATAACGGTACAGGAAGGAGGACTGGATTTATTACCTAGCTCTTCTCTGCAGAGACAGAAAATGGAATTTAGATTAAAAAAAAGAATCAGTTTGGAAGTTTTAGAGGCTTTGGGTTTCTCTTTTTTTATAAGCTAAACTTAGCAGCAGCTAAATAACCCAATAAACTCCTAAGAGGAAAAAGGATTTCCCAACTGACAGAGAAATCTCATGTCTCTTCATCTAATTTAAACCCCTGAGCCTAAAACCCAGGGGTATCTGCATTGTTTCTGAACAAATCTCAGTATTAACACCTAAAGAGAAAATCTACTTTTTTAGATGACGTAGGGTAATAATGTGTCCTTATAGGGAACTATTTTTGATAGAAACAAACCCTAGTGAAATATGAACCAGTGTCTGAGAATGAAAGGCAAGACTCCCTATTTAATTCATCAGAAGTGTTTCATTCCCCGAAGTCCTGGCAATAAAATACATCTATTTGGGGTTACTATATTCATGGCTTCTTGTCTGGTTTCTAGATCTTATCAAAAGGTCTTTGTCTAAGACTTCCATTTATTTGGTGAGTTAAAATTCACCTTATTGATACTTATGGTCAAATGCTGCTTAATCACATCAGGATTTCCAGAGTCATAAAGACTGTCACAGGAAGACTGAACCAAACAGATGAGTCAAGCAGGACATAAGCATAAAGCACAGTTTTCGAATGACTTGTCAGTGTTTCAGAGGCTAAAAACACTGTATGCTGCTCTCTTGACCAAAGACCATCAGTGGCTCCCCAGTACTTAAATTTCTTTGGCATGTGATAGGCTGAGATTGCTGTAATCAACTACCTCATCATTCTTTTATTCATTTAAAAGCCCAGAAGAGCTTAGTGAGCGTCTATTGTATGTGTATTGCATGATACCATTTATTATACTTTAAATTCTTCCAAATGTGCTTCCTACTCCAGCTTCAACATGAGGTGTTTGTCCATTTCTATGTTTTTCCTTCTCTGAAATGCCATCTCGTTCTTTCTATCTTCAGTGTCACCAATTCCAAGTATTCCCTGACAGCTGGAATGAATGGGTGTCCTTGTTTCCTGGTGATGGTACTTAAAATAAACCCACCCATATTCAGAATGGTATCATATTGTCTATGCAAATATTTCATCTCTGAATCATTATAAACTCTTGGGTTGCAGAAAGAATGTTTAGATTTTGCACAGTAAGTACTTGCAAAATCTATCTTATTGTTAGGTACTTGAAAAAAATCATTTTCTCTGAGGTTAAGTCAAGAGTTACATAATCTGTAGCTTTAGAGCCAAATATCTATTTCTCAGTGGCCTAATTCCCTCCATCCGCCCAATGTAGCTTTACTGATATCTCTTCACCTATTAAGATAAAGGTGGCAATGAATTATAAACCCAATTCCTATAATTTCAATATAATTTCAATTTCCTACAAATTTTAATGAAATTTATGACTGCCACACATGAAGCTATACATATATAGTCCATTTTAAAAAACAAAGAAAACATGCATAAAAAAGTCAGGAAGACAAGACCCTTATTGTCACTTCAGTATTTTCTTTTCTTTTCTTTTCTTTTCTTTTCTTTTCTTTTCTTTTCTTTATATCCAGTGCCCTACCATAACAGTTGCTTGAGAAAACCTTAGAACCTTTTCTCAAAATTTACTCATAATAATAACTGACAATGTTGTGTTTGAGTTCACTCTGTATTTTAATGATGTAATTTTTTTCACTATGTTACTACATTCTTTAAAGTCTTATAGAAAAAACCTCTAGCAGACAATAATGTCAATAGTTTCCTGTTTTATAAAGAACAGCTTAAACGCTGCCACAAATTTTTTTTTTTTTGGTAAGTTTGTGGAAATTGGTGATCACTTTGGAAAACTGAGATAATTATCTTTTTCAGCCTGAAGAAGTATCAAAGCTTAGGACACACATGACCATGAGCCCCAGTAACAAATCTTAATGTTATCCGGCATACATGAAGGCTGATTGCAGACAAATGCTTATTATCCAGGATTGCTGGCCGAGTTCACGGCAATGAAAATCCTCCTTATGCCTCACACTCAAGAAATTGGCAAGCATTTTTCTGTAAGTGTTCACTGTACATTTCAAAGACTTGAAATCATAATCAAAGGCTCCCATCTCTGGGGAAATAAAACCGCAGAACAGCCAATGAGAGGACAGCCAGGGAGTAAGACCTGAGGGTAAATCAGCCAGGTCCAGCTCTTTCAGATTCTGCTGACTTCATCTGACATTTTAAACAGAAAACAGTAAGCCTGGATGATCTGTGCAGTAAAGACTCCAAGGCACTGATACATATGTGAAATACTGGTGCCTCCCCTAGATAGAAGACCTGAACAAACTTGGTGCAGCCCAAACTCAAACAGTAACATCATTTGACACGCCTGAGAAACACTGCATGAAGGTTAAACCACAGAGCACCAAATCTCACCTGGTAATGCAAAGTTTTGAAATAGCATGCCCCAAAGTAAAAACAAATCGTTATTTTTTTCAGTGAAACTTTTAACTCTGTTGTAGAAAATATGGACTTTCAGGCTGAGTTTGAGATCCCCTGACAATAAACTCATAAATTTAGTATACTAAAATAAATTTTGTTAGTAGTTTTGTATTCAAGTAAAGGAAGTGTGGACATAATGGTCCTTTTCATTCTATCTGCTTTCAGTTGTCCATCAAAATATTAGTAGAAGCTGTAAACTCAATTTCCCAGAAAGCAACTGCAGCTTCAGCTGAACCTTCTGCAAGGCTGATTAACTGATTAGAACTTCATTGATTGTGCAGAGATTGGAATGTTGCATGTCTGTAAACTAACTACACTTTATCTTGGGCCATCTTTATTCCTGCTCTGTACCTGACCTAACAGCTTTGTAACCATTGGGTAAGTCATGCAGAATGTATGAACAAAGCACTAGTTTTCCAACCAACCCAAAACTTAAGACTACTGTCAATCAGCATCTGAAGCCTATCACACATGTCCTAGTTTGCTTTAACCTACCTACTCAATGTTTCTGCAAAGTATTTGAAAAGTGCTTTGATTCATAACTTTGTGTGTGCCTGTAAAAACTTCCTCAAACTGTTACCACATTGGAACTTGGATTTGGGAGTAACCCAAAGGTGTGTTCTTGGGCCATGGTCACCCATAGTTGGCTTCAGAATACACTATCATTTATTCCCTTTGAGGTGAGAGCTATATTTTTGAATTGACAAAACAACCTTAGAAAACAGAAAATTTAATACAGTTTATTCCACTGCTGTTCTTCTGAGTGGTTATGTAATATTGGTAAAGCAAGAAAAGAATATGGCAAAACAGTACCAGTTGGCCCATGGGGGACCATTATGTGTGTTCCTTAGATGGTAATAACCTTGATGTACTCAGTATAGTTTTAAACTGGGGACTACAGTGCATGTGTATGCATGTGTATATATGCATGTGTATGTATGTGTATGTTGGAGGGGGGCAGAGGTCCACATCTGTTGAGCCACCACCGTCTTTACAGTTCAGTATTAAATACTTGCTGGAATCCTGTAATAGGCCAGTTCTCATTGAACTGAGTAGTCTCAGCAACTGTCATGTTTCGTTTTCCTAAACTGGCCTCATGTCAGCCTTTCCCCCTGCCAGGCCACAGTTTTACTCTTGCTCTGAGCTGTTGTCATGCTAGTGAGTGAGTTGTTCTCCAGCATTCTCTGACATAGCCATAGGTAATATCATTTAGTGCTGCACCAAACATACTGAGCTCCAGCCTCAAGCCATCAATCCCAGCACAGACTACCAACTACCATTTCTATTTTTCATCACAAGGGTAGTCAAGTTGAGGGTGTATAGCAGTGTGTAAAAGGCACAAAAGTAAGAACTGTGAACTGAAGCTCCTGGCCAGACAGTGGTGGTGGGAAACCCTAGGTTCAGTATTGTACAGGGCTGATTGATTGATTGATTGATTGATTGATTGATTGATTGATTGATTGATTGACCGACCGACTGACCGACCGATTGACTGACTGACTGATTGATTGATTGACTGATTGATTGATTGATTGATTGATTGATTGATTGACTGACTGACTGACCGACCGATTGACTGACTGATTGATTGATTGATTGATTGATTGATTGATTGATTGACTGAGGAGAGCTGGAATGTTACAGGCTGGGAGCCCAAATTATCTTCAGCCATCTTGGTTCTCTAAATGCTTACTTATGACCCACCTCTGTGCATGACCTAACATCCCTTTGACTACTACATAAACCTTTTTGAAATGTACAAAAAGACTTAGCTTCCACCAACCCAAAAGCTAATAATGTTATCAGATAACATCTGAGGCCTATAACAGGTCTCCCCAGTTTACTGAAACCTACCTATCTGATGGATCTACCAATGTGCTTGAAAAGTTTCTTGATTTATGATTTTCTTTGCTCTGTTCCTATAGAAACTTCATGAACTGTGACCACATTGGATTATGGTTTTGGGGGTAACTTAAATTTATGTTCCTAGGCCGTGGCCATTCCTATTTGGCCCCAGAATAAACTACTGCTTGTGCCCTTTGAGGTGAGAGCTGTGTTTTCTATATTGATAGAACATTTGTGCTAATAGACCTGGTGGGGTTAGGAATAGAAGGAAGAGTGAAATGGAAGGTGCACACAGGCACCTGTGATGATGATGTGAACACCATCTAACCGATGACAAATCAGAGGACTTTAAAGGTCTCCAGTCCATCATCCCAGCAGTGGTCAGGCCAACAGGAACTTTCTATGTCGTTGATGAGTGTCACAACTGTGACTCAGCTGGATGGAATAAACCACTGTGCATATGGAATCTGTTTGCAACCTATGGGATTTAACATTTTAAGGGCCTAGTGCTTCTTTCCCTTAAAAGACATAGTATTTAACTGGTAGCACTGAGGCTGGAGGAGCTTTGTTTAGGGAGATGTAGACATAGAACTTGGTCTCATATCTATGCATTTTCCTTTCTTATCTAGTTTTAATTTGAGGAGGAGAAACTTCCCCAGAAATGTGGCCAATCACAGTGGGAAATTTATCCCCATAGCGTAGCTTTTCATCCATCACTGACATTGTTTAGTGATGGCACAGAGACCAAATGAAAAACAGTACATTTTAATCATGATGTTGTTATTATTATTATTATATAATATTTTGCAGGCAGTGTGTTCTTTTACTACCTGAATCTGAGAATGACTTCTATTGACCAGCCGTGCCAAACCCCAGCGCCACCCAACTTTAGGTCTCTAAAGTGTCTGAGCCTCAATTCTCCGATTTGCATATAACAACTTCAGCAGCAGTCCTTCCAAGGCACATAACTGTGAAGATCAAAGGTGATAGTGGGTGGGAGATTATCTGTAATTGTCAAGCAAATTGTGGCAGTTAAGCCCCTGTTGATCTGAATTCTGGGACACAGTGAATGTGGGGGAAATTTGAAAGTCACTGGGATTACCTAACCTCATTGGATCAGAATAGTTTTCTCTAAGCCTGATGATCTAAGTTCCATCCAGTATTCCTGTTGTAGCAGTCAACAATGGACTCCTGCAAAGTGTCCTCTGACGTCCACCCAGGCACTGTGGGGCGTGTGTGTGTGTGTGTGTGTGTGTGTGGCTCTGTCGTCCGCCCTGGCACTGTGTGGGGTGTGTGTGTGTGTGTGTGTGTGTGTGTCTGTGTCTGTGTCTGTGTCTGTGTGTGTGTGTGTGTGTGTGTGTGTGTGTCTGTGTGTGTGTGAGTGCTGCAGAAGGGAAACAATAATGACAGGAAGTTGACTAGCTTGAGAGCTAACTTTTTCATTCTTTGGCTTTTTTTCTAATTTCTCAAGTCTGACACCACTGACATTTCAAAGCACACTATTCTGTTTGAGGAGCTGACATATGCATTGTTGATTACATGGTGCCCCTGGCTCAGTCCATGAGATAGCATTCCCTTCCCTTCCTCTTCCTCCAAGTTTCAACAGGTATCTCCAAACATTACCTTAAGTCCCCTAGAGGGGGCAAAGTCACCCAGGCTGAAGAACAACCCCGCTACAGTGAAGTCAATGTGTGGGAACCACTACAGGAAAGGCACAAGTTCTGAAAAAACAGAAGCTCCGAATTTCAAAGCACATTATTTATTTTCAAATAATCTCAAATTACCTTCCAAGAGGCAAATAATTCTGTAATTTTGAACTTTTCACGTGGAGTTGAATACAAATTAGTGCTTTAATATATCATGAAGATAGTGATTCCAGTGGGCTCAGTATGAGAATCACTCACAGCCTTCTCAGTCTAGAATGGTACAGTGATGCTCCTGCACACACAAAGACAACAATCAACTTGTAAGCAAGCAGCTTGTGTTGTTTCTTAGTGAGCCGTTGTGTTTTAGCGGTTCTCATTTGATTGTACTCCTTGTATGGAAGCAACAGCAAAGGATGACTCGGCTCCTCCTAACTAGACAGGGATCTGTCTGCACTGCTCTGCTGAGCACATACGTTCTTACCTTCATTCTAGCTTCTTTCCTCTGCTCCACATTTCACCTGTAGGAGAGGAGCTTTTGACTTCATGAAAATGAAATTGATTGCTATAACAATTCACACAAAAGAAAAAAAAATACTTAACAACTCTAATAAATGCCAAGTAAATGGAGCCTTTCACTTGACCCACAGAATGAACCCATGATGGTGTAACTGCCTGGCAGGAATGAAAATATTCTGCAGAGACACTTGTGCCCCTCAATATATCAGACTCTTGAAACAATGGCTCCAAAGAAATGGGAATTTCTCCCAGGAAACTCCTCCCACTGCCAGAAGGAAAAAGAGACAGCCAGAAGGGGAACTTGTTTCTCAGAAAGAGATTTCATAGGGTTCTGACAACTTGTCAGACCACTTTACAGAATAAGACTGAATCTAGACAATGATGGATCAGTGCTGAATAGAACCACACTTTGACCAGGACTACTTAGATGTGCATTTCCATGGTCCTCTATTTAAACTTTAATCTCATTTCAGGACCTAAAATCTACTTGGGAGAGTCATTGGATCTCTTTGTCCCTCTTCTGAATGCGGTCATAGTGAATAAATCTCCTTTCCTTTTTTTACTATTAATTTAGCTCTTTCATTTAGCTTATTGAGGAAGGTGGCGAAACCTGGCTTGGAGCACCGACTGTGATCCCCAGGTTCAATAACAATGGCATGAACCAACTTCTGAAGGCCTTGGTGATTGGGACTGGGATGATGGCAATAAATGGCTTTGCTGCCTGTCACTCTCAGATTGTGCCAGAAGCCAGTGACTGCTTCCATTAAGACATGTAAGAAAGGGACCATAGAGATGGCTCATCAGTTAGGGATACTTGCTGTTTTTCCAGAGAACCTGGGTTTGATTCCTAGCACCCACATGGCAGCTAACAATTTTCTGTAACTCTAGTTCCAGTGGATCCAACATTGTCTTCTGGCCTCTGTAGCTATTGCACGCATGTGGTGTACCTACATACATGCAGGTAAAACACTCATACACATAAAAAATAAAAATAATAAATGAAATATTTTAAAAGACATGCAGATAAATTGTTTCATTAGGTAGTCTCAGAATCAGCCCAGGTTACAGCTCTGTACTCTTCCTCTCATAAACTCAATTTGCCAAATAAATAATTCACCCAGAACATTCTTAAGTTGTAGAACTGAAGACCACACAGGTGACTTAGCATATAAAACAAATACTTTTGTTCATATACAGGAGACCTTTTATTTCTTGAACAAGTTTATAGAGATCAAATTTCCCAAAATCGAGACTCAATGATTTGAAAAAATTGGCTCCATATTCAGTTATCCTGATCTGCAATTTACAAAAAGAAGTTATACTAACTACTAGCTAGCTACCTAGTACAGAATCATTCTCTTTTTTTTAGAGCCTCAAACTCATAGAGATTTGCCTGCCTCCCTAGTGCTGGGATTAAAGGTGTGCACTAAGAGGCTCACATAGTATCTTTCATATGTAAGATGTTCAATATAAATCTTGCACATCCTTCTTCCTCCTTGTCTTTCATGTGCTTATTAATGCGTATTACACAAGTCAGATTCTGTGCTAGGTGTTCACACACAGACCTGCTTAAGCCATTCTTCTGTCCCCCTATAAGTTCACAGACTATATGAGGCAACATCAAAACCATAGACTGTTTCAGCTTATGTTTAGGGGCAAAACGACAGAAGTAAACCAGAACTGCAAGATAAAAACTGAAGACAGAAATTATATACACACATGTAATTGTGCTGACCAGGATCCCAAGCTAATTTCAGTGATGTATCTTGACTACTGGGTTCAGTTGTGTACTCCCAAAATCCAGGTCTACAAGGAGCATAGAATTTGACATTTTTTAGAAGTATGGTTGTACAGATATAATTAGTTAAGTTAAAATATGGTCATACTGTTTAGGAATGACTTTTACAATATAGACATAATCTAGACCAAAGACTTTTACCTAACCTTGTAACCAAAAAAGTTGCTGCTCTTTTCTTTCCTCTCCTCCTCTCCCCTCCCCTCCTCTCCTTTCCTCTTCTCTTCTGATCTATTGAAACAGGGTCTCCTTATAGCCCCAGATGGCCTGGAACCTTCTATGGTGACCAGGCTGGCCTGGATCTCATAGAGATCCACATGCCTCTGCCTCCCAAATACTGGGATTAAAAGTGTGTGCCACCAAACCTAGTTCACAAAAAGTTGTTCTTTCTAATTAAAACAAGTCCACTGAGCCATGTGCTCCTCTTGTGACCTGGACATATGACCTTAATCCTTTAGGACCCCCTCCTTTCCCTCCATCCAAGGTAGCATATCAATATATGTATGCATGTTTTGCATACCAAATCACTGAAAGAAGTGTGTTTTTCTCTTTGTAATCAATGAGAGAAATTGAGAATATGTGTGTGTGTGTGTGTGTGTGTGTGTGTGTGTGTGTGTGTGCATGTGTGAGAGAGAGAGATAGTCTAAGGATCAGAGGGCAAAATTCTCATAAGACTGAGTCTTGACCTCTACTTCCCCATTTCATGCTAGAGATATTGTTTCAGTAAAAGAGTGAGTGAAAGCCTAACTTGGCAGCATAGTGCCATTAGACATCTGAAGGAACAAGTGCTCAGCAGTTCAGGTTCATTCTTGACCTTAAAATGAATGCTAAGAATCAGGCTGTTTCTTTGTTAAGCCATAAACTGTAATATGGATAGACCCTGTATTTCATGACTGGTGTCCTTATAGAAAGAAGAGAAAGCAAATGGAGGTACAGATACTCGGAAGAGAAGTCAGAGTCAGGATCTGAGTCACCTGTCTGCAAGCCATGGAATGCCAGCAGCAACCAGCAGAAGAACCCCAGGAGAAGCAGAGAGATTCTTCCCCAGAACCTCTAAGGAGAAAGAACCAGCTTTGCCAGGTGACTTCAGGATTGTGATTTTCTGAGCTGTGAGAAAACAGTGTTTTTTTGTTATTGCTGATTTAAGACACTAAGATTATAATACTTCCTCATAACAGCTCAGAAAAAAACTGATCAAAAGACCAAGACTCACTGGACTATCTCTTTAGCTACCCTATACAGTATTGTCATGATTAGAAGAATGATTTTCCTGTAAATGACAGTTCTTAATTAGGCTTTAAATAAACTTTATCATTTTCCTGTAATTTTAAACAATTTATCCTCTCCATTTATAATTTCTAACAATAAAATAACAGTAAAAATATAATAATAGCTCTCCTCCACAGGCCTACATTATTACAGGCATTTATTTATCCCCTGGTTCCAAATTTCTTTTAGCCACCTATGTGATTTTCAATTAATATGCACTGTGATTAATATTTATAACTGAGCAGCATCCTTGTTGTATAAAGCTGTGGTTTGCCACTTTTGGTGCCTTTGAGAATCCCCTGCGGAGCTGTTTCAAGTACTGATGCCAGAATTCCAGCCTCCAGAGATTCTGATTTAATTGGTGTGGTGTGATCTTAGACATTTTTTTAAAGCTCTCCAGAGTTGCAGAAGTGTAGCCCAGATTGAAATCTAAAAGCTTTACTGAAAGCAGAGAGGCTGATGGGGAAAATGTTAAATGGCTTCTAAAGGTATGAGAAGAATAAAACAAATAAAACCAAAGAATCATCTCTAACTTGGTGCTTATGTTTTAACTAAAACTGTCTTATAAATGTATGCAATATTTTACTTCATTGGGATTACAATAGAAACTGGAGAATATTGGAATGATGGACTGTGAACTTTGTCAGGGGGATGGCAGAGAGATCTCACTGATGTGGGGAAGGGAAGACCAAAGATTCCAGGTAGACAATGGTTCAGCCAGAATGGTCTAAGTAAAAGGGTAAGAATTTAAAAGCAAAAGTAGAATAGGAATTGCCATATTATTCTCCTAGACAAAAATTTTCTAGAAAAGGCAACTAAACAGGAGGGGAAAATAGCCATTTTGATAATATATATCTGCTAGAAATGATTACATTACTTTTTAATCACAATTTTAATTTGGATTTGAATTCAATTTTTATACAAATGAGTTACTTCTAATATAGAACAAATCAATATACTCCTTGACAACCTGAAATAACTTTGATGTTCCTGTTTGTATTTTATTGCTTACATATTTAGAGCAAAGCATTGGTTTTTAAACTGACATGTAGGGAAAACATACATTCAACAGCATGTAAATTTTTTAATTTTTACAAAGCTTTATGGAAAATTTCATACATGTATATAAGGTGTTTTGATCAAATCCATGCCCACTCCCTCCCCTCAACATTCCCGCCTCTGAAGACGTAACCTTAAAATCTTTTAACAGTTAGATACAAGCTCCCAAACACTTTAGACATTTTTGGCCTTTGGAACAAAGTATGTTGCTAAGAGGCCCAAGGACATTTTGACTTTTAGCCAAGAAACTGGCTACATTTCTTTGGGGTCACTTTACCCTAACTGCCTAGCCAATTCCTACCTCCTATTCTTATCACACCAT
>NW_008357493.1:1077218-1078508 GCF_000622305.1 Nannospalax galili
GCAGACCACTCTGGCTTCTTCCATGCTGAACAGGGACGTAGGGTGAGGCAATTGGAGTACCCCTTCAGTGGGTCTATCTAAAAGACTCCCAAATTTCATAACTCTTGTCTCTAAGGGAAGAAGAAAGTCTTTGAATCATGAATAGGAGATGTGAAGGAGAAGTAAAGGCAAGAGTAATTAGCATTACAAGTTCTAGACAGGGCACTAGAAAAATATTTTAATAGTGAAATTTCCAACTTCATGTAAGATAACAAATCTGTTGTAATTAGGATCATATATGCTTAAAAATCATTATGCTCCAGAAAGACTGATTTAAGAATAAGAAATAAAAATATATTCAAAACCTATATGAAGAAAATTATAAAATTCTAATGAAAGAAATCAAGAAGAACCAGATAAATGAAAATACCACCTTCATGGAAAGGAGGGATCAATACTCTCTATATGTCTGCATTTACTACTTGATCTATTAAAATTCTAGCAAGACATTTGGCAGATAATGAACAATGGATTCTAATGTTTACATGGGAGAGGAAAACATTCCACAATAGGTGGCATAATATTGAAGGAGAAAAACAGTCTTACCTGACATCAAGTTTATTATGAAGCAGCAGAGATCAAGACTGTGTGGTATTTTGAAAATAAGTATCAGTAGGACACAATGAGGAACAAAGGAATAAGCTTGCATAAATACAGTCAACTTGTCTTTGACAAAGGAACAAAGGCAAATCAATTAAGAAATGCAATCTTCCAACAAATGACGTTGAAAACTTAGACCTCTGCATACAAAAGAGATGAAAAAGAGAAAAGAACGGCCAATCCTCTTAACCACTAAGCCTTCTCTCCAGTCCATAATATATGGATTTAAAAATACAGATACACACGTATATTCTTAATATATATACATATATATGTATGTGTATATATCATTCATGACGCATTCCTTCGCTTTTGGAACCCAAGGAAGAAAATGGAAAAGATGAAATTTTTGCATATAAGATCTTGTGGAGTAGGCCGATTTGTAGAAATTTAAACAAAATATGTAGCACAAATAATTACAAATCGATTCACCTCCAGAGAGGCAGTGCAAGCTGGTTCATTGGGAAAAGCCATCCAGAGGGTGGAAGGACCCTGTTTGAGACTGTAGATCCCATAAAACAAATCTGTGCCCTTTGGGCTTGAAGAGCTTGTGTTTTACATTTTTGTTTATTATGGTCATGAAACTCTCAGGGAAGGGCATATCATGAGGAATAACAAAATCCTGGAATTAATGGTGCAGAGCCCATCATG
>NW_008357493.1:1079787-1084467 GCF_000622305.1 Nannospalax galili
ATATATATATAATTTAGCAGCCAGTGCTCTTAACCACTGAGCCATCTCTCCAGCTCCATTTTTTAAAAATATATTTTATTTAGCAGCTGTGTTCTTAATTTCTGTGTCATCTCTCCAGACCAATCCAAGGGATTTTAAAACATGCTCACACTGAGGTATACCTAGGTATACAAACTTGACTCCATAGGCCTTAACATATATGACAGAATGCATGAAATATGTTTGGGGGGCTATGGAGGAGTGCAGACAGGGGAGAGTGTCTAAATATGATTAAGATGCATTGTTTGAAATATAAGATTCAAAAAATGCATATATAGGACAAAAAGTCTACTTTTTGTGTCCCTAAATGTCCTTCAGTGTGTGTCCATCTACTGGGCCCACTAAGAGTCCCATCCCTGTAAGACACCATCTCTCTCACTCCCAGCAGCCATCAAGTGCCAAAAGTTCCTTAGGTTGGGTTTGGATTTCTTACCTGCTTCCCTGTGTCTATGCTGGGATTTGGTCTGGTTTGAGCTTGCATAGGATTGTGCATGCTGTCACCATTGCTGTGAGTTCATATCAGTACCTGACCAGATGTCTGGAAGACTGTTTCCTTGTGGTCATCCACCATACTGGTTCTTATAGGCTTTCAGCCTCGTGTTCCACAATAGGGACACAAATCAGACTCTGTAGATTTGATGTACCATGTTGTATAAAAAATTCAATAAAAAGGAGTTCCATATAACTTCAGAAATTAGAAAAAGGTGCTTACAAATCTTTAAATATCACATTGCATATCTATACACCTCCTCACATGTCTATCAGCATCTAGTAAACAGAGCAGAAGAGCATTTCTATGCAAAATCATGTGGATCTTCATACTTCTCCAGCAAGAAGGACTTTCCAAGCCCCTACAGGCTTTGATCCTCCTGACAATGTGTTTTATCAGTAACTCATTGACATTCTCTCTCTTCATGCTCTTCATGCAAAAGACGATGAGAACAAGGTCTCAGGAGTCTAAGACACCTGCTGAAAGCTTAATTTAACATGTTCTAAGACTTGAATTATTTAAGATGAGAAATGGCCTTTTATTCCTTCCAAATATTGACCTGTGAGATTTCTTTTCATTACAGCTAGGCTGAAGACCAAGATGAAAGGATTAATAGAATGTTTTACTAAGTAGTAAGTCTACTTACATTATTAAAATGAAAACTCGAAACGTGATAGGAAGAGCTTTAGCAAAATTGTATTTTCAAAAAGTTGGGACTTTGGACAAGTGTCTGAATGCTTACCCAGTTATGGTTATTGCAGTAATGAATAATTCATTTTCTCGGTTTTCTGCTCTATGAATTTAGGAAATTGCTAACGAAACATTTCTAGGTAAAACTGTATGTTTTTCATCTTGACTTTTGTAGAATTCTAAAAAGTTTATGTATGTGTTCTGAATTTCTTTTTTCAATATTAATTGTAATTAATATTCTTTTTAATTCTTCAGAATAAAGCTCTATATAACAGTGAATTTTGAGAGCTTAAAATAACTTATACCACCTTGTGCTAGTTTGTTTCTCCATTGCTGTGAAAAAACACTCTGACCACTATCAACTTGGGGAGGAAAGGGTTTGTTTGTTTTACATCTCCCATGTCACAGTTCATCAGGGGCCCAAGGTAGGAACTCAGGGCAGGAACCTGGAAGCGGGAGCTGGAGCACAGGCCATGGAGGAACGCTGTTTACTGGCTTGCCCTCCTGGCCCCTGCTCAGCCTGCTTTCTTATGCAACACAGGCCCACCTGCCCAGGGGTGGCACCACCCACAGTGGGCTGGGCCCTCCCACATCACACAACAATCAAGAAGATGCCCCACAGACATGGCCACAGGCCAGTTCAATGGAGACAATTCCCCAGTTGAGGCTCCCTCAACCCAGGCGTGCCAAGTTGACACTAAAGCTATTCACCACACACCTGTACATATATATATGTATGGGTGTATATTACATATATATATATATACCAATAGTGCTATCAAACAGATGTTCTTTGCTTCTGACCTTTGATACATTCTGATACTTAAAATAATAATTAATATGTATTAAGTATAGTAACCTTAATATTCCTGGGAAAGAAAATGCTAGAATAAGACATGTATTACTATGTTTGGAAAGTGCTATAGTTTCTATCTTTAATGTCCTTTAAAAGTTCATCTGCTAAAAGTTTTGTCTGCAGGTTGTGGTGCTGCTGGGCAGAGCTCAGTCCATTAAGAGTTAGGGCCTAGTGGGTACTGTTTTGGTCATTGTGGGTGTGTCACTGGAGTGAATAATGGAGCCTCCTACTATTCCTCTAATTTTCTTTTACTTTGTGGCCATTAGCTTGAATTCTTTCTAACTGATAAGTTCAAGACATTTGCAGGAATAAATTATAGCACATCACAACTAAAAGAGCTAACATAAACAAATTTGTTAGTAAAAGTGAAGCAATATTAAATAAGAAGAATCACATAAATTATTTAAGTTCAAAGACAAAATAATTGTAGCATTAAATTTAGAAAGTAGGATCTTTCTATAATATACGTTTTGGAAGAAGGCCATGGTTAATACTGCCCATGAAGCAGAGATAATATTCCTGCATAAAGGAGATCTAGGGAATTCAAGGAGGACCCTGAGTTAAAGACTGTTTCTAAATAATTACTTTGATTTAGCTGTGTGTGACCATTATGTGTAATGGCTGGTTTCTAAATGTTTAATAACACAGAGAAAGCAGAAGAGACTGTCAGAGACTGTTTATATTAGGACAAGGTTCGGCAATGATGGCACTTTTGTGTCCATTTCATACGGCTTTGGGCCAGTGCTGGCTGTGTTTCTCTCATCTTTAGGTTGGGAAGTGATGTCTGTCAGTTCTTACCAATGTCTGCTTCTCCTCTTCACACTCAGAAGAGAAGGATTTTTCAACTTAGCATGCTCCTTAAAATACACTGGATCATATATCCTTTAATGCTTAGACTCTCCTTCCTCATTCTCTAGCTCAGTTTCATCATTGTACGAGGGGTACTTAGATGCTCTGGGAAAGGACATCTAATCTAATGTGTGACTAATAACAAACACATGTCCTTTCACATTAAACTCTTGTGGATACTTTTACTTCCCCCAGACAAACTCAATAAACCTTGGAGAAGAAGCAGAAAAGATGTGCTAAGGGTGACAACACAGGTGCAAACAAGGACAAGGAAATGGCAAAATGGCATTTGATGGAAATCAGTCTAAAACTTTTCAGTAAATGAAATTCACACTTTGAGAATGGCTTGTGTCAATACAACTTGCTGGCCAAAGACTAACCGAAACAGATTTCATGAATGTAAGTGAGGAACGCACTGCAGTGAAGACAACAGGTTCACTGAGTTTGGTTTGAGGCAGACTTGTGCCAAACTCCTAACTCTGCCACAGCTGTGACTATTGTCTGAATGATATTGATCATGATAAAAATAAAAACTCCTATCTCTTTCAACAGATTGCAAATGTTATGAGAGCAACAACATTTTTACTACATTCCTTCCTACACTCTAAGATTTTTCATTGCACCCATCATACTGTAGGCATCTAATAAGTCTTTGTTGAATCAATTATTAAGCTATGCAACTTATCCTACAGTTGTGAAAGTATGTGAGAGAGCTTTAGAAATAAGAAAGTCGGGATGGAGAGACAGTTGAGTGGGTAAAGCACATACTTTGCAAATATGAAGACTTGAGTTTGAATTCCTATACTCCATGTAAGGCTGAGCATGGTAGTTCACATCTGCAATTCCAGCGTTCTTATGGTGAGATGGGAGGTAGAGACAGAAACCCAGGAATCTCACCGGACAGTTAGTCTGACACCTACAGTAGCTAACAGCAAAGAAATTCTGTCCCAAGATATAGTGAGGATACCAGAAGTTGTTCTCTGATCTCCGTACCTGAGACTGTGTTACACATATGACAACACTCACACGTAAGAATGCACATGTGAACACATATATAATAGACATCAGAGAGAGAGAGATAGAAAGAGAGAGAGAGAGAGAGAGAGAGAGAGAGAATTTAAAAAGAAAAAGTTCCAAGGGAGGCTGAGGGGGGAAGGATCTTAAGGCTATAAGGTCAGCCTTGGTAACTTATTGAGACCTTGTCTCAAAACTAAAAAGTCAAAAAGATAGCTGAGAATACAGCCCATTTCAGAGATAAAGCACTTGCCCAAGGTTCAATGTTAGCACTGCAAAAAAGGAAAAAGAAAGAAAGACAAAAAAAGAAACTGATGTATATCCTTAAACACCCAAAAGGGAAGTATAACCAAAGATTAAAGGGGCCAACATAATATCATAAGAGCATACATATACATAACTAAAAGTTACTCAACAAACAACAAAGCCAGACAGGCGATACCTTCAGTCGAGTTGTTGGCTAGGATAGATAAAGGCTCTTCCAGACAGTAACCCAACATACTACTGGAAAAATGAACAGCAGACCCCAATTCTAGCCAAAGGAATACTGACAATGGATTGCAGTAGATGAGGAACAGCTGACCCTCCTGGAACAGAGACCTCTGGCTGACTAGATTTACCAGAAGGGCAGACAGGGGGAATGGATGAGGGTGCTGACAACACAGTGGACAATGACAGGGATGGCAGAGTATGGAGCCTCTAGTGGGAGAGGAAGACTGTCTATCTGACGAGTTTGTATTCA
>NW_008357493.1:1085028-1118928 GCF_000622305.1 Nannospalax galili
TGAAATGTATGAAAATGTCAAAGCACTGTACTCTAGAGACATATAAACAACTACCACATTATTAATAAATACTACCAATAATGTTCAAATAAATAGAAACAACCTTAGAAAACTAAGATTAGTCAAATATTACAATTGACTCCATATTTTTGAATAAGTATTTTACTTTAAGGAGAATGATCTCCATATTGTTCCAAAGGAGTGGATTAGGAGACTGATGGAGACACACACCATGTCTCCTTGCAAGGACAGCTCTCCCAGCATTAGAGTGTGCTCTGTCTGTACTCTATTTTTAGAAAGTAATTGAGACCAGAGTGTCTCACCAGATGGGCTAGAAGGGTACCACAGCTTGCCAAGAAAGTCAGGAAAATGCCATAGGATTCCACATGAAGGGATGCAGTTCACCAAGTAGCAAGCTTAGTGCTGTACTTAGGTTGTGTTTGTGTCCAGCATGGCCAACAGGCCAGAGGAGAAGCTGCTGCCTCTGAAGCTCTGCCTTTAGCTCCCACCCCACCCTTTTCCTGGACACACTATGACATTATTATTGATGAAAACGTCTAGAGAGCAACAAACATTGATGATAGAGTAACACTCAGCTGTAAAGAGAATGGACCCTTTTAAACATCAAGTTCACATCCAAGTAAACATTTATGAATAGTAAGATGAGAAGCTAAGACTTTTAAAGGTTCTAGTGAATAAAAAGGATTGGTATGCGTATCTGTGGGGGGGGGAGTGTGTGTGTGTGTGTGTGTGTGTGTGAGAGAGAGAGAGAGAGAGAGAGAGAGAGAGAGAGAGAATGAGAGGTGATAAGAAGGTCATAAGGAAGTGGAGAAAAAATAAAAAAAAAATTGCATGCAACATGAAAGTGCAAAGGGAAGGGAGAGGGAGAATAAAGGGGTGAAATGAAGAGGAAAGTGTCAGGAGAGGAGGTAGGAGAGGGAAGTCGGAAAGGGGAGAGAGAGGAGCGAGAGTCATCAACCAAAGCAAAACGTGTGGGAGCGTGTAACGAAGCCCATTACTTTGTATGCTGATTAAAAAGCAAACAATTGTTAGGGACACAAACTTGACTTTCAAGAGGCCTTAATATATACGGCAAACTACATGAAATCTGGCAGGAGGCTATAGATAGAGGAGGGGGTATAAATATGTTCAAAATATATTGCATGAAATTTGTAAAAATTTTAAAATGCAACAGTTATTTTTTTAATCAGTAAAGGAAAGAAAAGGGTTGGAAAGAGGGTATGCTCCTTTCTTCTTTCATGTCTACAAAGTAGAAGAAGCAGAATTTAAACAAGTAAACTATCCATAGTATCTGAACCTCTCACCTTCCTTACGCCATAAAATTCTTCATAGGAAACACATATAATAATGAACTCATTGTCAGTCCGCATAGATATAGTTTATACATGTGAAAAACACACAGAACACATAAAGGTGAATCACGCAAAGTGGTTCTTCATTTGGCGCTTGTGTGAACTTAATGCTGTACCCCACAGATAACAGTTTAGAGAACTGGTGAACACTGAATCCATTTAGAATCTGTTTTCTGTACTTGGAATAAAAGAAATGTATGTTTTTAGAAAAAACTCTTGCCTCCAAGATGATGAGGGAAAAGCTGTCCCCATTTAAATAGCTGCTATTTTTATAAATAGACCCAAATCAAAATCTACAGAAAGAGAAAACACACACACTCCATGAAGAGCTGAGAAATTGAGAGGATCATGTTTTTTTCTGTCTCTCTGCCTCTGTCTCCTTTTGTCTCTGTCTCTCTGTGTGTTTCTCTCTGTCTCTCTGCTCTGCCTCTGTCTCTGTCCCTTTCTCTTGCTGTGAGTGTGTGTGTGTGTGTGTGTGTGTGTGTGTGTATTGGTTACTCCTTTTCTCTTGCATTTAAGCTACGTATCTTAGGAAATAATGAAGACACAGTCAGAGTCACATCACTTGTAGACAAGTGGAGCAAAGAGTATAAGCCTTAGAGGAAGATGAGGAGTCTTGGGAAAGTGCAGTTATGCCCAAAAGCTTTCCTAGGAGCCCACAGGTAATGTGGAGAGAAATTGGAAAGGCACAGAGAAGACTGATGTTCCCATGATGCTTTGATGCAAATGTGCTTTCATTAATATTAGTAGTTGCTTAGCCGAGGGAAACACAAATTTACCCTTCAAAAATATTCATTGCTATCAACTACACATATGAGCTAGAATGTTCAGGTAAACATCCAAGGAATGTTTAAGTATTTCCAATTAGAAGCACTGTATTTCTAACGGTAAGTATAAAACATGTTTCACCCCAGTGGTTTTCCAAGCTGAAGGAACATTTGGGCAAGCATTATACAACTTTCTGAAATTAAAGAGTAGCAGAGTCAACAGGGACCACCTGCTACAATTCCACATTCTTATTCACAGGGCACATTTAATGATTCCATTAATATACATGAAAATTACCCACAGGACCCTGGAAAAGGTGTCTCAGGCCTTCTGCAACTCCCGCCATTACTAGAGGGATTCTCTCTGAATGAAAGCTTGTTACCTAACTGCATTTGTGGAGAATCTGCCAGAATGCCAAGATATTAAAGTTTAGAATGGGGCTCTGGAAAGGCACTTGCCTTCTGAAGCTGCAAAATGAAAATCGGGTGGTGTTTTTATTACACCCATCTTAAACTTTAAGCCATAATTATTAGGACACATTGCTCAAGGGCAGCATCCAAGGACCCGGTAAAGAATAACCAGGCTTCATATCTCCCAATGTCTGCCATGTAGTCTCAGCTTTCTGTTCCAAGATAATACACTGAATCTTCTCCCAACTTATGCCAATCAGTGTGGGACCTCTGAGTTGACCACTTCAAAATATAGACAGCCACAGCCTGCACTGGGGTCCTGGAAAAGTCCCTACCACTGAACAACACCCACGGCTTCTAAAAGCACCATTCTGTGTGTGAGCTAGTCACATACAACATTTTCTAAAGCTATATTTTGGGGTCTTCTGACCATTCCTACTATGCTGTTTTAGCCTGTTCACAGGACTGTAGCAAAGTGCCCTGAATTGGTAGCAATGGAAATGCATTCTTCAAGGATTTGGAGGTGAAGGTCAAGAGATTAAGGCACTGGTGGGTTGAGCTTTGGGTTGGGTTTCCTGGTTAAAAGACAGAGGATTCTTAAGAAAGGTGCAAGGCGTGTCTCTCTGGTCTCCTTTACAAAACAACTAATCTTTCTGAGGACTCCACCCTCATGACCTAAACCCATCCCAGAGACTTTTGTTTTTTACCCTCTGTTTATGGGCATTTCCAAAACAGAAGCAGTATACATTTCCAGGCTCTGTTAAGTACCATGGGCCAAATGTTTTTGTCTGCTTCAAATCCGTATTTTGAAGTCGGAAGCCATCATTTCCACGACGATGGCATTAAGAGGTAAGATGTTGGCAAAGTATTTGATGTTTGTGTCATCTGTTTCTCTAACTTCCAAATTCCTGTTCAAGGCCTATATCTACTTAGTCTTCGCTGCCTGAAAAGTGAAAATGCCCTTTGTTATAAAAATGTTTCATTCTGCCATCCGTGAAAAAGGGAGGAAAAGTCATTAAGACTGACCGTTCATTAAGAAGTCAGCCTTTGTGAGTCAGTATTCGTAACATCATAATTACCAAAACTCAGAAATTGATGTGAGGTGTAGCATAACCATGTTACATTGCAGGGCTGTCACCAGAAAGCCAGGATTGACATCTGAATCTAAGTGACACCATTTGCTTGCTCTGAGGCTGCCTTGCCATTGTGTCTCTAATGCAAATGAGCATGGTTCCCCAGGGAGGCAGGCCTTGGGGATCACAAATGCATAAACATCTGGGATTCAAATCTCTTTCAATTACATTAATTATCTTCTTTGTGGAGGAGAAAGTTTTGAATCTAAAATAACATTAGTGTAATCTCAAGGTTACAGAGAGATTTTAAAGTTCCTCCTAACCTCAAATACCCTTTAAACCACCAGAGGGGAAATCTCTGCATGTCTGATGCAATGAAATTGTGATTAGACATGTGGAGAGAAGCTTGCCCTTGAGCTACATATTGAGAACAGCAGATAAATCATACAGTTCTGATTCTTGCTTCAGTAGATGAAGCAAACGCCAGGCTGAAAGATGATTTAAAGAGAGGTGCTTGCCATGGTTTCCTACCTAATTGGGATTGTCTGTCTACATCAGTGCTCAGAGTTCAATTCCTAGGGTCCTCCTTTTGAAATTTTTCTTGTACTTTTTTCATGTAAAGATGCCTGTTGCTATCATTTACATGACCCCGCCGTGCTAATACCCATACCACGGGAGCATTACAGCATCAGTGCCAGGATGGCTGTGTTGTGTGGATGGCTTCTTAGAACAAGCCTGAAGCAGCAACTTGCAGTTCTTTGCTAGTGTGCTTCTGGATCATTGCGATGTTACAGAGAAACAGAGACAGAGAGAGACAGAAAGAGATAGAGACATAGAGAAGAGAGAATATGTATGGTGTATGGGTGCATGTGTGAAGGTGTGAGTGCCTGTGCATGTATCAGAAGCCGGAGCTGAACCTCAGGTTGATTTCTCTACCACTCTCCACCTTCTTCGCTTAGGCAGTCTCTCACCGAACCTGGATCTGGGCTGGGGGACAGCAAGTCCCAGGAATCCTCAGTCTCTGCCCACATAGAGCTAGGGTTACAGGTGCATGTGACCACTTCTTTTCACCTGGGTTCTGAGAATTCAAAGATCTCCAGGCTTGCACAGCAAGCACTGTTACCTGCCAAGCCATCTCCCCAGCCCCCATGCAGCTTCTAACAGAAACAGTCACACTGGCCTCCTTGCTGAATAGCACACATAGCTGCTGTTGCTCTTACTCCAAGCTGTGCTACCTGACTGATTAGCTTCTCCTTGCCTTTGTTATCAGATGCTTGCCATCCTGAAAGTCTTGTCAATTCCCTATTCCACCAATGAAGACTGAATCCTCTAGCCCTCAGTCTCCTTCTCCTTAACGTATTCCGAGACTATATAGAGCTTGTGCATATGTTGGTGTATATTTGTGAATATGTGACAATACATGAATATTTATAGACAGAGATTTAAGTTTGTGAAATAAACCAGCTTCTACTGTTTTTCAAAATATCTGAGACAAATTCATACTCTCCTGTCTTCATAAAATATGACCAACAGGGGCTGTAGAGATGGCTCATCAGTTAGGAACACTGGTTGTTCTTATAGAATACCCGGGTTTGAATCTCAGCACCCACATGGCAGCTAGCATCTGTCTGTAACTCCAGTCGCAGGGGATCTGACAGCCTCTTCTGACCTCCGTGGGCATTGCATGACACAGGTGCACTTACCTACATGTAGGCAATACATGCATACACATAAAATAAAAAAAATAAAATATTTAAAAAAATATTCCCAACTACTATAGATTAGCTCTATTCTGCTTCATTTCTGGTGATAACGGTCAATCATCAAAGTAAGTGATTTAAAATATCATCAATATCAGGGTATCAGATCTAGAGCTCTTAACTTTAAAAATTATGTTTATGTATGTTTTATGTGTTTATGTGAGTGCACATGTATGCATATACATGTGTGGAAGCCAGAGTTCCACATCAGGTGTCTTCCTGAGTTACTCTCTGTTTTTTGAAACAGAGTCAGCTAAGCTGGCTGACCAGCAGGCTAGGAGGTCTCCTTATCCTTGTACTCCTCCAGCTCTGGGTCTATAGCTTCAAGCTGTCATGCCTGGTTTATACATGGGTAGTGGGGTTCTAAACTTATATCTTCATACTTGCTTAATAGCAAGCACTTTACCCACTAAGCATCTCAGCAGTCTTAGTTCCTTGCCACTCAGACCTGAATCAGTGCCCTCATTACCCCGTATCCACTTTATATGGTATTAAACAAAACAAAACAACCAAACAAAACAAAAGACGCTGGAAAGACCAGAGACTGAAGCGGGAGCCAAGACTTAGGCAGACAAAGGTGTTATTTGTATGAATTAATAGTAGCAAAAGCTCCTCCCTAGCTTAGAAATCAGAACACAGCTTTGCTACATTAAAAAACAACAGCAAATTCAGAGCCCTAAAGGGACTGAAAGGTTTTTCAGGTTCAGTTATCTTCCTGACTAAGGAATGTTTCAAAGAAATCAGAACGAAGGGCAAAATGTGCCTATTCGATATGAAATTGGTACCTAAATGAATATGAGTGTTTTTGCAAAATACTTAACTATTCTCAGAAATGTAAAAAAAAAAGCAAAAAACAAAAAGAAAACCTCGCTCAACTTAAAAGGCATATAAATGAGTGAATTCGTGTATATCTAATCTGAGGCTATAAAACCTTTAGGTTTAAATTGTTGATCTAAATATTGTATTGTACTGCAAACTTCCTTAATATGCTCATTTTAATCGTCCAAAGGTAATTTGACATATTTGCCATGTCCCAGTGGCAAACTGTTTAGACTATTATATTTTCAAAGGAGAGTTAACACCTTGTCTCCCGGCAATGCATAATCTGTGGAGTAGTAATGAGATAGACTATTATAAGAGCCAATTCGCTCTCCTATAAATTTTTCTTGGACAAATTTAAAGTAGTATGTCTTTCGATAAGTGCAATGTTCTGGTTGTGTATGCTTGTTCACTACCTTGTTGCCGTATGGTAAGAAATTAGAGCATAGACTTTGAAACCCAGTATACCTTTCTTCAGATTTTGATCCTGAGAGTTGTTTACTGAGTAGTGATGGGTATTCATGTGAGTCTCTTTGAGCATCATGAAACCTCTATAGAAAACAGTGTGGAGAACTCTTAAAAAACTAAAAATGAACCTACCATATGACCTGGTTACACCACTCCTTGGCATATATCCAAAGGACTCATCCTATCACAGAGACACTTGTACAACCACATTTGTTGCTGCTCTTTTCACAATAGATAAGAGATGGAAGCAACTTAAGTGTCCCTCAACTGATGAGTGGTTAACAAAAATGTGGTATATTTACACAATGGAGTTCTACTCCACAGTAAAAAAGATGAAATAATGAAACTTACAGGTAAATGGATGGATCTAGAAACTGTTATACTAATTGAAGTAACACAGGCTCAGAAAAAACAAATGACATATGTTCTCCCTCATACGTGGGTCCTAGCACCAAATCCTTTTAAATTCTAGGTCCTTTTAATAAGATGATGCTATACAGCAGTCCCTTCTGCACAAAATAACTATCATCATCACGACTTCAGCTGAGCCTGACTGCTAAACATCGTCACAGTTGGGCTTGTTGATGGTTGTGCTCATTCATTAAAGGAGGGCCAAGCAGTGTCACTGGACCCTTACTGGAGTACCTAGCCACTCTTCCCAGGCAACTGCATGTAATTTGACCTTAATCACATGTGGCCTCCTGAATTTGGGGAGGTCTAAAGTATACAATCTGGGGAAGGCTAGGAAGAGCAGGCATGACCCATGCTGGGTAAAGGCTTTCCAGTGTGCATATCCTCAGGTCTTACATACACTTCAGCAACCCCTTAGTTATCTCTGTAAGTAAGCTCAATAAATTCATTGGTTCCCCAGTAAAACTTTAATGAAACATTGACTTGACACTAGACACTTAAAAGGGAATACTTGTTTAGCATCCCCAGGAAAAGAAGTTTCAAAACCAATGGAACATTTAATTGCTAATGCTATTATGTCTCATAATTATTTAAAAAAAAAAAAGAAAATGAGAATGTAAAAGATGTTAAAAGGATATGGGAATGGAGATATTTTCCAAAATAGAAAAAATGAGAAAGCCTAAGCAAGTGATGAAGGTTTGTTTAGGATTGTTATATATAAAGGATGAGACAAAAATAATACATATAATCTTAAAATTTCTAGAGTCATAGTTTAGTCAATTAGTTTAAGGAACAAAATATAAATATAGTCAATGTTTATGTGAGAATGTTGGGTTCTTTTACCTAAGCTTTATCTACATAGCACATAATAATTAAAAGTACCAGACTGGTGGAACTAACCTTTTTCTATGTTTAACAGCCATACTTCAAGGCCTATACTAATGTGGTCAGAGGGACTTAAAGGACAGTTTTTGCCCCTTGCCTTCCAAGGTAGACCTAGTTCCAGGGGACTATGGAATATCTCTCAAAATGTCCTGTAACTGTGGTGAGTCACCTGCCTTCTTGCTCAGGAAGGATATGGAGACCCCACGAGATGGACTTGAACTAGTGTCCAGTCTACAAAGAGGAGGATCGACTCAGAGGAAACATCACATTCATGCTTCCAAGTGAAGCCAGACATGATTGCACAGGATGTTTGACTTATCTTCACATAGATGGAACTGGTAAAAGGAAGGAGCCAGGAGCGCCTCCCAAGCCCTTGTGACCCCTGAGGAACAGATCCTCAAACGACCTTAAGTGTAAAAATAAATTAATTTATTTGGGCCAACTGTATGGTCTTAAACACCCAAAAGGAAAGTATAACCAAAAAGTAAAGTCATCAGTATACTTCTTTAAGAGTTCAAGGGGTTACGCTTCCCAGACATTAGGCTTAAGTCTATATAAAAAGTTGTTTAGACAATTATTTCTCTTTGTTGATTTTGTTTCTAACCACAAGATGTAAGACTCAGACATAAGACTTCACATCTTGGTCTGCAATACTGTAGTGCCCACCTGTAGCTAAGGGAGACAACCTACTATTGTTCTAAAATGATGGCTAAATTTGTTTTCTCCCCCTATCTAGAAGCCTTTGTGAGGAAACTGACACCAACTCTAGCCACTCCAACAGCTATCAAAGTGAAAGCAAATCCTGAATCCATCACTCTAGAGTCCAGCCTTGGAAGACAAAAGAAAAATGAGGAACAACTCAATAGAGGGATGCTTTTGGAAGCCCTTGTCAAGAAATTCCAATGGAGTCTTTTAGATAGACCCACTGAAGAGGTATGCCAATTGCCTCACCCTGCATCCCTGTTCAGCATGGAAGAAGCCAGAGTAGTCTGTGCCCCTATTCTCTTTTGGCAATTTGGATAACCCCTTCAGAGGATGGTATGATAAGATAAGGGGGTAGGAATTGGTTAGGCAGTTAAGGTAAAAAGATAGTAGCTAGTTTCTTGGCTAAAGTCAAAAATGTCCTTGGGACTATTAGCAACATAGTCTGTTCCAAAGGCCAAAAATGTCAAAAGTATTTGGGAGCTTGTATCTAATCCTTAAAAGATTTTAGGGTTACCTCTTCAGAGGGGGGAATGTTAGAGTACCATAAACCCCATTAAAATAAATAAATGAAAGAAGAAAAAAAGAAAAGAAAAGAAAAAAGTGATGGGGAGATATGGGATGTGTTGGAAAGGGGGTAGTGGGCATGGATTTGATCAAAACACCTTATACGCATGTATGAAATTCTCAAAGTTTTTGCAGAAGTTAAAAAAAAAAAGTTTCTATGTCTGGATTGGATGGGGAATGATGGTACCATACTTTTTCTTTAAAGTTCAGGTGGGACTGAATTAAATCATTAAGAAATTGTCCAAGCTTTGTGATATGGTTACTACTGCCAGTTACATATAACCAAAAGATAAATACTAAAAACTAGGTACAGTTCCTTCCATTCCCTTTGTTTTTTGGATGCAGTTGTTCATAGTCTCTCAGCAGCCAGAAATATCAATATTGCTATCGATTTTAATTTTCCAGCAGGTATTCGTGAATATACTCTGAATTTTTCTAAGAATGTCTAACATTTTTTAAAAGTGGGATTCATTATGCAGATACAATCGACAACACAAAGTCTTTGCTGCTTTTTTAGTTGAACAGGAAAACAAAGTCTCCATCCCAGACTGGCAATGGCCATAGCCCTATCTAAATAATGAAAGTGCATGTTACAGATTTTCCTTGTATGGCTGCTGCAAGTGGTGTGGGGAAAAGTGAGGTGCACTAGGTTTATAGCTTTATTTTACTCTTCTTTTTTCAACTAAAACATTCCTGAACCTTTTAGGATAGTATCTTTTTGTTTTGTTTTATATAGGGTTTTTTCTCTCTACTGAAGCATCTTTGAGGCAGTTCACTTAAAAGTGAAGTCACAGGCCCTGGGGTAGGGGAGGAAACCAGAGGAGCAGAAAAGCACAATGCAGAGGTTCAGTTAGTTCTTCCTTACCAGAACTCGGGGAAAGGACAGTTCTTCCAAAGCAGGCAAGGCCGCCCTCTGCTCTGAGCTTCCGAGTGGCTTCCCACCACACAGAGGTCGATGTGATGTGATTGTTTCAGGACCCGCAGCCTTGACCTCTCCCTCCTGTTCACACCACTTCAGCCACCCAAGTGGCTTTTGACATGCTGTTGTATGTAAATATGGCAGAGATCTGACATAGTCCTTTATCTGTACTTTTACATTAAACTATCTAAACAAAACCCTATAGAATAACTTCTACCATCTTACCTCAGTTGCCTCTGATTTTAGAATTTAAAGAATTTTTTCAATTTATACACCTTACAAGTGACTCTCAGGAGGTAAATCCTGCTTTGAAACTCCAAATTTGATATTTTTGTCTGTAGATGATATAAGCTTTAAGAAAACTTCAAGAGAGTTAAACGTTTTTAACTTTCAATTCAGTAGTTCATGTTAGAAGGTAACTGAATCAGAAACAGTGATAAGGAACAACTAACTAAATGGATATTTATGTAACCAAACTAGCAATCCAGTCTGTAACACCTAAATTTATCTCTTCCCCACGTCCTACCAATTCTTCGTTAAATTATGTCTGTATCTTGTGCTCTTCCTTTCCTCTCCCGCCTCCTGATTTCCCCTTCCCTTCTCTCCCTTCCCTACTCTGTCCAGCCCTATTCTTTCCTTTCCTCAGTTAAAATTGCACCCAGTAGCCCAGGCTTTTTGCCTTGAGCTCACTATGCAGTGCAGCCTGGTCTTAAATTCATAGCAATGTCCTCCTGCTTCAGCCTCCCACATGCTGAGACTAGAGGCATGAACCATCCCTTCCATAAACTAACATTTTCATTCTCCTCTGGCTCTCCTTTGCAGCTTGCCCTGAATGTAGGCATCCCTCAAGATTCATTATATAGACCGACATGGTGGCACATGCCTTTTATCTCAGCACTCAGGAGACAGATCCTGTGAGTTTGAAGCCAGAGGCCAGCCTGGTCTACACAGCAAGTTCTAGGCCACCTGGGGCTATAGGAAGACTCTGTCTCAAAGCAAAGGAAGGAAGGAAGGAAGGAAGGAAGGAAGGAAGGAAGGAAGGAAGGAAGGAAGGAAGGAAGGAAGGAAGAGATTAACTGTATGCTCCTTTGAGTCACAGAGAGACAATTTCTATTTTATTTATTATTTTTATTTTATGGTTATGAGTGTATCTCCTGCATGCATGTAAGTACACTTGTGTTGTGCAGTGCCCACAGGGGTCAGAAGAAGGTGTCGGATCCCCTAGAACTGGAGTTACAGATGGTTGTTAGCAGCAATGTGAGTGTTAGGAATCAAACCCAGGTCCTGTGCAAGGGCAGATAGTGATCTTAACCACTGAGCCATCTCTCCAGTTCCCAAGAGATAACTTTTTAAATGACTGTACAACTTTTATTTTGTATTTCTAGATGGAGCTTCCATTTGAAGTCCAGCCCTGGTTCTGAACGTCTAGTCAATATCCTCACTTTGAGTTCCTGTCTTCATCCACATACAGTAATACTCTATGTCCTCAGTTGACTCTTCATCCTAAATTTTCTCTTCCAACGGCTTTCTTAGCCTAGACACTAAGGAGTAGCCATATTTAACCACTTAATCAAAAAGTCATTATGTCCTATCAATCCTTACTTAAATTATGTCTGTATCTTGTGTGCTACTCATCTTTTCTATTTCCCCGGCCAATCTCATATTTCAAATCCGCATGGATTTACACCTGCATTATTACGTTAGCTTCTTAATTGTTCTCTGTTTCCTATGTCTCCTTACAAGATTCATCCTGTATGTCCACAGCTGTCTTAAAGTCTTCTCAAAAAGTCACCATTGGCAGTTCCAAGTTTGAACGCAGCTTGGAAGCAGCCGTCTACAATGTGGCTCCAATGTGCATTTTAATCCTTACTTATGTCTTCACACCCACTGCTTTCCAGAAGTCCACCGACCATGCTTTCAGTCATTTCTGCTCTAGATCTTTATCTGTACTCTGAGTATTTTTCGGGCTATAGTCTCGTCTTGATTTTTTCAGATCTGCCGAGGTTTCCTTTCTGACCTACCTCCATAAAGAATTTCTGATCAGTTTGTCATGCTCAAGATCAGCAGACACCGTTAGCTTATTTGAGTTCTGGGAAACACACTCTTGCCTGCTCTCTGACCTTGCTGCCCTTCTCATTTAGGCTAATCTTGTATAACTGATCATTTTGAAGGTTCGTTCATCATTTCAGTGCTTTAGGTCCTGAATTTAATCTCACTAATCACCATCTATTTTTTTCAATCATGCCTGATTCTGCTCTGCTCTCACCTGTCAATTCCCCCTGGCTTTTTGGCTTCTACATTATTTACTAAACACTTGCTGTGCCTTAGGCTGCTTAAGATAAAGAGACATACAGAGTTAAACAAATAAGATTTGATTTTTGCTTTAGTAACAAATAAATGTACCACTCACAGCATTGCATATTCACATACACAATCTGTGAAACCATTGTTGCAATTTAGGAACTGTAGATGCAATCACGGTGAGCTATAACACTGGGCTATCAGGGACATGAAATATTTAGGCTGGATTTTAACCATCTATTTTAGGAATGTCTGTGAGAATAATCTCTAACTTTATTCACACCATTCTCAAGAAGGAGTGGACACAGACCTCACATCGGCCAACATGCATCTACCTTCTGTCGTGTCTCCTGGACAGTCTTTCTGTTTAAGCAGAATGAGAAGTATAGTTATTTCCTTCATGTGAGCACATCTCTCCCCAATGCACACATACAATGTACACATGGATATGATGTTTGTATATGTTTTGTTTTACATATTGACATGTAAGCTGCTAGAAGACAGAGAATATCACTTCCCTCTGCTTTGGAAGACACATTTCTACAGGAGTCCACACCCCCATTGATGTGAAAGGAAGAAAACTCAGTAAAAAGCTGTAAGATAAAGCAATGTTATTTGAGTGTCAAGTAGTTTGATGCATGGGTTTTACCACTTTAAATATTTTTTATTTATTATTTTTATTTTACGTGCATGTGTGTATTGCCTACATGTAAGTAAGTGCACCCGTGTCGTGCAATGTCCTCGGAAGACAGAAGAGGCCATCAGATCCTCCCCTAGAACTGGAGTTTATGGACAGTTGTTAGCTGTCATGTGGGTGCTGGGATTTGAACCTAGGTCTTCTGCAAGAACAGTTAGTGTTCTTAACCACTGAGCCATCTCTCCAGCCCAGGTTTTACCATTTTAAATACCACTCTAATATATGTGTGTACATGTATGTTAGAGTGCATGCATGTATGTGTACTTGCTAATGGGGGCCAGTGGTTGGTGTCTTCCTCAGTCATTCTCTACCTTATATTTTGAGACAGAGTCTCTCACTGAACCTAGATCTCAGTAATTCAGCTAGGTTGACTGGCCAGCAAATCTCAAGGATTCTCCTGTCTCTACCTGTCCAGAACTGCTATACTCAGTCTTTTTTTTTTTTTTTTTTTTTTTTTTTTTTAAGGAGTTCTGAGATGAAACTATCTTTCATGGTGTGATGGTTAACACTACCAGCTTAACAGAATCATGTAGGAGACAAGTCTCTGGGCATGCCTATGAAGGATATCTAGATTAGGTTAATTGAGGTAGGAAGATCCACCTTAACTGTGGACAGCACTATGTCATGGGCTGGGGTCTTAGATCAAAAACAAAAGGAGGAAGTGAGCAGAACTCAAGCATTCATCGCTCCACTTCCTGACTGCAGCTGCATTATGACCAGCCAGCCTTTTCCTCCTGTCATCACACCTTCCTTGCCATGATGGAATGTATCACCTCAAACCATGAGCCCAAATTAACCCTTTCTTCTTGAGCTGCTTTTGTGTGAATATTTTATCATAACAACAGGAAAAGTAACAAATATACACAGCACTTTGGTGATTGAGCTACTCCTCAGCCCTATTTTCATTCATTTTTGACTGTGTACTAGAAGTTAATATATCTAGCTTTAAGGTACAATGCATTGCATGTTGCAACCTCATTTTTGCTTTAAAGGTAACTGGCTGATAATTATGTATAAAGAACATTTCTTGTTCCTTTCATAAGTCATTTCTGGGTATTTTTAAGATGATAGAGAATGACGTGTAAGCAATTAAAAAGACAAAGCTAGTTTTTAGTGTTGCATTTTTGTTAGCGACATGCTTCTAATGCCTTGTAGAGGCACCATAGGGGTCTAGTACCTGTGCTTCAGACATACAGTGACATAGGCTTTTTGCTCTTTTTTTTTATTATTATTATTACTCCCCAGGACATGCGCTTGACATACACTTGGTCAGTTTTGCCAAAGATTCCTTTTGGTATCCTGCACACTTTCTGAGTCACTGTCCAGGAGCCTGGCTGATATATCTGGCCACTGGATGTCACTCTTACTCTGCACCAATGGAACAGGATCAGCTGTTCATAAGCATCATCAGGAGCTCATGGCTAATCTAGCAGGCTGCTACTAAGATGTCAGCTCCTGATTCAGGCCATGCCTTTCACCCCATGTCCCAGGAGTACAGAAGCACAAGTATTTACTAAGTGTGTTTGGGATCATAAACTGTCTGCTTTCTGCCTTTTTATTTTCCAGAACAGAAATTTTTGTAGGCAGAGACTTAACTACTTCTGAATAGAGTCTCACTGATTTTTACCACTGAAAGAAAATGCTTTGGGTATTTATCTGCTTGGGCTACCATTGCAAAGTACCATGGACTAGGTAGCTTATAGCACAGAAATATATTTTTTCTTACAGTTCTGGAGGCTGGAAGTCCAAAACGAAGATGAGCCAGGCTCAGCCTCTTTGGAGGGTTGTCCTCTTCAATTCTAGATGGCTGTCCTCTCTGTCTACATTCACCTGATCTTCCCACTGCATGCCAGCATCCCAATTTCCTCTCCTTTAACGATACCAGTCATACTAGTATAGATGGAGCCTATACTGTTTATCCCATTTTAATTAAAACTATTTCTCCAAATGCAGCAGTCACAATGTGAGCTGGGGATTCAACATATGAATTTGTGCCAGAGGGAGCATAATTTGGCCCACAAAACTTTCTTCAAGTTTTCATGTTCTTAGCTTTCTCCAAATAGTTGCTATTAAACCAAACAGCATTTATATAGGTTTTCTAGAAGGTTGATGGTGGTGTGTGTGTCTTTTAAGAATCTTAAAACAAACAAACAAGTCAATTGTCTTTTCATGGATTTTGTGAACGCACAAGCCAAGGAGGCCGACACCTATTAGTCATGATTCTGTCCCACTCTGTTCTGTGTTTTCAGTTACACTATGTTATATCCTATCTAGAATCTAAGAATTATTCTGATCACTATTCTTCATATAATTGCTTACAATGTAGAGCATGCAGCATAGAACTAGCACTGGTCTTTAATACAGAAATTCAAACCACTCATTCACGGTGTAAGAGTATACAGTAAAACCAGGGGACTGATACCCCCTTAACTTCCTAACAGTATTCACAAAAGAAAGCTAGAATTTCTGTGAGTGTTCTTTGAAAACTATGCAGTCCCATCATTTTCTGTGTTTATGATGATTATCATGTGAATGCACGTATGATACAATATTTATACCTTGTTCCAGTGCATTCCCTTCCCATGGATTCTTGTAACTTTGTCCATTTACTTTAAGTATAACATTGATTAAACTTTATTTTTAATAGATTTTTTTACAATTATTTATTTGTTTGGGCTAGGGGTATGTATACACACACACACATGTGTGCACTAACACACACACACACACACACACACACACACACACATACACACACCACAGCATGCATGTGAAGGTCAGAAGACAACTTTTAGGAGTCATTTCTCTCTTACTACCACATGAGTTCCAAGCAATGAACTTGGGCCATCAGGTCTGGTGGCAAATGCCTGTACTCACAGAGCCATGTCCCTGTACAATACATAGCACTAGTATCCTGTATGTTAATTGTACATTTGCTCATCTGCTTTCCCACCCAGTTATAATTCCCTGAGGAAGGGGATGATGTCTATGAGCAGCTCCAATTCCTGGATGTGGTCCTCAGTAAAATCACACGGTGCTTTCAGATGTCTGGCTGCTTCTTAGAGCATGTCAGTTTGCTTTCAGGCAGAGACATTCTGTCCTCTCTTCTGTCCGCCCTCCCAGGACACCTCACAGCTTCCATCCATGCTCACGTCCTCTGTCCTTACACTGTAACCCCACACTGTGTAGGGCTGTTAATGGGTTTTCTGTTTCTTTTCACTCCGTTACTCACCTCTACCAAGAAGTTTAAACACAGAAATATCTAGCTGTTTCTAGTTGTCTTTTGTTTTGCTAAGATCCTCAGGGTGGCTCTTCTAGCCTTGCATAGCCATATGGCTCTTGTCCTCAATAACTTCAGCAAACCATTCAGTCAACTGGAAGTTGCTGAAATGTCTGCCCTGAACCTGCCTCTATCAGATTAGAGCAATAAGCTGGCAATTACCTGGAATCTAAATGGGAAAATTAATGGGGGGGGGGCTGTGATCAGAACCCTCCCTCCAGCAAATCTATGCATGTGTGTAAGGAATTCCAAGGAAAAAGCTGAATGATCTACTGGTACAATAAAAAGCAGTGCTCTTGAGACACAATGCTGGATAAATTAACTTATTATGAACCCAGAGCATGTTGTTCTTAGAGAGACAAATTCCTTTAATGTGACTTGGGCATTACATGCTTGCCTTCCTTGCTTACTTTGAATGTGATCAAGTTCAAAATGAAAAGCAAGGGGGAGGAGAGGCAGACATTTAATTGGATTTCTTAGAATACATTTTCCATGTAATTCCCTACTTTGTGCTGGTTAACACTAACCAGAAGGATATGTGCTTTGGCTCTGGAAGCATCGACAGCCCTATTTGAGATGTTCTATGATATTTGCTCACCCTTCGCCGCCTGAGAATGCTTCCCCCATACAAGGAAGTTCAATCGCATTATTGTTCTTCAAACATTTTACTACAAACTTTTGCTCTTTATTATGAAGATCTTTTTTTCCCTCTTACATGAGAACTAATGTCTTAGTTTCTCTTTCCCCCACATATATCTTCTTTTAAGGGGTTCTTAGTTCCTGGGAATCACAAATATCTATGATATCTAACTCTCCTATTTCACCCTATGATATATATGCACATGTGCAGAACTTTGTCATTCTAGTTTCTCCATGTCAAGAATTAAGTGTCTGAAGCACAAGTCTCTTCCTTAAGAAATCACTTCTCCTTTAATATTTCCAACATTTCCATTCTTTTCTGAATCTCCAGATGCGTAATTCCAAAAGGCACTGGGATCTTTGTCTTTTGTAGGGCACCAGGTTACCAAATATGAGTTGGGGGGAGGGCTTTCTCAGTGCTCTCAACCCTAATGCTTAGGCTCCAGGAGAGACTTAAAGGTGTAGCCTTCATTTCCCACCTCAGACTATAATGTGCTGCTTTCTGGGTGTGGTAGTTTGAAGGAGAAATGTCCCAGTGGGTGGCACTGTTTGGGAGGTCATGGAATTTTTAGGAGGTGCAGCCTTGCTGGAGGAAGTATATCAATGGAGGCAGATTTTGAGATGTCATCATCTCCCCCACTTCTGGATTGCTCTGCTTTTTAAAAAAAAAAAAAAATTATTTTTATGTGTATGTGTGTCTTGCCTGCATGTAGATAAGCGCACCTGTGTTGTGCGATGCCCACAGAAGACAGAGGAGGCTGCCAGATGCCCTGGAACTGGAGTTACGGACAATTGTCAGCTGCCATGTGGGTGCTGGGATTTGAACAGGGGTCTTCTGCAAGAACAGTGTTCTTTACCGCTGAGCCATCTCTCTCTGTGATTGGAGATACAAGCTCACAACTTTCATCTTTTCATGTTCACACCCATGTCTGCCGTGATGGGCTTTTATCCCTCTGGAATCATAAGCCAATATAAACTATTTCATATTTCAGGTTCCCTTGGTCATAGTGTTTCATCACAGCAACAGTAAAGGGACTAATACATTGAGTAAACCACATTCTGTATTCATTGCCTTATCAGATCCTCCCTTCCTAACCTCTCTTACAGATTTCCCCAATCATCACTGAACTGATCTCATGTAAGCATAAAAAACTCTCTGCTGGTCATCTGAATCACTTCAAACTTGAAGTATCACCTACCATATATCTGAATTTGATGTAACCTCTAATTTTAGAAAATTCTAGTCGTTCAAGGGATCCTTGAGGCTTAAGTTTCTATGGTAAGGAACAGAAAAATAAGACCTTCTTTTTTCAACAAATATATGAAAGCTGTTTTAGAAAGCATTCATTTTTTTAAGATAAGAAATAAAATAATATCAACATCATATATTCATTTAATGAGGTACTTATAGTAAAAATTTTGTCATCTTCAATCATTGATTTTTCAGAATCTCCTCTTAACATTTTGATGCCTTCATTTCTGCTTCTCTTCTTCTGTGTATTTGTGTACGTATGGCTGTCACAGGTCAACATCAGGTATCTGACAAGATCTCTCCCTGAACCTGGACCTCACTGATTTTACTAAGCTGTTGGACCAGCAAGCTCCAGAGATTTACTTTTCTCTGCCACCCCCATTGGGATTGCTCCATCATGCTCAGCTTTTTATGTGAATGGTGAAGATCCAAACTCAGGTCCTCATGCTTGCATGGCAACCAGTGGATTGACTGAGCCATCTTCCCAGTCTCCACATTTTTTTATTGCAAAAAAACATACATTGATAGAACAGGTCCCTCTTCCTTGCTTTTGGTTATTATATTAAATGTTGACATGACTTTATGACACCTACATACTTCCTGGGCCTTATCTCCATGATCAAGTCTTAAAATTATTTCAACTTGTTCTCCATATGAAGATCTGATTCAAATATTTTGTTTCTCTTGTTTTTCCTTTTATTTTCTCTAAATTTATTTTCAACCAAGCTTTGTTTATTTGATACTAACATCCTTTTACTTTCTGCTATCACTTTACCTCTTTTTTCCCCATTTCTAAGCCAGGAGTTCCTTCTTTTTTCTAATTATATCCAATAAGAATAACAGCAATAAACATGTAAGAATTTGGCTGGTCCTAATTTCCTTAGCATAATTAACTAAATGCGCATGAAGGGAACTCAAATTTGGATAAAGTTACAGACCAGCTCTGTTCACTTTTAGCTCTTGCTTCTACTCCAGAATTAAATAAAATTTTATAAAACAAACACACTATTTTTAGCCCTTGCTTTCAGTGAGCATTTCACTTATCTTTGGAAAAAATGTTAAAAGACTATTCCTCTGTCCTACAACAGAGATATTAGATAGTTTGGGTTCTAAAATTAGTATTTTATATTGGAATCCAAGGTGATTTTGATCCAATTTGAACTTAGATTACACTATGGTAAATATTAATAATTAGGTAAGACTAGCTAGTTTTAAATCTTTAGCATATCTGATTTGTCTTCATATGTAAAAGTTTTAATGTGTACTTGGTACTGATATTTGTGCCAAAGTACGTATCTGTGTTTGTTTCAGAAAGAATATAAACATTTTCTTTTGTTTAATCCATAAGCCACTTTAAAACCAGTTGGGGGCAGGGTATCAAGAAAGCTCAGGGTATATAGGTGCTTGATGTCAAGCCTAATGACTTGAGTTTGATCCTAGGACCCTGTAGGTTCAAGGAAAGGACCGATTTCTGCAAGCCTTCCTCTGACCTCAACATTTATGAACCCATGTAAGTAAACACACACAAAAAATACACACACACTAAATAAATAAATGCACTTACAAATAATTGGTAAATAAAACTATTTTTCTTTCAGTCCAGTTATGTAACTGTTGATTCCCCCAAGATAAAAGCACCACTACTACACCAAACTCAAGTGTGGTGCTGTAAACATACCAAATACACGTGGCTGGAGTGATCATAGATCTTAGAGAAACCCACAAGACTGTCACACACAATGTAACTTCTTAGACTAAGTGCAAAATATGTATCCTTATATTTACAGACAAATGTCCCAGTCACCACTCCTCAAAGAAGCTTATTTGGTACCAGTGAGAGACTATTACCAAGTACCACAACTGGTCACACACAAACATTGATAATGAATTGCCCAGGCCTAAGTGACACATCTACAATGCAACCTCTAAACCGAAGGGACAATGAACATAGAACAGGGGTAAAGAAGAGGACACTAATGAATCTTCTCAATTTTCATTAATGAAGCTTCCTTATGCAAGAGAGGGGCAGGCGGTAAAGAAAGGACACTAGAATCTTCTCAATTTTCATTAATGAAGCTTCCTTATGCAAGAGAGGGGCAGGAAAACAAAAGGTCACAAATGGACAAAACGTAGAGATTAAGAATCTGCAGACTGATGGTCCTTGGACAGGACTCCTATATTAAATTTCACCCACCAAGGGCTCAGGAACAATCGCAGAAGAGGGGATGGAAAGATTGTAAGAGCCAGGGAGGAGGTGCATGACTATATGGAAACAGAGTCCGACAAGCTCCTGGGATTATGCTCAAATGATTCTATGGCAATGGTGTCAGCATACCCAAGTCCCAAGCAAATTCAGGCAGACAAAAACCCAGCACAGAACTGGGAAAATGGACTTCAGACCCTAATCTTATCTGAAAAAAATATTGGCAACTGATTACTGCTAAGTGAGAAAGAACTGATCTTCTTAAAACAATGGACTCTAGATAGACTGACTAGGCCTCAGTGGATGGACTTGCACTGGGGAACATCTGGGAACACTGACTTGACACAGTGGGCCTTAACATGATTACAGAGTATATGCGTTCCAGTGTGTGGGGGAGCTATGAGAGAGTGCCGGTGGGGATGGGGTATAAAGATGATTAAGATTGTTTGAGATATTCTGTATGAAATACACAAAAATTTAATAAAAAAAATTAAGAAAAGTATTTTCTGTGAGTCACTCAAGGGTTAGCTCCTCGTGTGTGTAGTTCAGAATGTTCTGGAGATCTGCAAAGCAATCCTAAGCTCCATTTATGGCCTTTTTCCTGCCTAGTTGGCATCATTGGCTGAAGACAAAATCTCTTGAAACTGTGTCCACTCTAAGAACAGTATGGGAATGATACCACTTCTAACAATTGTGTGGATCAAGTGAGAATGTTCCAGAAGGTGTCATGAACAGAATCAGAAATGAGCTGACATTCATATATTGGGATGTGAAGCATAGCACCTTAATAGAGGATATCAGATGTCCTGTGTTAAAGAGCTTATAATCTTGCTGTCCTCTTATTCTTAAACCTCCCCATTACTTCTAAATTGCAATTTTTGTTTAGTTCAGAAGCTTCATCTTACTCTTCCATAAGTCCCTAAATATAGCAGTCTACAGAGAATAGTTGTCCAATAAACATTTTAGGTGAGTGATTTTACAAGCATATCCACTCTTCAGTGAATGTTTCTGGTTCTTATAAGTCCCAAACCCTTTCTCCAGTCTCTCCTGACCAGAAGGCATCATTACTAGTGTGAGAGCCTTCCACAGCCCCTCCAAAAGAATGGAATAATTAGCATGGTAGAGCAGCAGAATCTCAGACTAAACTCTGGCCAAGGTCTCTGCACTTACCTGCTATCTCTCTTCTACCCATTTTCAACACTATCCTGGTCAACTTCAAGTAAAGACTGTGTATAAATGAACACCAAACCCCACAGTGTAAGAAGTTCTGCAATATCTAATACTTGAGGGTTACTGATCACTTGAGCTGCTGAGTAACATGGAAGGAACATCTGATCCTCCTGCAACCATTTACCTATCTCCCATATGCTTCCAGGCACCATTGGAAGAACCCCCTCACCACAACAGACAAACATCAGAGTTCTACTACATGTAAGGTTAACTGATGGTTTTCAAAATAAAAGGCAAAGGTGATGATTCTCAAAACAATATTATTTGTAGCTTAGCAAAGGATCTGAATTGTCTAAATCCAGACAGGTGGATAGTGTGTGAATCTGCGTGTGGGTGGCAATAGGAAGTTATAGTAAATAGGAAAGGGCAGCTTCTGTTGGACTCTAGCTAAGTGTGGTGTCAAAGGCTCTGCTACAAAGCTGAATTGCTAAACCTTCTGATTTACTTTCAAGAGAAGCTACATACCACAATTGCATGCTAGCTCTAGTTTTTTAGAACTAGAGCCTTAAAAGAAATACCAGGGGCTGGAGAGAGGGCTCAGTGGTGAAGAAAGAGCACTGGCTGCTCTTTCAGAGGACGCAGGTTTGTTTCCCAGCACCCACGTGGTAACTATCAACTGTCTGTAACTCCAGTTTCAGGGAATCTGATACCCTCTTTTACCTCCATGGTCACTGCATGACATGGGTATACTTACATACATATAGGCAATGCACTCTTACACATAAAAAAATAAAGAAGTAAAAAATATTTTTTTTAAAAAATAATATATAACCAGTATGAGAAAATTTGGGGGTCCTATGGTATTGTATTTGGAGATAACAACAAACGTGTGTGTGTGTGTGTGTGTGTGTGTGTGTGTGTGTGTATTGCACACACATGGATGTGTCGGGGTATGCATCTGTTCTCACATGGGAAATCCAGAGTAGGATGTCTGGTTCCTTTTTCATCACTCTCTGCCTTGTTTCTTGACACAGGAATTCTCATTGAACAGGGCATTCACCATTTTGGCTAGGCTAACTAGCCAGGGAGCCCTTGAGATCCTCCTGACTCTGTCCTTGCCAGTGCTGGGCTGACAGGTATGCACCTCCACACCCGACTGTTTATGTGGATGCTGGGGATTTGGGCTCATTATGCTTGCGCAGCAAATGCTATTTCTTGCTGAGTCATCTCCCCAGTCCCAAGAGGGGCTGGTTTCTATTAGTTCTCTCACAGTGACAGTCTTTTTTTGGGTATAAATCACTAAGTCTCTCATAGGAATTTTTTCTCTTTACAAAAACTGGCCTGGAGGCTAGCACATCTCATGAAATGAGATTTCACTCTGTTTGGACTTTCCATTTTGCTTCTCTGGAAACTTCTGAGATCTAAATCTACAAGATGGCTGGTAATGAGTTGTGGCACACATCATCTATATCAGTTGTCAACCTGAGTAGCACTAAAATGAAGAGTTGTCATCTTGAATCTGAAATCTCTTTGCTTTATTTCCTATTATTTCAATAATTCAAGAGGATGGTGGTGATTGGGTGTGGATCAGGAATCAGGGCACTTTACCTCACATGTAAGGATTTCATCTGATGCTAGGAAAATCATTACACTTCAGTGGAATTGCTAATCTTTATGTCACAATTCCGTATTTCTTCCTTCTTATTCTACTGTAATTCTTAAACTCTGTAACGGTTAATAAGATGGTTTCTTGACTGAATGCTATTCTCTTGGGAAATTGTAGTCCTTCTTATTAAGACTATTCTGATTCATACTCTATGTTCTTCTATATCACAATGAACAATTAAGCCATTAGTATTATATTTACATTCACTTTTGCCGAGTAATATTATTAATTGTACTTGCTGTCAGGGGAAAGTTAGCATTGTCTTAGGTTTACACTTAAACACAGTGTATGAACACATGAAATTTAAAGTTCAAGGAACTTTGCTTCTTAAATGGTATCCCCAGATGAGTGACAGTCACCTCCATCCTTTCCAGAAGTGAGTGGAAGGGGATTGTGATCATAGGCATCCTGTTGTTCGCAGTTTCTTTCCTTGCTTCTTGTTGCTATTAGATTTTTCCCCTTCCCTCCTCTCCATTCTTTCCCTTTCTCCTCTCTTTTACCTCCTTTTAACTCCTGTCTCTGCCCTCTCTCCCTTGTCCTCTTCTAGCCCCATTTCTGCTTCCTCCTATCAAGTCTCCAGCCTCTCCCAGCCCGTGTTCTGGCTCACTCTGCCTTTAGTTATTGTCACCTCCTCCTCTGTGCAGTCTGTCTTCCCTCTCGCAAAGTTCTTAAATCTATCACAGAAAGCTTGTGGTCTGCAGTCAGGTGCCCTCACTAAAGATGTTCCTGGTGAGACACTGAGGCAGGGCCAGGCAGGGCTGCTACCAGCTTAGCTACCAACTGCTGGTCCCATTCAGAAGTGACAAAGATAAATGACTACATAGTGTAGAGACCATGTCAACTTATACATAAGGAACTGCGTGCGACTCTTTTCCTTAGTGTCAAGCAGCATTTTTGACATGTGGACTGATACGCAGACAATGTTTCTAAGTTTTCTCAGCAGTTTAAACCCTGAAATTTCTATTCTATTCTTCATCTCTTAGTCTCTAGAACTTTGAGCTACTCCACAATGGAACGCAAGAAACAAAGCAAAACACAAAACAAACCCATTTATGTTCACCTGGATATTCTAGCTTTTATTAAAAAGCCAGTTTCACTAATTTGGTATAATTCTTAAGAGAGAAGAGTTGTCAATCCCACAATAGTACATGTTCAAGTTATATCTTTATTACAGGAAAACTACTAAATAAGAAATTTACGCTCTATTTTATAATCCTGAGAGCTTTTTGAACATTTTGTTCTAAAAAATACTGTTATAGGGTGAGTATAAAATTTGGTCCCTAGCTGGTGGCACTATTTGTGAAAACAGGGGGAACCTTAGGTGGTGGGGTCCAGGAAATATATCACTTTGAAGAGCATATCTTTTCCCTGTCCCCTTCCTTAGTCTCTCTCTGCTTCCTGGCCAGCATGATGTGAGGTGAGGTGGGTGCCTTTTACTACCACACCCATTCACCCAGGATGTTCTATCTCACCACAGCTAGGGGCACACTAACCATGAGCCAAAACCTCTGTAACCACTAGCCAAACAGACCCTTCTTCCTTCTAACTTTTTCTCCTGGCTATTTCTCACAGTAGCAAAAACCAACCCAAAACAGGAAGTTCATTTATATGACAGTTACCTAAAACTCTGTGAACTAGTGAAAGATTGTAAATTAAATTTGTATTACTGTTGGATTTTTTTTTTAAATTGTACTGCATGGGTGCAGCAAAACCTCTATGGCCACATATTAGAGTATATGTGGTAATATGCTCAGCAAGTAGGCCATCACCTTCAGGGCCAGAGAAGCAATAATTGAAGTTCTGAAGTCAAACAGCCTCTATGGACTCCTTACCCTGGCTCCTGCACGGCCAACATCTGTGTACAGAACACACATGAATGATGAGCTACCTTTCAATAAAATCTCAATTTCAGGAGCAGCAACAGGCCTGAGTTAGCTTGCAGCCAGAACTTGGCAGAGACTATTTTACATGATTGCTGCTATTTTAATTTAACAAAGGTCACATGTTGTTTTCATTATTTTTAAATTAAAAAAATTTCTTAGCACATAAAATCTTTACATATTTTGGGGATATAAAATGATATTTCAATATACGCATACAAGGGCTGGAAAGATGCCACAGCAATTAATGAGCATTGCAGAAGACTGGGTTCAATCTCTGCACCCACATGGTGGCTAACAACCATCCATAACTACAGTTCCAGGGACTCTGACTCCCTCTTCTGACCTCCGTGGGCACTGCATGACATGGGTGCACTTACATACATGCAGGCAATATACTCATACACATAAAAAAATAAAAATAATGCAGAAAATATTAATATATGCATACAAAATGTACTGATCTAATGTTGGTTGTTGTAAATTGTTATTGATATGCTACAAGGAGAGAAATCTAAGACTACATATAAGGATGCAGTGAAAAAAACAGGAAAAGAAAAATAAAATACAATTTCTTATTAAACGTCTCCATTTTATAATTACTTGGTTTATTTTACTAAGCCCATAATGTAGACTCCCTGGGTTGTGGTGGTGGGAAATGAAACCTTGAGAATCCGTGTTATTTATTTGCTGGCTTCCCTACCCTGACTCTTGTCTGGAAGAGCAGCCTTGAGGTAGCTTGCTTTCTGTTTTGCCTTCACATTCCCATGCCATTCAGAAGCAGAGAATGACAACAGCTATGGCAGGCTTAGATACCAGCAAAAAGCCACACAAAAATAAACCAGGAGCTGACGGGAGAAGCCAAGCCACCTTGGTGCTTACTCAGCACCTAGCTAGAATTACCTCTTCAGATGCATACAACAACCACTCTTGCAATGTGAGTATAGATAAAACTCATGCAATACAGGGCGATAAAGTTGTACAAGTTTTGTGTGTGATGAGCAGGCAGTCCAAAAAATTGGGTTTTTCTATATACACAAATCATAGAAAAGCAATTTTACAAGCATGGTAATAGTTTTCTAATCCCCAAATCAACATGAGAGTGCCAATGTCTGTTAGCAGACTGCATTTGTTTCCTCTAGGTATATGCTCAAAAGTGAGGATCTTTTGAGAGTACTATTTTTAGTTCTTTGAGAAACCCCTAATTTCCATAATGACAGTACTAATTTGCATTCTTGCCAACAGTTTGCAAGGACTTCCTTTCTCTTCCTCGCCAGTGCTTGTTACCTTTGATCACCACATGATTTTATCCTAAAATAGTGCTAGCTTATATAGCTTTCCTATAGACACTGAATGCAAACCCTAAATCTTACTTAAAAAACTATCCTAAAGGTATTTGTGTTTAAAAATAATAACAATTCATAGAAAATTAATATTTTAGAAATGGGAAAATATTGGAGTGAGTTGTTATGGTTCATTCAATAAAGAGCTTACAATTAATGTTTTTACTATATCACTTAACTGTCTCATACTGTTCCTATATGAAAGCCTGGGGATCATTCTCTCTAGAGCAAGTGCCTTGCTACAACCATTAGGACAGGACCTTCCTGCTGAAATCCTCCCTCATCTTTTCCAGTTTGTTACTCACCTCCTGGTTGGTTGGTGCTGGGTCGTCTCTGCCCTAGACTTCGGCAGGCGTGTGGGTGTGCATATGCCACACCTTGCTCCTGTGGACTTACCCATTAGTGATAAGCTTAACCATGTATCTTCCCACCCCATACTCTGTGCTCTTGCCTAACTTACAGTACTTCAGAATATGACTGTATCCAGATCGTTAAAGAGATCATTATGGTGAGATGAGGATATTTCAACAGGCCTCAATCTGAAATGACTGGTGTCTTTACTAGGAAAGGAAATTAGGACTCAGCAGTACAGGGAACGAAGACCATGTGAGGACCCCAGAGAAGTCAGCCATTTGCAAGTCAAGGAGGGAGGCCTCAGAGGAGATGAATCTTGCCAATACTTCATACTTTCAGCCTACAGAATTCTGACATAATGCATTTCTGCTGCTCAAACCGTTTATTACTTCAGCTATAACAGACTAGCACATTCTCACATGTGTTCCCCTCCTTGAAGAACTTTCTAACTATTGTTCTACCGTCTAGGCCTAGCTTTATCAATGTCTCCTTGTCAAGCCTTTCCAAATCCTACCCTCACAAGGCATGAATGAGTCTTCTCTCTGTGATACATGGTTTGGACCTAGAATCATTAAAATCAGATCTCACCCCTAAATCTACTGTTTATCACTTAGGTGATGTCTGAGAAATAACTATCCTCCCAACTCTTAGATTTTTTCATTTCTATAATTAGAATAATTGTACCCATCTTAGAACATGAGATAGTGTATGTATGTAAGCATACTTTCTTGTTTTTCATAGATAAGCCAATTGAATATCTTTTCTTGATTTAAACCATACTCTATACCCTCTGGACAAGACTTCTAGAACAACTTTTGCCCTATTGCTTCTCAGTCATTACTTGGGGGATGAGAATCAGTGAGCTAATCAATCTTGTCACATGGAATTTTTTCCTTTATGAACAAACATGTTTGTTGATGATTGGAATGATCTACATCAGTAAGTCAAGCTTCCATGCAGTATCTACAAGAAAATAAATGGTGGGGCTTAGAGATGGGGGTGGAACTACAATGAGCTAATTGCACAAATGTATGTTGGCAGTTGGTCGATGAGGAGGAAAGGCATTATATCCATAGGTGAACAACCATTGATTTCAGCCTCTGCTTCCCAATGTCATGTGTTGGCCTTAAAAGTACTTTATACCCTATTTTAATCATTATTAAATTTACTAACTAAACAAAGAACAAGAACATTCTCAAACTTGTGGGAAAATTGAAATGTGGTACATAAACACAATGCAATTTTATTCAGTTGTGAAGAAAACTGAAATTATGAAATATGTAGGTAAATGGATAGGGAAAAAATTTAAATGAAGTAACCCATGACCAGAAAGAAACACACTCCATGTTCTTCTCATACGTGGATCCTAGCTTCAAATCTTTAGATTTCTATGTTTAACTTGGAACACATGCAGAAGTCAGGAGGCTAGAAAAGGGTGATTAGAATGGGGCATGCCTCAAAGGAGGGGGTTAACAGAGCACAGGTGATATGAAAGCAGATAGAATGAATAATGTAGGGAGAGTTTAAGTGGGGATGTGTGTAGGGAGATGGAGGACGTGAGGGGACAAGGGGAGAAGGTTAGTCAAAATGAAGGTTACAAAGACAGTGCTATCTTGTGAGGATGATACGGTCACTGCAATAATGATCTCACAGCAGTAGCAGCTGTAGCAATGGGCCTACACATGACTGGCTTGTCAAGCATCAATCATAGATCAGGGAGGGAACCATGTGGCCTACAGCTCCTTGATGTACTATGAGCTACTGTTGGATTCTAGTGGAACAATCATCATTGTCTTCAGTAGTGTAACCTCTGTTGAGCTCATCATAGTTCAAAAGAATGGTAGCAAGCCCATGGTCATGCAGAGGATTCTCGTAGGTCACAAAACAACACAAAAAGACATGAATGTAGGACAGGGATTTGTACGGGAGTGGGTACAGGGGCAGAAGCGGAAGGAGATTAGAGCGAGCAAGGGTGACAGTAATCAGAATGGATTACACGTATATTGAAAATTATTAAAGAATGCATTTAATAAAAAAGAAAAATGCTTTTAGAAGCGGAAGGAGATCAGAGCGAGCAAGGGTGACAGTAATCAGAATGGATTACATGTATATTGAAAATTATTAAAGAATGCATTTAATAAAAAAGAAAAATGCTTTAAGTCATCAAGACGAAAATGGTATTTTGAAAACTAGAAGTTTTTAAAAACAATCAATAATCTTTTGTTTCGAAGTTGTTTTTAAAAGGGAGGGATTATTTTTATTTAAAGAGAATTATAAGAAAAAGAGGATTAGGGAAATTCATGTTGGCTAATTTACATTACGGAAACAGCTGCTAGCAGCACTTACTACCCCTTATACTGAACTTGGAAATGTCTTCCCTTTTACCTCTTCTTAGTGCTTTCAAATAAAGTCTTCTATTTTTTTCATGCTTAGTTGTTAGGGAACTCTTTACAATAATGAAAAAAATCCAACGTTTTTCTATTGAACAACAATGAACAAATTAGTCTCGACATATCTTCCACAGCTTTTCCTAGAGCGATAAGAACAAAACACAAAGAGCTTGCAGCGAGGGATTCAGTTCCACTGAGATGCTTTGCTATGGTAGAAAACCTACCAATAAGGGGGTTAGAATCTGTCTCTTAATAAATGATGCATGTTACAGGAAATTTGTTATGTTTTCTCTCAGCCTTTGATCTGAAAACTATCCTATGATGAACTAGTGTGTTGTTAAAATAATTCAGTTCTGTCCATGCAGAAACAACAGATTTTATTGACATTGTAGCTTCTGTGATGATTGGTCCAGAAAATAAATGAGAAAAAAAACTAAGCTGAACTTTGATTAGCTCTCGTCCATATTTCACAAATCTAACTGTTCTTCGATAGAAAGGAAGAGAGAGAATTAACATGCCTGTAAATGAATGAACAATCTTAAAAATAGGCTACCACAATTTTTAAATTGTATACATCTTGTGAATTACAATTTTGAATGCTGTGTGATAATATCTATATAAGTCACTGCAATAGGGGACTAGGTAGAAAGATGTGTGTGTGTGTGTGTGTGTGTGTGTGTGTGTACATGTTAATGTATGTGTATGTGAGTTTGTGTTAAATGTCTACCTCTAGGTTATAGCAGGCAGATGGAAAGCATTATCATTGACTTTGGTTGACATTTTTAAAATCATGAGCCAACTAAACTTCTAGAAAATTGTTTCCTAAATCTATTTACAGTAATTTATTAGAGGTGTGTAATTAATTAGAGTGTTAATCGCTGGCATTGAGTTGACCTGTAGCAACATTTGCCTTGGACATGCAAGGCAAACACAAAGTAACTATTTGCTGCACACAAAGAATTTGTGCGAATGTTTAGTGCCACATAGGAGTACAGAATTGTTCTGCATCGATTCAAATCACAGTTATTTGGTTTCTTGTTTAACTTGAGTCCACTTGGGGAAGGAAGGTTGGAAAGATTCTTTCTGCTGTCTGATCTTTCTCATTTCAAATTCATGCTGTTCTCTCTGATATCCCTTTTGTCTTTCAAATCTGAAGTTTCCCAGGAACTAGGAGCCCAGAGGATAGAGAAGTCACATCAATGCCTTCCTGTGACATTGATGCGATGTTTCCGAAGCTTCCCTTTCTCCTAGCAAACTCTGCTGCTGTTCTCCCAATAAGCAAAGGGTGTCTGCAAGCAAAGAGGGCAGGTGCACGAAGGTGGGCGGGGACACTGCTGCAGCAACGATCTCCCTCCGTTGTCTGGTACTAGGGGAACAAAAGGATTTAAGGCAGAGAAGCACGGCTTTAGGTCAACTTGAATAATGCGTGTCACCGACAGAAACACTGAGCAGCCGTCTGTCTGGGGAAAATTTATAAATACGCATGTATATGTGATTCTACAATACTCATACTTTTTCCAGTGTTTGGATTTATGAGTGTTGACTCTGTTCCACTAGGCAGACCACTTCCCATACCTTTCCAAGGTAAACTGTTCTTAGAATAATTCTGACTGCTCTTAGGAAGACTACCCCCCCAAAAAAATCAATAAGAAGACATTGACACAATAAACATGAGGAAATAAAACCTCTATAAAATGCCTAAAAAGAATAACCCAGGGGGAGGTATATGCCTAAAAGCGGTCTTCAGCAGTGGAGCTAACACGGTACCATATAGAAGGTTGTATATGGGTTCTATCAGCCTGAAGTCTACCACAGGCATGTGGCATTCTAGTTAATCTTGACATAAAATAATTGTTTGTTTAAATGAATTCATATTTAGAATATTGAGGCTCAAAAATGGTCTTTTATATTATTTATTTATTTTTATGTGTATGAATCTCTTACCTACATGTATATAAGTGATCCAAGAACATGCAAACTGGTCCTTGGTCATTCTTTTTCTTCTGACAACAGCAGAAAGAAGGTTCCATCTAATAATAGGTATCTACTTTCAAATGTAATGCAGTCGATCCACATTCTCTGTAATCTGCTTGTCTGTGTTGTTGACTGGCATACGTTACTGAAGTAGATGGCAAGACAACTTGACCAAGTGCAGCCTGCTGCACAGAGGACGCTTCCAACCCCTTCCAGGGAGCTTTGGGTACAGTTTGCTCCTTAGTGGGACATCTTGCACAACCATAATCAAAAGATAGAACATCCTGAACCTTCACAAATATTAGCTCAATGATGAGTCTAGCTGCAGAATTGGACTACTGAACTGCTTTAGAAAACCTGACACAATACCCCAGCACTCTCTTTAAAAGGAATGTCAAAACTAGTAGGTGGCCAGGGAGTGACCTGGAGAGGGAGAGATAGAAGTTGACTCTCAAAGACCACACACTTGAAAGCCTCCTCAAATAACTCTTTTTTGGGGGCTCTTTTATCATCGATGCTAAATGCATAATTCTTTTCTTCATGATTGAAGTCTGAACAGAACATACTGTCTGAAGGGAGCTTGAGATCTTTGTCTCCATGAAAAATTACAAAAAGTAATTCACCATCACAGGATCCACACAGCATGCAGAGGTATGCAGAACTTGGAGAACATGATAGAAAACAACTCATTACACGTCCATTCTATGTTTAATATGTGCTTAATGCAGCAGTTGGAAGAGTTTTCTGTAAAGTGTAAATAATGTTTCAGGCTTAAGAGGACTTAAAGCCCCCTTGGCAGCTAGTCATTTCTGACACTGTAACTTGGAAGTCGCCACAGATAAAACATTAATGACTGAGTGTGTCTGCATTCCAGTAGAAAGTTATTTACAAATTAGGGGAGCTGTCTAGGTTTGGGCCCAGCGTCGTATCTCACAGATCTGTGCTCTAATGTATCAAAGTGGGGGAAATATGGCAAGATTTGGGTGTTTTCCCAAAATGAATTCTGAAGAGGTGAGAACATCTGAGAAACAAGGTTAGGACTGAATTGACCACTCGAGCAGTAAGAAGATGAGCTTTACATACCACTGGATGACAATGGAAACCAAGAGTAGTGGATGGGTGTGGGATTAGGGTGTGCCCTGGGTGGTGCCCAGGCTTCTGACACAAGGACAAGGGCAGATGTTGTTGCAGCTGCTGAACCAGGAAACTTGACAGAAGTCAATTTGCAGTAGAAGGACTTGGATTCAATCTCAGATCTACTGCACTTTAGATACATGTGGAACAGTAATATAGAATTTTTTGAGTAGGAAGACAAATTAATATACAAGTTTAAAGCTCACAAGAAAGAGCTAAGCTAGAATTACAAATACAGAAACCATTTGCATTCAAGTTGCAAATTTTAACCATGAGAATAGGCACATAAGATTAGAAAGGACCTAAAATCAAGCCCTAAGGACCAGAATATTTAAAGATTTCTTAAAGTAGATGTCAGCAAAGGGGTCAAGGGGCAGGAGAAACATCAGAAAAGAGTATTAGGAAGAAGGCCTTTGAGGTAGCATGGGTGGGGGACCCACATTTAAGCCTGCTTTAGAAATCAGATACAGTGAGCATGTAACAACTTGCAGTCCCTATAGGCCTTAGTGAAAATGATTTCAATACAGTTTCATTTTGAGTTTGCGCTGAATAGGTGAAGGAACAGAGGAAGTCAGATTAAAATAAGTTGCAGAGTATATAGAAAGTGACACAATGAAACAGTGAGAAAGAACTATAACAGTGATCACAGAGAGATGACTATGATTTGGACATTTGTTGGCATTAAAAGATATGTTCTGCTGGTATCTGCTGCAGAAGTCACTGATGCTGTGTCCTAAAGTAGTTGAGAGAGTCTCACAAGGAGTCTCCACAGGGTATTTATGTAGATTAGAAAACTGCTTATGTACACCTGCACTTAAATCTTAATTCCATTTGAGCATCTATAGGCACATATATACATATCTATTAATGCAATGGCACATTAAATCTGCCAAGACTTCAATTGTAACTGTATTTTATGTATTACATATGTGTTACTTAGTACATACAAATACTTTATCATGCATTAATATGTACTACACAAATTGTCATAAGATGCAATTCACAAATTTTGTTTTATTCAACCATTATAGGAAATTATTAAGGATTTAAGAAAATCACATCTTCAATGGTAATTCCATTAATGATACCTTAGTACTCAGTTGAACACGCCTGCACTTTATCCAGTGTCAGATATAGAAAGCAAGAGTCAACACCAGGAAAGACTATTAGAGTTGTTGAATGCTCAGGGGCACCTTTCTGCAGAAAAGCTAAGGATGTGTGTGCTCCCCATCTTAGCCAGTTCAGAACATGGCTGTGCAAGTCCCTTCTTTGCCAATAATTTAAATGACCAACCCTAATACCCAAACTTCACAGAAAGTCAGTGTATGACATGTAAAGTATTGAATATCTCAAAATCATAGTTCAAAAACCTGACATTCCAAATCTAGTTCTAAAATTTTATATAAAACAATGTAAATTTATGACTTTACTAATGTATATTTAATATACATACAATTATATA
>NW_008357493.1:1119249-1143424 GCF_000622305.1 Nannospalax galili
TAAATATAAATATAATATACCACTCATATAAAAATACGTAAATATGTAAAATTCATATATAAATATACCATATGTATAAAAATTAGTATGGAATAGATACATGGGTATCTCTAGAGAAATTTATATATTTCATTATCTATAAATAATAACCATATAAACCATAATGTCCTTCTTGGACATTGAAACGTATTGGTTGTATACATGACTTGTGAGTTAAAACTGAATGCAAATATACTTTCTTGGGTTTTTGTTGTTGTTGTTGTTGTTGTTGTTGCTGTTGTTGTTTGTCTTTTTTGAGACAGGGTCTTCCTGTAGTCCTAGCTGTCCTGGAAACACTAAGTAAACCAGGCTGGCCTCGAACTCACAGAGATCCACTGATCTGCCTGCCTCTGCCTCCCAAGTGCTGGATTAAAGGGGAGTACCACCACACCTGGCTCACAAATGTACTTTCAAATAGCCTGGATACAGGATAGCACTTGTCCTTTGCAAGATATTTTATGTAACACTTGTATACTCTCATTTAGTTATAGACATGCACACACATACAGTAAATTAAATTGCTGTTTTCATTTCAAGCCCAAATGTCAATAAAAGCCGTTAAAGAGGATCTAAGCATATGGGATTTAGGAGTCAATCAACTATTTGATGAGTACTAAAGATAATGATGAACCATATTTTGTACAAAAGGGACACAACTTTAAATTCATCTACTAGTACAGCACCATTTAGTCATTGGCATGCAAAAATTTACAAACATATATTAAAGCACCCTTAAATGTTAATTTTTATGTCTTAAAATCCTAAAAAATAAAGCTAGTCTGTAAGATACTCTTTCTAAGAATAATGGTGTTTTTGATAATATTCCTGAAATAAAAATGTCATAACAATGTTATTTTTGTGAGCAAAGACTATAACTCTTGGAAAAAATCCTGAGGGTTCCATCATAGCAACAGATCTTCCAAATTAAATAAAATGTTATGATATTTTAAGATCTATGCATGTGATTTTCATTCTCTGGAATAAGATCCATTTATACCTTTCCATCCACACTCCTATTCAACCTCACAGAGCCACAGCATCCAGAAAGAAGAGATAGAGAAATGTATAAAGGAAAGAAAAAGTGAATGGATGTCAAGGAGGAAAACCAAGGGATAAAAAGAAAAAGGAAAACTCAAAGCTCTATCTCAGGCTCACTCCAGATAGCACACCACATCTACTAGAATGTCACTAAGGCTTAATGTAAAATGATCACCTTTACCATTTCCTAACACATGACCACTATTCGATCTTATTGCAGCTTTTTGAAAAAAATTAAAACTGAGTAAATCTTTTAACGTATTCGTTGCTTAACCTCATAAACTGACAAATGCATTTCAGTTCATAGCCTATTGAATATGTTTTTTTTTTTTTTTTTTTTTTTTTTTTTTTTTTTGCAGATAACAGTAGAAAGTTGGAGGTCTGGAAGAGCTTCCTAACAGCATGGCTTTCCATTGAAAGACAAGGGATAATCCAGAAGCAAGAAGCACATGATCATCTACTACTACCTCTTATTAAACAGCCATTATTTGTACCCGTGCTACTGTATGTGCATTACAAGCTGTGCGGGGCTTTTAATTGAAGCATAACTTCTCTACACTGCTATTCTATAATCTGGAAAAAGAAAAACCAACATTCTGCAGGTGGGAGCAGAGGCAGGAGGGAAATAATTGCTGGATAGTTGCATATATGTATATAGATGTATGTGTGTGTGTGTGTGTGTGCATGCACGCATGTGTGTGTGTGTGTGTATGTGTGTGTGTGTGTGTATACATATTCCATATCACTTGCCAGAAACAGCAAGTGGAGAGTGGAAAGTGTCTGGAGATACAAATTTCAATAGGAGCCATTGGTAAGACTGTTACCTTTTCCTAAATCAGGGAGTTATTTCAGTTTTCTTTGAGTTTATATAATTTTAAAATTAAAATTAATAGCTTCCAGGATAATATAACATTGCAGTAAGAAAATGCTGAGTTTCCTGGACTTTCACCAAGTTTCATCTGAAATGACATTATTTTGTGTGATACTGGCAGAACGCAGGACTAATTCATGTCTAGTGGTCTATTCAGAGCATATCATGTAAAGGGTAGGCCAGTTGAATAGCTATGGATAATGGCTAAGGTACAGGACCCCTGCCTCGTCTAGTACTGTGATTTGTGTCTAGGAATTATACTGTGTGTTCACAGACCAAGTGAAATAAATTCATGAATAAAGATTTTTTTTAATAGGAAATGGTAAATCCTTGCCAGAGGATTTGCAGTAGAAGATGAAATCATGTAGTGTAAGTTGTAACTTGCACACATCCACCAATCTGCTAGGTATCTTTCTGCTTCTCTCCCCCCCATGCCACCTCCATCTGTCACTCTCTTCTGCCTTTCCTTTCTTCCACCTTCCCCTCCTGTGTTTTTTACCCATGTCATTTTTCTGTCGATGAGTCACCACTTAGAAGTGAAATAATGCATTCATTATTTTAATCTAATAAAACATTTTAATATCAACACAGATGAAAAATCCCATTAATGTTTTCTATATATTTTAAAATGGTAATAAGTAATTGATTTTAAATTCTTTAATAAATTATGACAAATATTATCTCTATTTCAAATCTAGGAAATGCTAAAACAGCCTTGTCTAACTGAAGTACATGATCTAGCAGAAATGAAATGTGGATTGGTAGCTGTAGTTAGACATGTCTTCTTTGTTGGATAGGCTTGATTCTACAGTATTGCCCATTCAAATACCAACTGAGAGGTTGGTGTCAAGGAAATAAGAGACTGAGATAATTTACTACTTTAGAAAATTTCTGAAAAAAATTTAATCATATAATGAATGTTGGTATATAAAAATGAGTAATTAAAAATTATATAGCTTTTAAGCATTTTGCTATTGATATAGGCATGCTCATACTCATGAGGTGTAATGGATAGTTCACGATATAACTTACAGTGTTTACAGGACCATGCTAAAAATATTCTGAGTTCTTGTGTATAAACCATGGTACTCTGTTCATTGGTTCACCTTGTTCTTTTTATTTGGTAGGTTATAGGTAACATTTGAGTGTGTGCTTTAAAAACCCGGAGTTCTACATTTTGGATAAATTGAAAAATCAACCCAGTGTTATTTTACAAGTCTATATGTCCTATATCAAAAGTGTGGCAATGACACTTTTCTTTACAATGAAAGTATTTTTAAGTTGTTTTGCTTCAGAGTCAAATGGCATATAAAAATGAAATGCCAAAGTGTACCTATTTAGAAAATTACCTCACATAGAAAAAAGAATTTGAATTCAATGAATTTATTTTTAATTTTAGAAAACAATTATACATCTTTAACTCCTTTTTTTTTTTTTTTTTTTTTTTTTTTTTTTTTTTTTTTTTGGAAGGGGGTTTTCGTTTCCCTGTAGCCCCAGCTGTCCTGGAACTCACTATGTAGACCAGGCTGGCCTTGAACTCACAGAGATCTGCCTGCCTCTACCTCCCGAGTACTGGGATTAAAAGCGTGCACAACCACACCAGGCTCTTTAACTCCTTTTTGCTAGCCATGAGTGGCTATAGCATAGATGAGTTCATGCCATATATTGTAAGTATCAGTCCACTGCCTTCCGAGGTGCAGTTTATAAAGAGTTTACCATAAAATCTGAAAACTAAAAGCTCACAATAACTAACTGGAACTTCACTTATTCTACTTTAATATAGGGCTAATTTAATTATCCTACAAATGTGTTCATAGGGTTTTTGAGATGACTCAAGCTAGCAGAGTTGAATAGATAGAAAATCCCAAGCTAAGAAGGACATCACAGCTGAATCTACACAGAGATCCAGTCACGCTGCTTGACAGATGAAAGGATTTCAATATAAAGACCATAAAAAGTTCATTCAGTATGTTCTAAGACTCGAGCTTTGCAGTTCCTGAAGATGCTGCATATTGAACTCTTGGCTCACTGGGTCATGGTGCTGACTGATAGCTCTCAGTCCCATGGAGTCAGCTATGCATGAACTCATTTGTTTAAAAAATGACCCTAAAGGTTTCTTCATGATTATTCACATCTTATAGGAGAGCCTCCCTGAGGCCACAGAACTAGACAATGAACTAGTGAGGTGGAAAACTGGGATTTGAATCCAAAGTTTGACCTCTTAACTACCTTAGGTGGTCAACTTCTTATAAATAAAATGTGTGCCTTGGTCATATTATAGATCATATAGGTCATATATAGATCATATAGGTCATATTATAGATTATAATATTTACAAGTTAGTGCCACTGCACATAACTTCAATGAGACATAATTTAAAATCCTCTGTGGGTTAATGACATGGCCGAGCAGAGAAGTGAGGATGCTGTCAAGCCTGACCACCTGATCTTCATAGCCGGGAACTACATGGTGGAGAGTATTGACTCCTGAATTTTTCTCTGACCTACAATTGAATCCACTGTGTGCATGGATGCACACGCGAGTGTGCGCACACACACACACACACACACATTCACACCTACACACACACTTTTATCAACACAAATTAATGTAATAATTTGTTAAACCCCACTTCACCATTACCTCCCAATGTATGTATGAACAACTTGTTACTATTGAATGTGAGATATCCCTGCACCCTCATTGTGGTTGAACATTTGTCTCTAGCTGATGGCATTGTTTTGGGAGGGTATGGAGCCCAGTTGGGGAAGTCCAATGCTGGGGGCAGGCCTCTATATATTATAAGCATGGACCTATTTCTGATCCTGCTCTCTGCTTCCTGATCTGGCAAGATGTGAACAAGCCTCAGCCACATGCTCCTGCCATGGTAGAGCTGCTCCATGATGTCTTCCTCATGATGGACTGTTCCCCCAAAACTGGGTCAAAATAAATAGTTTCCTCCTTTAAGGTGTTTCTGCCAGATATTTGATTAAAATGACAAAAAATAGCTAATACACACAGCTCCATCCTTCTTATAATTGATTCTGAGTGGATAATATACAGTACCTGAAGTCCATTGAATTAGGTGAATTCTACTTACTGAAAAATAACACTGCTGCCACAGCAACATTAGTATGCCACTGCTAGTATGCCATGTGGTCTGAAATCTAATCAGAGCACAGTAAGGCTTCACTACTTTCTCCTTACCTCAGGTTTGCACACTCCTCGGCTCTCATTCCTTTGGCTCCATTCAGCCTCTACCTTAGAGCCTTTACTTTGCACTCCACATCTGCTCAGACATCCTGCCAAGGCCATCTTTATGAGAGCTCTCTCTTTAGGCTGGTTCATAGTTCACTCCTACAGACAGGAGGCTTTACAATTTCCAAAACATTCTGATACTTCTGACCTTCTTGTTCTGGTGGAGAAAGTTCCCATTTTGTGATTGGATACTGCCAGGCAAAATTGAATAAAACAGGCTGTGGCTTGGACATGACACTTGTCTTCATGAGCTTCGCTTATATTTAAAAACACCTGTTATATTTTTAGAGCAGTTTTAGGTTGACAGCAAAACTAAGGAAAGAAACAGAGATTTCCCACATGCTCTTGCCCCACGTGCCTAGCTGGTATTACTAACAAGGTCAGCTCCCGAACATCCATATTGACACATCATTGTCACCCAGAATCCATAGTCACATTAGGATTCACTCTTGATGTTGGACATTCTTTGGGTTTGAACAAATGTATAAGGGCATATGTCCATCATGACTGTACCACAGAGTGTTTCCACTTCTTTACAATCTTCCATGCTTCCTCTACTCATCCTTTTCTACCAAAACTCCTGGTAGCCATTGATGTCTTCACTGTCTCCATGGTTTTGTCTTTTCCAGAATATTGTGAAGTTCAAATTGTGCAGTGTGTGGATTTTGTTTTTTTGTTTTGTTTTTGTATTTTTGAAGCAGGACCTCCCTGTAGCTCCAGCTGGCCTGGAACTCATTATGTGGAGCAGGCTGACCTTGTTCTCACAGAGATACACTGCCTCTGCTTCCTGAGTGCTGGGATTATAGGTGTGCCCCACAACACCCAGCATGCCCGGCTTTGTGTGAGGTTCAATGGATATTAACTCAAGGACTCATGCTTATGTACCAGGTGTTTTTACATACTGAAGCCATTTTACTACATTAAAAATAATTTTGAAAACTGCATTTCAAAATAATTGTTTCCTTAGTAATTCTACATGCTTTTGTGCATGCCAGCATTCTTTTTCTACAAATGTTGAAGCCAAAGACTACCAAATTGCAAGAAAGCCAAAATGCTTTTAGCACCACATAGAGATGGCAACATCTTCACAATTTTCCTTTACAGGAAACAGTAGACTATTTAGCCGCAGACAAGTTCTTAGAATTCCAGGTCAATATCCTTCTGACCCTGTTCCTCTGTAAGTTACCTTATGACCTCCTTGCATGCATACACCTAAACGACTGGGCTGTAACTTGACTGTCATAGGATGATACTGAGAAGGATCTTTAGGAGATGATTAAGGTATAAGAGCTGAGATAATCACTTGATACCAAATACTGGTACCCTAGATCTTATTCTTTCAAATCTCTAGAACTGTAGAAAATGAATTTTTTCCTTACATATGATACAATTGTAGATGTTTTGTTTTATCACTACAAGCTAACCAAGATAGGTCACCATTTGCAATGCCCTTGGTCTTTAAGCCTAAAAGAGTATTTGGGGAAGTGAAAGAACAAATTGAGATGATACAACCTCTTCTAGAAATATATGCATTTAAAATAAATAAAGCATCAAGTATTTGAATTATATTGCCTTTGAGGGAAAAGTTCATGTGGACAAGCTGCTTCAGGGCTTAGTTTTTCTCACGCATTTCTGCCTAAAACCATATTAACAACTTGCATTTGTTGGGGTATCAAACATACCAAAATCATATGTAGGCTAAATTTGAAGGGCCACTGACTATAGCACAGACAGCAATAAACATTTTAAAGTGGAAGAAGCCTAGTAACATAGTCAATAGCTCTGTTTGTCTGTGGGTTCTTCTCATGTTATAGCCACTGGATGAGACTATAACTTTCCATCTATCTATCTACCATCTATCTATCTATCTATCTATCTCATCTATCTATCCTTCTATTTATCATCTATCTATCTCTCATCTATCTATCTAGCATCTTTCTATCTTTTTTTGTGGTTCTAGGCATTGAACCCAGAGCCCTCTAGTATATTAGACAGTGTTCTACCACTGACCTATGTTCCTGGTCCCATTATTCAGCTATTTATAATGGAAATCAAGTAACTCCTCATGCTAGTTAGTTTTTATTGTCAATTTGATACAACCTAGAGTCACCTGGGAAGAGAGGGCCTTAATTGAAGAATTTCCTAGATCAGATTGACCTGTGACCATGTCTGTGAGAGACTTTCTTTACTGATGCTTAATTGATGATTGTTGTGGTAAAACTCAGCCCACTTGGATCCCTAGGATGGTGGATCTGGTCTATAGAAGAAAGTTAGCTGAGCACGAGCCAGTGAGCAAGCTAGTAAGCAACCTTCCATGGTTTCTGTTCCAGCTTCTTGCCTTGAATGTCTGCCCTGACTTTCCCTAATGATGGAATGTTACCTAGAAATGTAAGCTGAAATAAATCCTTCCACCTTTAAGTTGCTTTTGGTCATGGTGTTTATTGCAACAACAGGAAAGCAAACTACAACATCCCTGCAGGTTCAGCAAATGGAGAAAACTAAGCACTTGCAACAAAAGTGTGATTCCTAGAGCAAAAGCGTGGCAACACATCTGAGTTGGTTAGACACGGTGAATAGCAGTTTCCAGTACCCAAACAACTGAATCAGAATTTCATTTTAACTCCAATCACAAGAGTTTCATATGTGTCAAAATAGTATGAGATTTTTGTCTGCAAGGGGGTGGGATAGGGAAAAACAGGTTAGGTTTTGGAGACAATAAAGTCATATTTATTAGTGCATTTTCTGGTTATTGGAAAACATGTTTCCCAGGAATGACTGAGTATTAAGTCTTTAAAGAACAGCCAAGAAGCAAATTCTATGGCACTCCAGGCAGCAAATCACAGAGATTATCTATTAGACCATAGATGCCCACCTCAGATTCTTTTATGACTCAGCAGGAGCAGGCACTCAAGAGTGCCCTTAACTTACACTGTAAGTACTGAAAACAAAGGAAGAGCAGATTGGAGAGACTGGGGCAGCATAACTGAAGTGAGGTCAGAGACAGGACTGTGATGACATCTCTCCGATGATAACCACTGAACACTGTTGTTTACCTGGTAGCCAGCTCACCAGTGGAGGTGACCAGTGGAGGAGGAGTAGGACTGGCTTTGGGGATAAAACTTTGTTATATGAATTTTTCTTAAGTGCTCTATCAAAAATAATGAGTGTGTGTGTGTGTGTGTGTGTGTGTGTGTGTGTGTGTGTGTGTGTGCAGCAATCATGGATAACATGAGGGGGCAAAGTATGCATAGCTGAACAAGAGGAGGATGCATAGTCATGAACAAGAGGAGGAGTAGACCCTGCTAGCCACATACAAGAGAACACTCATCCAAATGGACAACAACTTAGAGCCCTGATTAGGCTGTTATTGTGAAGGCTATTAAACACAAATGTTAAATTTAAAGGGGGATTTAAAGTTTTATCTAACATTTATTTTGTGGCTCCTCTTGTTTTCTCTTCTTTATCTGACAAGGTGAGAGAAAGGAATAAAAATTCAGAAAAAAGCAAAGTTATACAACAAGCTAACAAATAACATAGTGTATAAATTCCTTAAAACAAAATTACCCAGGTCACTGTTTTAACTTAAGTCATTTAATAAAACAAAATTGTGTAAAAAGTCCAGATAGAGATTGAAAACAAATTACAGATAATAAACCAGTATATTACTTTGGATGAAAAATATTCAGCTAATCCCAGTACAATTTCTTCATATTTTAATAAAGGAGAAAGTCTATTTTTGTACCTACTAACCTTATACATGCTTAAAGATAATCATCAGTCTATTGAATATAAAAATAGATTGAAATATAGGAAAGTACAGCATATTGTTTCTAATAGTTTTTGATAGGACATAAAAGTTACACATACTCACATTCAGGAAACACATTTAAAAATCAGGACTTCTAGGCAACAAAGATAATCAAGGCTAACAGTGGGGAAATTTTCTCTATTGTCATGTTAAATATAATTGTTACTTTATGAAACTCAATTTCTTTTTTTATCAGTTTGACTAAATGGGTAGGTTTTTAAAGTTATGTAATTTTTTTCTTTCAAAAGAAACATTTAAGACTATGTCTCACTTGCCTCTTTTTCTTCCTCTATCCTTTTGTGAGAGGTCAGCTGTGGCTGCCTGCACAAGATCTGCATAAGATTAGTCAACATTCCAACTTGGATGGGGGAGGGACACAGGAGCCTCAGCCTCTAGCTGAGGAGCCATTAGAAGCTGATGGTGACTACTAGAGGGTGAGTCAGTTTTCTTTAGGTGTGTGGGGTGTGGTCCCTGAAGGTCACCATGCTCCACTGGACGTCTTACCTCCCCCGCCAACCCCAGGCATACATGGACAGCACTAACTGGACTCAGTTGGTAACACAAATTTTAAAAAGAAGGAATTTGGGGGACGGGGAACTGGGAGGAGTTGGAAGGGGGATTTGGTGGTGAAAATGATTGATATGCATTGTATGTATGCGTGAAATTCTCAAACAATAAAAAATACTATTAGTAAATTTGTAAGAAAACAAAGAGCATTCTCATGAGCTTGTTCTGAGAAATTTTATGTCTAGCTACTTCCAAAAATGTAAATGAGCTGACCTATGGTTTTAAGCTTGTCCTGGGCTCTGAGTCTTGTTTCTTAATGAGCCCCTGGAATTGCGGCATGCTCAGACCCTACTCTCCTCAGCCTTCGATCTCCCCTTTGGAAAGTGTTCACACTTCCTTTTCACATGGATCTTCACTTTAATAGACAAGAAATTTTTCTTTCAATTAATTAACAGCAGGCACTTTGAAGAACCTCAAACATAAAGAAATAAAGGGAAAAAAACCCTCCAAACAAGTTTTAAATATAAAATTTGCCTTACAATGCAGTTACAGGTGGTTGTGAGCCACCTGATGTGCAGCTGGGAACTGAAATTGGGTACTGTGGAAAAGGAGCACTGAACCATCTCTCCAGCCCTTCACAACTATATTTTTAAGTGTTTGGGTGGCTAGAAGTGTTAAACAAATTTGTGACATAGTAAACTGCCAGAGAAAGTCAGTAAGAAACAGGAGGAAAGGTGAGAGATGGCTCAGTGGGTACAGTGCTTGCTACACCTGAGTTTGGATCCCCAGGACCCATGTAACAGCCAAGTGTGGTAGCATGGGCCTGTAACCCTAGTGCTGGGGGGCAAAGGCAGGTAGATCTTGAGGGCTCACTGGCCATCCACTCTAGTTGAAATGCCAAGGCGTCAGATTCAGTGAAGGTATCCTGCCTCAGAAAATAAGTTGTAGAATGATAGAAAAAGATCCCCAATGTCTAGCTCTGACCTCTGCATGTGCATACAGAGGTGGGTAGACCTCCCTCACATGTACCCGGGCTTGCACACTGCATGCTTAGATAGACACACACACACATGCACACACACACAAAATGGGAGGAGAGAGTAAGATGACATAGAAATAGTAAGATCCTTCCCTTTATAAATCAATTCTTTTTTCCTATGAAAAAAAAATCAGTCAGTCTCAGTGGAAAAACCCAGAAGCTGATGATTTCAGCAGGTGCAACAGTAAAGCATCCTGTATTAAAAGTGGGTCCCCAGGCTGCATGGAAGAAGGAGAGATCTGTGAATCTGTGTCGAGATAGCCATCTTTTAATCATTATTTTCTGCCAATTGATAATTTTAAAGTAATCATAACTTGTGAGTAAATAGGAAAGCAATAATATGGCATATTCTGTGTGTTTGTATGTTTGTGTTGGGGTGACTGCATGCACACATGCATACGCATACATGTGGAGACCAGAGGTCCATCACAGACATTAGTCTTCAGGCACGATCATCTGACTTTTCGAGGCAGGATAACTCATTGATCCTGGGCTGGCTGACCGGGAAGCAGCAGGGATTTGCCTGTCTCAGACTCCCCAAAGGTGGGATGCCACCACCACAGGACTTTTTATATCAGTTCTGGGGAAGCACTTAACCAACTGAGCTACCTCCCCAGCTCTGGCACAATTTTCATCTTAAAATCAGTGCTTGTGGAACTCAGCAGACACCTGAGAGTGCCTGATCTGGCCTCCACCTGGTGTAGGGCTTAGAACTCAGCAGACAGCCTGAGTGTTAAGTTATTATAGCAGCCACTGTTTAGATGTTCCTGCTTCTTGCTGCTGTTTTTATAGATGGAATCCCACTGAAATGGGCCAACAGTCCATGCAAAACAGATAATGCAGAGCCCTGAAAGTTCGGTGCCTTGCCACAACGGAAGGAAGATCGTCCCACACCTACCACCCCCTCCAAGGCTCAAAGACTTTTTTGGAAGAGGTTGGCAGAAAGAAAGTAAGAAAAGAAAGTAAGAGCCGGAGGTAGGGGTAGATTGTTACCTGGAAGTATCATCTGACCACTATTCTGGCAAGCTATAGCCACACTTCCTTCCCATGTTTGTAAGGGAGTTGATGAGGGAGTCAGGTACCCCTCTCATCCAATCAGTTGACCTTAGCTGTATGTGGGGGAGGGGCTAAGGAAATATAAGCCAAGAATGGCAGGAAGCGCCTTTCTCACCATTTTGTGTGACTGTTGGGAAGTCACAGGATCTATATTTGAGTGTGGACTTTCCAGCACAGGTGTAAATAAGGGGGCATCCACTCTTCTGTAAATAAAGATCCACCCTATTCTCTGTTAGCAAGCCCAATAAAGTCGTTAGGATTTAAAAAAAGAAAAAAGAAAAAGAAAAAAAAAAGGAACAGAGCTAATGGAAACCATTATTTCATTAAAGTTGACCCCATGTTGGCAAATATTTTGGTCTTTGATTTCTTATTCCTATTTTTCTTTTCTTAAACTTCATTGTATATATATTTTTATGTAACTTGCTTCAAGTTTACTTCTGGAAAAATGTGTGAAATTTGCCCCTCTTTGGAATAATAAAACAAAGCAACAACAAAAACTAGTGCTCTTATATGTTTTCAAAATAAGTGCATCAGCAACCAATTAAATTATTTTCTTTCCATGATCAAATAAAGGAACTTCCTTTTCTCCCACATTGCCCACTATTCATTGCCAAATGTATAATAATGTGGATTTATAGAATAGTTGTGAAGGCCCATGATAGATCAACTATAGGACTTAGGATAAGATACAAAACATGTCATCCCATCTTCCATCTCAAGACTTCAAGACCCCAATTCCCTATACTCTTGTCTCCCTCTGGTGGAGTCTCCCTGACACACATGACTGACAGGTATTCCAGAGCACAGGCTGCATAATTAGAAAAAAATAGGTAGTATTAGAGCCTAGCTCCTCAGTGTTTTTGTCAACAAACCTATTAGCTTTTGGAAAATCAACTTTTTGTAGCTATTTCTTGACTGACAGCAGGTGAAAAGATTCAAAATAAGATACACTGATACAAAGCTACAAAGGGATATGCCTATGAAAGTTGCTCATTGGCCAGGACATACAATGTCAGAGAAACAACAATATATGAAACAAGTTTCTGAGAGAGGCTGTGTTCTGTAATGAGACTGTATATTTTTTAAAAACCCATATTTTTCCACAAGCACACTTCTTAAAGCAGGGTTTATTTTTTTATGTATAATTTTACATAGTTTAGTCCTGAGTATTTTCAAAAGTCTGTTATTAAAAATGAAGGAAATAGATTAAAATAAAATAAGCATTGTTTTACAATAAAATTAAAATTGTATAATGAAATTGAAAATACCATGCCTAAGGGGAAATTTAAACCTTCACATCAGTTTATGAGTTAGATGGTTCAATAAAGTTATAATTGATATTTAATAAGAGAAAAATTAGCCGGGTGTCGTGGTGTATGCATTTGATCCCAGCATTTAGGAGGAACAGGCAGCTGGATCTCTGTGAGATGGAGTCCATCCTAGTCTATGTAGTCAGTTCCAGCCCTGTTGGGGCTTCAGGGAGATGCTGTCACCCTATCCCCTTCCAAATAATTGAAATAGAGGAACACTGGGTTTTCCATGCAGATCTTATCAAAACACATCATATCACTGTGTTCATGTGAAGGGGAAAGTATCTATGATAATGAAAGTGTAATTTTGAAACAGAATCATGAAAGTGATTTTCAAATGCTACTTTACCCTTTCTTCTGATTTTTTGAAGTTGTGCATATTAAAATTCCTCCACATTAAGTTTATAGCTATGGCTACAGTGCTCACATAGATATGACAACAATTTCAATATTTCAGCATCTGAACTACTCATATACATCCTCTTAGTATTCTCTCTCCAAGGATAACCACCACCTTCACTCTATCATCAAGGATTAGATTTCCCTATTTCCCCAGGTTCTCATATATAGATTATTCGTACGCAGTTTTTCAGCATCTGGATTATTTTGATCCATATTATAATTGTGAGATCTAGCCAAGTCCTTGTAGGTATATATAGTAAGGCTAGTTTCATTGTCACGTTGTATTCTATATTGTGAATATATTACAGTGTATTTATAGGTTCTATTACTGTTGTACATTTAAGCTGTTCCAGTTTGGTGGTGTTATTCATAATGCAGCTGTTAACATTCATGAACGTGTCTTTTCTAATGGAGACAGATATTTATCTCTCTTGTTTGTCTTCCCAGGAACGGACGTGCTATGCTTTAATGAGCTTGGAGGTATGACCTTAGTAGACCTTGCCAAAATGTTTTCCTAAACTATGATAGCAACTGCCACCAACAGTCACATCCAGAGTTCTTTCTCTGCTGCTCTATTTAACTGCCAAAACACTAGCAGTTCCCTGTCTCTTGAATGCCAGTGGTTTATTGAAAGGTCACCAAGATATTCATTTATGTCTTTTAGTAATATTTCATTTTTTGAAAAGAAATTTGTTACACTTTATTTCTTTTGGAGGGGGTGAAGGGTTGTGTGTGCCATGGCATCTATGTGGAAGTCAAAAGACAACTTGCAGGAGTCAGTTCTTTTTTTCTACCATGTGGGGTTCAGGTGTTGAATTCAGATCGGCAGCCTTGGCTGCAGGCCCCTTTACCAGTGAGCCACTTCACTGGCTCCATGTTTTTCTTTTGGCTTGTTTCACATTTTGTGTTTGAATGTACGAGTCCATGTCACATTAGTATACATGTGTGTGTTTATATATGTACATATACAAGATGCACAATTCAGATCAAGGGTTCTTTTTTTCCCTTGTGGTTAGCAATATGATGCAGTTCCTTGTATTGAAGACTGTTCCTATTCCTAGAGAACCAGAGCAGTGACTTTATCCCGAATCAGGAAATCATGTATTTGCCACATAGTTTTAAGCATCAATAGCCTCATTATAATAGTAAATCTACCTATACTTATACTAGAAGCACAAGCTCTCTGTAGCTAAGGCAAGCTTGAGTTTATAAACCTGTTTTAGTTTTCCAAATATGGAACTACAAGCCTGTACTAGGAATCCCAGTTCAAAAGCCCAAACTTTCTTATTACATCTTCAGATCTGATTGTCCATATCCTCCTAAATGGTTCTTTGACATTCTTTATTTGCACATAAAATTTGGCTTCAGCTTGTGAATTCTTACAAAAATCTTACTAGAATATCAAATGGGTTCCCAAATGCGATCTTTAGGTCATTTGGGGGCAGTGTCATATCTCTACAGTATTGAGCTTTACTTCCACAACCACAGCATTTCTTTCTAATGACAAGTCTTCTTCAACTGTTTTTAGTGGTCTGTTACATATACTCAGTGTTAAGGCTTTGAATATATATATATATATATAGAGAGAGAGAGAGAGAGAGAGAGAGAGAGAGACAGAGACAGAGACAGAGAGACAGACAGAGAGAGATCTTTTTGAGGCAGGGTTTCCCTTTAACCCCAGCTGGCCTGGAACTGGTGATGTGGACAGAGATCTGCCTGCTTCTGCCTCCCAAGTACTGGGATTAAAGGCCTGGTTTAGGCTTCATATGTTTTAAATAGGCCGTAATATTTTAATTAGATTAATTCCCATACATTTGATGCAGTTTGTTAATATTTTAACTGACATTTTAAAAAGTTCTTTACTCATTACTTCACTGCTTTTGAAAAAGAAATGGATTATTTGGCATTATGATATTGATGTAGAAACACTTCAATTTACTTATTAATTCTAATGGGGTGTTTTTAAAGTTTTCTTTGATTTTTCTGTGTTCAGAATCATACTACCTGCAGACAGTATGAGTCTTATTTCTGGTTTCTACTCCTTAGAACTGTAATTTATTTCTTAAAATATTTTTATTTAAAAATTTTTATTAGCACTGCCTTCTTAAGAATAACATTGAAAAACTTTATATAGGTTGGAGAATTTGGAAAGGGAATGGATGGCAAACTCACATTACAGGAACAGTGACAAATTTCATATTTTTGTTGAAGCTTGGTAGACAGTTTTTTCAGTAAATACTATTCAAAAATTTTAGTAGACATATAGAATTTAGAATTTATATTCGAAGATATAGTCACATAATTTCAGTTTGATGATTATATCAGTTTAGTTAGTATAGTACTTTTTCTTTTAACTTCCCAGAATGTGTGTGATTTTTATCTCTAGAAGTTCAGTCAGGGTATAGATGAAGATGTCTATACTATACTTTAGAAGAATGATAAAAAAAAAAAAAAATGGAAAAACCTCTTGGTGTCAGGTAATGGGAGAGGTCCAACATCAAAGCCTGGATACTCAGGATTACATGTGGAGTGAGGACCACAGCTGGGCCATAGGGGAGGTGGGAGGTTCATTCCAGAGAAGCAGTCCTCCCAAGACCAGAATCTTCAAATAACAGGGGCCTCCCCTGTCCCCAGCATAAAAGGCAAAGCCTCTGCTCTGCACAACCTGGGACCTCAGGAGAGGGGGCTGTGAGGGATGGAATTGCTCAGGGAAGACTGAAACTGCTGCCCAACATCAGGAAGTGCTCCATGCTCTACTCTGTTCCACCATCAGCCTGTTGCCAGAGGAATGTGGAATGTGGCTCATAATAGGAGGCTGCAGGCTCGCGTGAGGGGATCACAGTACCAGCTCAAAAAAAGGGGAGCACATCTATTCACTGCAGGGGTGTGGGGGTTGAGGTGATGTAATTTCTTTTTTTTTTTTTCTTTCATGCACAGGATATAAACTATCAGCCCAGTACTGACTGAAAGTGATGGCACTAGAGACTGGAGAGATGGCTCAGCTGTTAATAGCACTGGCTGCTTTTACAAAGGACCCAGGTTGGGTTCCCAGCATCCACATAGCAACTTACAACCATCTGTATCTCCAGTTCCAGGGAATCCCATGCCCTCTTCTGACATCTGAAAGCATTGTACAACATGGGTACACTTACATACATATGGGCAATACACTCATACACACAAAAATAAAATAATAAATAATATTTTTTAAGCGAGAGCGTTAGATAAACTTGCTGTTTTTCCAAGCTTAGTTGAAAGTGTTGAATGCTTTGTTAAGCAGCACATTAGCTGGTAAGTTTTATCATATAAACTTTTATCACATGAAAATAATTCTCTTTAATTCTCATGTGCAGTTAATTTTATTATAAGTTAATAACAAATTGGCTTTGCTATAATTTTCTATTGTAAGTACTTTTCATTTCATTGAGTTTTAATAACTTTTATCTAAACCTATATTCATAGTATACTAATATATTCAGATATGTACAGTCATCACCAAAGTTGATTTTAGACTTATATGAGAAACTTATTCCTTTCAGTTAGCATCTTGCATTCTTTCCTCCCACCCCCAAGCAACCACCAATCTATTTTCTACCTGTCTGACTTTCCCTGCTCTGAAAGTAAACAGGAATAGAGTGATAGAATAGATAAGCTTTGTGATTGGCTGCTTTCATTTAGCTTGTTTTCAGGTTTCATCCTTGGATCATGCCCCAGAATCACATTACTCTTGATGGCTCAATAATATTCCATTGTATATAAATCATACATTTTATTTGTCCATCCATTCCTTGATGGACATTTGGGTTGTTTCCACCTTTTTGTGATTATAAATAAGCTGCTCTAAATATTCCTGCACAAATTTTTGTGTGGACATATGTTTGCAGCTCTCTTGGGTAAATGCCTGGGAGTGGAATAGCTGGTTCATATGGTAATTTTACATTTAATTATTTGAGGAACTGGCAGGTTGTTTGGAAGCAGCTGTTCATGTAACTGCTCACTTCTCTGTGTCTGTCTAACAAATGTATATATTATTGTTTATATAAAAATGTCTACAAAATACTACTGTTTGAAATTTCTACAAAACCTGCTACCTTTCTCTTTTAAGAATGTGATTTTTTTAACTTGAGTAGATTCCAAAATTTATGCCAATTTTACTGAAGAACAAGTTTGAATACATAGAGGTATGTTACCAGTCTCAGGAGGTATTATTATTGTTTTTACATAGTCAGCATTGTATTTATGCACATATCTGCTGTATGTGGTGTTTTCCACAACTGTTTTTCCTCATATCTCAATCTTGTGATATACTTCATGTGATGGTAAGTTTGTTTTACCTCGGGGAATATTCTACAATATGCACTTCAGTACAAATTTGTCAATGAAGAAGTTCCATGAAATTTTTGTACATGGTATTCAAACTTTAATTGTAAAGAGTTTTTTTTTCTCCTCATTATTATAGAATTCTAGATTAATTCTTATCACACACAGTGAAATGATGATCTTCCTTAACTTTGTTTTTTTTTGGCCTTTTTGAGACACGGTCTCCCTGTAGCCCCAGCTGCCCTGGAACTCACTATGTAGACCAGGCTGGCCTTGAACTCTCAGAGATCTGCCTGCCTCTACCTCCCTAGTGCTGGGATTAAAGGAGTGTGCCACCACGCCCTGCTGATTTTCCTTAATTTTCAGGATCTCCACTTTCCTCTGAAAGTCATGTAACATCTTACTATTGATGCATTGTCCTCTTTTCACTTTCCTAAAAGAAAGAAAAAGGCACTCCCAAGAGTGGACGTGCATTAGTGGACTGGGAAGACAGACACTCAAAAGCCAATCCTGTAACATTTACAAGTTTCTAACTATTGAAATAGATGGACCACTTAAAAATGCCTAATTTTTCCTCTCTAGTTTTAATTTTGCTAACTATTTAGAATATTAAAATAAACAGGTGATTTCCATCATGCCTACACACTATGGAGTAATATCAATCACTATGGCTGATACCGAGGGAAAATGTGCTCTAAAATACAGCATGTACGTAGAGTCAGATTAGAAGGTTCCTAGGAGATTTATAAAGAGGTCTAACTGGACATGTCTTAAATGAATATAGAATTCTGGAAATAGGAAGCATAACATAAAGATCAATCCCTAAAAGGCAAATTAAGGAATCCTTTAAAACTTGCTTTATTTATATCACACAATTATGTAATTCCTTCATCATGCATTTGTAATACACACCGTGTTTACCAAGTCATAATCCAGTTTTTTAATGTATGTATATATGCATATGCATATGTATGTAAATTATGCCTGTCATTTTTAGGTGTTTCTGTTCTCTTTTGGCAAGATATACAACGGAAATTATATACCATTTGGATACTGGGAATTGAACCCCGGCCCTCAAGGGAAGCCTCCCCAAGATCAGCCAGTGCAGCCATCTACTCAGCCCCCAAGAATTATTTTTTCTTACAACTAAGGCCATGAAAACCCCCATTTTACAGCCTTTGTCTTTCGCCTTTCTTCCATTTTTACAGTGTTCTAATAATTTAATATTCTTTTATCATTAAATTTTCTATCTTCTGGGAATATTTATCAGTGACGTTTTATCCTGAGGCTTGTTCTTTAAGAATTTACCAGGATGGATCTGTGTTAGTTTATTTGTCCCATTCTATTGCTAAATATCCACACTGACATGAACCATATTTTGAGCAGCCAAATTATAAGTAAATAATCTATAAATTATGTCCTATCTAAATAAAAACTTTCACTGGTTAACCGATAGTTAAAACACCTCATGGTTCCCATATCCCACATGAAAAACTCTCAATTTTTCATGAAAATTTAATAAATAATATCAAAAGGGCATTGAATCATGCTATATCTGTTTCAAAAGAAAAAAACAGGATTTTCTCATTTGATTATATTCCAAAATCTGTTCATTAGTAGTTTGTGCTACAATAAAATATATAAACATAATTTGATGCAAATAAATAAGCTTGATAATTTAAAGCTTTTCCTAGAATTAGTCTACACTTAAAATGACATATGAAATTTAAAAGATATCAGAAGATTCTACAAATATTTCTAGAAGACATGAGTTTAGTTTAGTGAGACTCTTGATGGTTGGTACAGAGCAGAATGTATTCCCCCCATTTTCTGACATGTTGCATTTAAAATTATTTAACTTTAAAATAACCATTTGGCTCTTGTTGCAGCAATAACTACTAGTTAAAAATACACAGATGCAGAGGTAGCCTAATAGTGTGAATATTTATTAAAACAGTAAATTCTATTTAGTAAGAAATAATGTATTTATGTAGTGATTTCCATTCTTATGAAAATAACAACCTCTAGGTTAGAGGACAACTTTATAGTTTTCTTTCAGGACACAATAAAATAAAAATGAGGATTTCTATTTTAACCAGTTTTAGAGAGTTAATGCTTAGAGAATAGGCATTATGTTTTTTTAAATGGGGTTTATATAAAACTAGAAAACGATCTTTACATTTAAGATGTATGCATCTGTGATTGAAGAAGCTTAGTAGAGGGAATATGTTGACAATACTCAAGTCTTCAGAAATATCAGAATCATAAATGGTGTGTAAGCCTTGTACTGTTTAGAAGTGCAGCATTCCAGAACAAATGTAAATTTTTATCTTTATATTTTAAAATATACTGTATTTTATTTAAATTCATCTATGATATACTTTCTATAAACTTCCTTGTAAGTGGTTTTCCTCTTTAAGATTGTTTTATTGAACTTTTTGTATATTTCATACAAAACATCTCAATCAGTCTTCATCATCTTTATACCCCCGTACCGGCACCCTCCCATACCTTCCACCCCACTGGAGCCCATATACTCTATCATCCCTGTTAAGGCCCACGGTGTCAGTATCCCCAGTGCAAGTCTATTCACAGAGGTCCAGTTTTAGGAAGATCAGCTATTCTTCACCTAGCAGCAATCAGTTGCCAATATTTCTTCAGCTAAGATTGGGTTCTGCTGTTCATTTCCCAAGTTCTGTGCTTGATTTTTGTCTGCCTGAGTTTGCATGGGACTTGTGTATGCTGGTATCACTGCCATAGACTCTATAACCAGGTTCACAGGAGCTTGTAGGACTCTGTTTTCATATGGTCATGGACTTCCTCCCCAGGCTCTTACAATCTTTCTGTTCCCTCTCCCACAATGGTCCCTGAAGCTTAATAGAGGAGTCCTGTCCAAGGACCAGCATTCAGCAGACTCTTGATCCCTATGCTTTGACCATTTGTGTACTTTTGTGTTCCTGGACCTTCTCTGCATGAAGGAACTTCATTAACCACATCAATGACCAGCAGAGAATATGACATTGTTGCAGCAGTGGCATTTTTATCTTGGGGGCAATCGACAGCTACCTAACTGGACTAAAAGCCTACTTACTGGAAGGAAACTCAAGTGTGGTGCTATAAACATAACCAAATACATGGCTGGAGTGGTCATAGATCTTAGAGAAAACCCCCAAACTGTCACATCCCTCAGCTAATGTGATTTCTTACTGTGTGCAAAATATGTATCCTTATATTTACAGCCAAATATCCCAGTCACCATGCATCAAAGAAGCTCATTTAGCACCAGTTGGAGACTATTACCAAGTACTACACCTGGTCACACACGGACATTGTCTACAAATTGCCCAGGCATCTACAATGCAATCTCTATACCTAAAGCTCATGGAACATAGAACAGGGGTAAAGAAGAGGACACTAATGAATCTCTGAGCAAGTGCTTTTTAATACGTTTTTATCTCAAGAAAGAATCTTTTCATAAGATACACATAAAAATACCTGTAAAATGCTGGGTAAAGTCTTTCCAGTGTGCATACTCTCAGGTCATTCATATACCTCAGCAACCCCTCAGTTATCTTGGCAAGTAAGCTCAGTAAATTCGTTGGTTCCCCAGTAAAACTTTAATCAAACATTGGTTTGAAACTAGAACCTTAAAAGAGAATAAGCATTGCTTAGTATCCCCAGGAAAAGAATTCTCACAACAGATGGAAAATTTATTTGTTAATGTTATTATGTCTCATAATTATTATAAAAAGAAAATGAGAATGTAAAAGATGTTAAAAGGATATGGGAATAGAGAGATTGTCCAAAATAGAAAAAATGAGAACGCCTAAGCAAGTGATGAAGGTCTGTGTAGGTTTGTTATGATATATAAATTATGAGACAAAAATAATACACAAATAATCTTAAAATTTCTAAGGTCATAGTTTAATCAACTAGTTTAAGGAACAAAATACATATCTAGCTAGTCAAGATTTATCTGAGAACATTTGGCTTTTTACCAAAGCTTTATCTATATACCACATGGTAATCAAAAGTATCAGACTGGTAAAACTAACTTTCTTGGATGTTTAACAGCCATAATTTGAGGCCTATACTAATCTGGGCAGAAGGGCTTAAAGGACAGTTTCGGCTCCTTGCTCTCCAAGATCAACTAAGTTCCAACGGTGTGGTGGTTTGAATGAAAATGTCCCCCATAGGCTCCAAGTGTTTGGACATTTTGTCCTCAGATGATGGTGCTGTTTTGGGAGGTTTTAGAAGGTGTGGCTATCCTGGAGGAAGCACGTCACTGGGGGTGGGCTTAGAGAGTTCTTAAGCCTTGCCAGATCTCCAGTCACTCTCCTGTGCCTGTGTGATGATGTGAGAGTTTAGCTTCTGCTGCTCCTGCTCCAGCCACCTCTGCTGCCATGCCTCCTCACCAAATGGACTGTAATTCCCGTGGAACCATAAGCTCAAATAAATTCTTCCTTCTATAAATTGCTTTGGTCAGTGTTTCTAACACAGCAACAGAAAAGTGACTAATACAGTAATTGGTACCAGAGAGTGGACTGTTGGCTGTGAAGAACCTGACCGACCATGTGGGGTTTTGAAGACACGGGGAAGACTTTGGAAGGTTGGGCTAGAAAAGCGGTTGATTGCTGTAAGCCGAGCTTAAAAGGCCATTCTAGTAGGTGCCTGAGAGAAAGTAGTGTTGAGAACAATGTAGTTCCAGAGGGAAATAAGGACTTAAACAGCATTTGGGATATTTGGCAGAGTCTGGCTGGAGTCTGGCCTCTACGAGAAAGCTTGCCTGAGACTAAGATGAAAAATTAGTTCTCATTGATGATTATTTTTTCTTAATCAGAAAGTGCTGCTCAGATGTAAGACTTCAAATCTCAGTCTCCAATACTGTAGTGTCCACCTGTAGCTAAGGGAGACAACCAGTTATTGTTCTAAAATGATGGCCAAATTTGTTTTCTCCCCTTATCTAGAAGCCTTTGAGAGGGAACTGACAGATTCTAACCACTCCAGCTTTTATCAAAATGCCTGAAAGCAAATCCTGAATCCATCACTCTCGATTTCAGCCTTGGAAGACAAAAGAAAAATGAGGAGGAACCCAATAGAGGGATGCTTTTGGAAGCTCTCCTCACAAAATTCCAATGGACTCTCATATGAACATTTGAAATTTGCCCTGTTCTGACTTTTTTCTAGTTCCCTGTCTAGAACTTGTAATGCTAACTACTCTTACCTTTACTTCTCCTTCACATCTGCTATTCACCAGTGAAGGACTTTCTTTTCCCTCTACAGATAAGAGTTATACAATTTGGGAGTCTTTTAGATAGACCCATTGAAGGGGTACCCCAGTTGCCTCACCCTGCATCCCTGTTCAGCATGGAAGAAGCAGAGAGGTCTGCATCACAATTCCCTATTTGCAAGCTGGGTAACCTCTTCAAAGACGGCATGATAAGAATAGGAGGCAGGAATTGGCTAGGCAGTTAGGGTAAAAAGACCCCAAAGAAAAGTAGCCAGTTTCTTGGCTAAAAGTCAAAATGTCCTTGGGCCTCTTAGCAACATACTCTGTTCCAAAGGCCAAAAATGTCAAAAGTATTTGGAGGCTCTTATCTAATCCTTAAAAGATTTTAGGGTTACTTCTTCAAAGGGGGGAATGTTAGAATAGCAAAAAGCCCCATAGAAAAAAGAAGAAAGAGTACATGAAGGTATCAGAAAAAAGTGATGGGGAGATGTGGGATGTGTTGGAGGGGAGGGAGTGGGAACAGATTTGACCAAAACACCTTATATGCATGTATGAAATTCTCAATAAATTATTTTTAAATAAACATACACCAAAATTATTATTCAAATTATTTTGTGGTTTATGTATCAAGAAATGTTTGAAAAGAACACTCTGTTAATTTTCCAGATGTGTGGCACATCAGCATTCAGGAAATAAATGCAGGAGTATGAGGAGTTCAAGATCATCCTCAACATCATAGTGAGTTGGAGCCCCATTCTGGCTATAGGAGACATGGTCTCAAACAACAATGGTCTCAAACCAAACAAGCTAAACCCTAGTGTTTTTAACACACACTTTCTCATACCTCTGATTGTTGATGAGCTTAGGACATAGAAGCTGTAGTTATGAAGGGTGAATTAATAAATATGATTCTCTTGGACTCACTAAAAATACAGCATTTATTTTTATATATGTGCTCAAAACTGAAAAGCAAAGAGAATTACCTCTTTTACTCTTCTTTTGAGTCATTGAATGAACCACATCAATAGAGAGCTGTATCACAGTACCACACTCTCAACTACTTATTTTAAGAAAAAAATATATACTATACAGATATAGAAAGAACATAGGAACACTGATATATTTATTCTAAAAATATTAAGATACACATTTCACTGTAATTTCTGGGCTATTATAAAGCCTTATCCTTTTATTTTCTTAACACAAACATAGCTCATTCAAATACATAGTTTATATTTTACAAATAGAGCACAAGTATATTTCACATACATCTTATATGTATACATCAGATATATAT
>NW_008357493.1:1143978-1178345 GCF_000622305.1 Nannospalax galili
AAGAACAGCCAAGAGAGAATCTGTCACTGTTTTAGTACAGTAATTACTCCTCCTATAACATGGTAATTTTCAGACCTCAATATGCCCAAGATTCTGATGCACTATTTTTCCAGGACTGATATCAGCTCAGTTCAGGGAACCCTTCTTGCATAGTCATTCTCTAGAATCCTGTGCCTTACAGAAGGAACTCATCCATCTCTGGGAACTAGTCCTGTCACACTAGGTCATTCCTGTCCAACATTTCCTAGAGATATTTCAAATTAAAATAGATTTCATTATTATTTCTTTTGGCAAGCAGATGAGGGAATACATGGATCATAATAACTGTGTCTGAGTTTCCTGTTAATCAATGTCATGATACTGTTTCCAAATCAAGGACTGAAAGGGCATCCTGTTTCTTACCGTTCGTAAAGTACTGAATTTCACAGACCCACATAGCCAGCACTGATGTTTATATTAGACCCACAGTAACCATTCTATTCCTAATGGCTGAGTTTAATCCATGGATTAATTAAATTCCTTATATGCTCTAATTTTATTCTAATTATGCTTGCTGGGTTGAGATAAAAATATCTCTGGATTTAAAACATTAAAAAAAAACAAACTTTCCTGATTTGCTTTGGTTGCATGCATTTTTATATCTGTGCTCAAAACAGAAAGCAAAGAGAGCTGCCTGGCTTTTTTGCCTATGCTTTCTCATTATAAGAGTCATACTAGGTAACAGAAACTTCTGATGGCCATCTAAGTCAAGGTCAGGGAACTCATTGGTGGTTTCTGCTTTTCACTTGCTGGAATCCTGTTGCTTCTAAATTCAGAGTTTTCCATTTATCTCCAGGCTGAGAAAAATCTCAGGCAGGTAAGCATTGATATTCAGGGAGGAAAATCTAGAACCAAGGAATTATAGTAAGACTGTAAGGAGTTCTTATGGAAACACAAATAAAACGACATGGGCAGTACACCAGCAAGCTCATAGCCAGTCTGGTTTTGCAAGTCCCTGTGAAGGAAGCACTTTTAAAAGATAGGTGTTATGGAGCAAGATGATGACAAGTAGGATGGAATCAGTGTGAAATCCTTTCCATGCAGTTCCATAAGGTGTTATATAGATGTCTGCTCTTTAATTTTTTTTAAAAGAACCAACTACAATACTCGAGAGAATAAAAATTATATAATTACAAACCACAAGCGACTAAGAAGAGTTGTATCAATGGTTAAAGGTGATGTATTACATTTATTTTGTTCCATTCAAAAGTGAATTGGCCAGTCAGCAAGTCTAAGCATTTCAAAACATTCACTCTCCAGCTGCTCTGGAGTTGGAGAGCAAATAAGAATCTACCCCATTTAAAATCCATTTTCAAAATCATCTGAAAAATTATTGGCAGCAGGCCCCAATCTTAGCCAAAGAATTTTTGGGCAGCAGATGAGGAAGAGCCGATCTTCTTTTAGGGAATGAGTCTAGATAGGCTAACTAGACCCCAATAGATGAACTTGTACTGAGGGATGTCTGGGGACACTAATTTGACTCCATAGGCATTAACATAAATGACAGAATGCATGAAATCCAGTGAGGGGCTATAGGAGGGTGTTGATGGGCAAGGAGGTATAAAGATGTTTAAGATGTTGTGTATGAAATACACAAAAAATCAATAATAATCATAATAACAATAATAGTTCCATGGTTTATTAGAGAAACTGATCATCAAGAGCTGAAGTAACACCATAGTTCCCACCTAAGCCATGGTGGATATGTTTTAGGACCCACAGTGGATGCCGGAACCTGCTGAAATAACCGAACTGAACTCTGCAACACAAAATCTCGCATCTTAATGAAATATGTATCACCCACAACTTCTAAAGCGATGCCAGCATAAATTTCTTTTTCTTTCTTCAGGATTTTTCCAGTAGAAAACCCATTTTCGCTGCATATCTTAGCCACCTTAGCATCAGTATTATAATTCTCTTTTACCGTTGTCATTCAGTAAAATACTTTATGGTTTCCCTGTGGGATATCTGAATTCCCAGAATTACTAACCCTGTGCTTCGTGGCTGTAATGAAGTAAAGTAAGAGTTAAATGATCACAGCACTGAGGTAGCTCTGAGGTAGATCTGATATCCAAATGACTTCTAGTTGAGTAGACAAGCAGAATATGCAGGGTGAAGACAGAGCATCATGGCTGATTTTGCACATCATTGGAGGGACGGTATGACCTCCCATCATGCCACTAAGAATAGCACACAACTTAATCTCATGCACTGCCTAAGTCTAGAACTTTTCACTTAATATTTTCAAACCATGGTTGAGTACAGTAACTGAAACCACAGAAAGATGAGGCTACATGTGAGGGCTAAGTGCTGCCTCTGGGTATATTAGGGTTGGAGAATTTCAAAATTCACTTCCATGGAAGAATGATGCTGTCTATAATGCAAAGTAAACTAATTTCACCCCAAATTCACTATACTACGAAAGCTATTAGCTTTCACCTAACTACTACCAAGAGACAAGTATTTATTATTTCTCTGAAGAAATAGATGAGGTGAGATCTTTAATCTGTCTCTTGCAGGTCCTTTAAGTGAAGGTTGTATGGTAAAGTGAAGCATCTGTGATATTTAAGCTAGTTAGCACTATTTTTTATAATCAAACCAAGTTCTTAGACCTTACAACCTTGGTCTTCACTGCTGCCCAAGCAACGGATGACAAAAGGCCAGCCACTCTTCCACACTCCTTAGGAGACATTAGGCAAGCAAGCGACCTTAAGAAACAATTCTCTTACATGTCAAACTTACATCACAGAGAATGTTGCCTCCTTGCTATCGTTGCATCAGCAATGGCTATCATAGAAACCCAAGAAAGCACAAATGTAGCTATACAGAACTATGGTATCATGGTGTCATTTCGCTCCCTGTCCTTGTCATTGTCTTTGAAGAGGCTCTGAAAGCTATCAAGGGGTTGCAGGAGGAGGCAGGAGTGAGAAAGGAGATGCTGTGATGAATGATAGAAAGGAAAAGAAGCAGAAACCGGTGTCAGCGGCACCACGTAGTGGGGGATGTTCCCTCGTTCATCAAGCACTTTGGTGTGCAGGTGGACCAGGATTTTACAGCTGTAGCAAATGCTTCCATCTCAAGACAAAAATGATTTTTGTTTGTAGTAGGTAAAGAGGCAAGATTAAGAACAAATGCTACTTCTAGAGGCAGATGACTGAATTTGATGCCTCCTCTACCATTTAGCTCTTTCACCCGAGACAAGTCATTTACACTGCCTGACACCACTTTTCCCCATTTTCACTCAGCTGAAATAGTCACCCTCTGCATTCACCTCTTTTTGGGGGGCCTGAAACAACGTACAAATTACCTTATACTTCTAAAATCCGGAAGTCTGACCTGCGTCTCCCTGCCTAAAGCCAAGGTGTTATCATAGACATATCCCCTTTAGGTGTCTTGAGGGGAAGAATATGTCCTATCATTCTATGGAGTGTGCTCCTAGACTCCAAAGCCAGTAACGGCAGTCTAGCCCATTGCATCACTATGATCTCAACATGTGCTTCTCTCATCTAGTGCTATGAATGCATTGCTGTTGTATTTGGTGCCCTAGGATAATTCAAGATGAACTCATCTCAAGGCCTTAATTTAATTACATATGCTATGCAATTTCTCTCCTGATATAAAATTATGCGGTCACAAGTCTTACAAATCATGATGTGGGAACAACTTGGGGAGACATTATTCTGCCTATTTCATCACCTCATAGGGTTTGTGAGAACTGAATGAAAAGATATATGTCAAGCTGTAGGTGTACAGTAACCATATGCATTTACTTACTAACCAACTCTCATCAGTGAGAGTTAGAAGATGTTTTATGAATTGCCTTTTTATCAGATACTTCATGAATATACACCGATGAGGAAAACCAGGCTCATCCAGTGTCACTCAGGCTAACGACTCTGTCACGCACGCATTAGGAAATTCCATAGGTCTGAGGCAAAACTGGAACACTGGGCCACCAAAGTGTCCATTTCTCCAGCAGACAGGCAAAGGATTTGACATCTCAAAGAATTTTCTGCATTTGAGAATTCTTTTATTTGTTCACTAGGTTTATAAGTATTCCCTTATTTCCTGTCAACTTCTTTGGATCTTTGCTTTAATTCACTTGCTCAATGAGCTAGGAAAATCAGTAGATCAAGTCTTGAATTAAAACAAGGTCACTTATTAATTCATTTTGTTGCTAAACTCAAATAGGCAACACTGGTCTGCACTGGAGTAAAATTTGTAACATTACAGAGCAATGGGGGGAAATTCTGTGATGCTGGGGAAACTTGCTTGAAATTAAATATCCAATGTTGGGCATCATAGTGCTTGATTGTATCATACAGTATATGGGTAACAGCAACCAAAACCAGCAAGTCTTAATATTAGATATCTGTAAATGTTACCTTATAAGGAAAAGAGGAGCTTTGAAGATGGGACATTAAGGATCTCGACAATAAGAGATTATATCACAGATTCTTGTCAATTCTGAGTAGATGGACCAACTATGGCCTTGCCTAATCTTTTCTAGACTGCTGCCAGGATAAAATACAGAGAAGGCAAAAGTCTAATGTCCCGGGCAACACAGATGAGACTATTGTCCAATCCTTACATTCATTCAGGCTGATGTGGGTTAAGGATATTGACAATCCACAGTCCCTTCTACATCTTTCTGAATAGGCATGGCATTGTAAGATTACTTGTTTTTTGAAGTATCAATGCAGGCTTGATGCTAAACTACTTTGATACAAAAAGACTTTTCAGAATGGGAAGTTTCTGTGTGATGTGTGATAACGCCTAAGAAGAAGACAGGTCCTTAAAAATTTCAGGACCTTTTCATATATATCTATATTTATATCTATCTATCTATCTATCTATCTATCTATCTATCTATCTAATCATCTATTTATATCACATATATAAATATAATAAAGTACATTCTATATTTATATCTATCTATCTATCTATCTATCTATCTATCTATCTATCTATCTATCTTTTAGTAAGTTCACTCCCTAGGGCCTATGACCTCATCTGCCTCTGCCTCCCAAGTGCTGGGATTAAAGGCATGCACCACTATGCCTGACTAGTTTTTGTTTTTAACTTGTAAAAAAAAGGCATGCGATTTCAATTAAGGAACATTCTCATGACTGTTATACTGTTATGAGGGCACCCGATTATGTTCTAATTGGACTCAAGGTCAGTTCAGCAGGAAGGAATTCACGACTGATACTGTAAACACAGTTTCAGGGACGGTCATAGTCCCTAGGGATTGAATTTATTACTATAGCTAATCTGACGTAGTGCCAAACTAATTTCTAAATATCTGTTTATACCTGCAGACAAATGATACTTTCAGTCTTAGTCAGAGAAGAGACTTTCTACAATGAATAGTGGTGAATACAGAGATTCTTGGGTGCAGAATGTGCTGAGAATTAAGAGACAGGTGAGTGCTCAATTCTAAAAAGAGCTTTAATACCACTCCCTCTAAGCTCAGGGACTATCTCAGAAGAGGGTAGAGAGAACATAACAGCTGGAAGACAGGGCTTCCAGGGCTATGAGATGCTATCTTCTGCATGACACAGCATTGCATTTTGAATGTGCAGCAGTGGGTGTCTGAACTGGGCCTACACAAGACTGAACCTGTCACAAGCCACTCATGGACTGGAGAGGGGCTCAAGGGACTCTATCTCTTCCTGCTTAACTACTGGCTACTGAGAAAGGGGAGACATTATCTTCAAATGTGTATTCACACCATTCGCTAGTGCCACACCCATGGTCTCTCAGATGGCCCTGGTTAAATTCAGTGAGTCATAAAACAAACAAACAAACAAAAAAACTTGAACATGGGAAAGAGAGCTGGGGTTGGGATTAACAAGGGTGGGAGGGAGATAAGAGAAAGTAGGATGAGAGTAAGCAGAATGAATTATATACATGTATGAAATTGTCAAAGAACAAATCTAATTAATAGAAAAAGAAATATTCTCAACAGTGTTGATTGAATAGTTGTTAGGGGTATTAGTCACTCAATGCTTGGTATGTTGGTTAGCCTTCTGTTGCTGTAACAAAATACCTGAGGCAACCAAATATGAAGATAAAAGGTTTACTTTGACTCATAGTTTTAAAGGTTACAATCCATGATAAATTGGCTCTGTTGTTTTTAGACTTGTAGCAAGACACCCACCATGGAAGAAACATACCTCATCATCAGAGAACAACAACAAGGAAGAGGAAGGAGCTGGAGTTCCATTATTCCAAGTAAGGTGTGATCCTAATAACCATAATATGTTACCTCAGAACTTACCTCCTCAAAAGGTCCATTGTTTCCTAACACTGTCCTGCTGGGGAGCAAGCCTTTACCCCATAGGGCTTTGGGGGATACTCACAATTCAAATTACAGCACTTGTAATAAAAGAGATGATAAAATAGGGCTCTTGTTCTACAAGAAAAAGATGCCTCCCATATTTGTTTCATTTATATCTAGATTATTTGGAAAAAATTTCCTATAAATTGTTCCTATAAATCCATTATAGGAACAAGATGCCTGCAATTCTTAAAAGGTATATATAACCACATTTTTATATATGTATGTCCATACCTACATACATGATATGCATGTATATACATTATTATGAATATACACACATGCACAAAAGAGCATACATATAAATAGAGGAATCCATGCCTATTTGCTTGTGGTTGGCTAGTCTACAAAAAGTTTAAACCTGTAATTCTTCATTACTAGGTTAATCACAATTCAGTACTTTTCCAATTTTCATTAAAATCCAAAGCTTGTTGCCATCTTGTTTCTTATTTGTAGACTGAGAAGTTGAACTTGTACTGAACGAAAAGTTTAGCAAGGCTCCCAAGCTGGTAACACACTTTGTTATAGTCTGACACGAATTAAGGAAATTTAATGAAATGTTCCACCCAAACAAGATCATAGTCCTAATTTATACCTAACTCCATTCATAAAAGAATAGCACAGCTGCTTCTGGTCTCAGACCAATAAGATTACAGTCCCCTAGCGATCAAACAATTACCTGAGAGTACAACACAAGATGAAAACCGTGCAGCACAGCAGAATTTGAAACCCAAAGCTAAAATGTTCCTAGTAGATTCTGATCATTGGTTAGCATGTCGCTGTCTGATACAGCCACGGCTTTCACAATCTTCATTGATTCCTCACAGCAACAGCTTTATTTGACGTCACAGCAAACCAAGGATTTCTGTATACTTCCCACATTTGCCGTAAAGCATTGTGATAGTCGAAGCACTTGAAATGTAAGCCACATGAAGATGTTTCCTTTCACAAATAAAAATGAGACTTCATGTGTTAGTCATCCTTTGGCTTGATATGTCATTCCTGTGGGAGCTTGACCAGAAAGCCAAGAGAAATGTGGACAGCTGAGACCCAACTCATGACGTTTCAGAAGGCAAACAGACTCTTAGGGACTGATATATGGACAAATTCATGTAATATTTTGGCCAAGAATCTGGTTTCATTCTACACATGTTCAAAGAACTTGAATGCAGTTGAATTTAAAGTTAATGGGCCAATATTTTTGATGGAAGAAATATGAAGGAGAGCCTTTCTGTTGATGCTAAGAAAGTAGCTATAGTTGTTAACAGTGATTGGCACCACTGAAGAGAAACCTGAACTGAATTAGGACAATAAGGGAGGTGTTTTGAGGGCAAATGCCACTGTCAGAGGCTCCATCTTTTGAAATTCCGATTTCATTTAAAGAATAAAAGCTTAACTGAAGGGGTTCCCTGCTCCGCAGAACTGCCTAGGAAAGTGTCTCCTCAGGGTCGGCATGAAGAAGCTGACACAGTTATGGGGGCAGGCTACATCTGAAGTTGACAGAAGAACGTGATATCAGGGTCCATATGGTACTCGCTTTGCTAGTATGAAAGGTACAAGATTGAGGGAGTCATGAAACCCTGCTCCATAGTTTCAGAAAGCAGCTAAGACCAGGCAATGTTTAGAGTCTTTGCAAGGAAGTTCTGAGAGTCCATTATGTGAAGTAATGGAGAGCCCATGATACAGGAGATGCTAGGACCGTGGGATAGCTGCCAAAGAAAGCTGCAGGCAGGGCATACAGTCAGCTTAAGAAAGTCTATGGGTGCTACAGGCAGCAGAGCTTGGGTTACTTAAGACCTTTGGAGCCCAGTCAGTTTCATCAGGTGCTCCTGATGCCAAACATGCACTCAGAGCTGCAGGATTTGATGATTTTCTTGCTGGATTTTGGTCTTGCCTTTGGTATGGGATTGCTTATTATAGTATGCCTGAAGTATGTAATTTACTTCTGATTTTATTGTAGTTCATAGTTAAAAGATTACCTTAAGGCTCAGGTAAGAAGCGAAATTTGGGCTTTTGAACTTTTGAAACTGTTAAAGACCATTTGGACTTTTGAAGTTGTGTTGTGTTTTTGCATTATAAATTACTTGAACATAAGACTTTAGAAACAAAGTGTGGAAATCTGTAATTTATAGTAATGTGGTGGGTGTCAAGTTGTCAAGGGATGAAGTTATGATTATAAACTTGAAGAGATCTAGAATCATCTGGGAGCTAGGCCTATGGACATTATCTTGAGTGATAGAGTATTTTGAGTAGGTTAATTGAGGTAAGAAATTTTGCCCACTGTGGGTAGCACCATTCCCTGAGCTAGAATCCTGGACTGTATAAGAAGAAAAGAAGTGAGATGAACACAAGCATTTATTTATGTCTGTGTTTTTGAATGCAGATGCAATATGACCAGTTGACTCAAGCTCCTGTCACCATGACTTCCCTAGCATGATGGTCTGTGACCTTGAACCATGGGCCAAAACGAGCCCTTCCTTCCCTAAGTTGCTCTTGATAGTGTATTATCAGAGCAATGGAAAACTAAGCGACTAAGACAATGCCAATTGAGGTAAGTCACCAATAATAGATACAACCAAGATTTCACAAATTAACCATCAGTGTCATACATGATGAATGTCCCAGAACCGTAAATATGCTTATTATCATGTGTTTCTTTCTAATCTTGACCAAGCCAAAAAAATGTGAAAGAGTCCATTGAAGTTATTCATAGTAAGTTACAAAGCCATGTATGATCTAGACAGAAAATATTCAATGATGTTTCCACAGAGAGAAATTATAACTATGAAGGTACATTTTTAGAAGCTGGAGAAAAAGCATTGTAGATTGTGACAAAGAAAATGTATTGTATTTGAAATGATTTGTGGTAGATCGTGCTAAGCTCTTTTCAACATAATAAAGCCTCAAATTTTGATTTTTCACTGACGTTGTAGGATTGAAGCAAACTTTTCTGAAAAAATGAATGTTGCTTTTATTTGTCCTTTTGGGATTTTGCAGGGTGTGTGTGTGTGTGTGTGTGTGTGTGTGTGTGTGTGTGAGAGAGAGAGAGAGAGAGAGAGAGAGAGAGAAAGAGAGAGAAATTTCTTTAGTGTAAAAATGAAAGTTGCGTGTGTGTGTTGTTTTGTGAGTTTTTGTGGTGTGTGTGTGTGTGTGTGTGTGTGTGTGTGTGTGTGTGAGAGAGAGAGAGAGAGAGAGAGAGAGAGAGAGAAAGAGAGAGAAATTTCTTTTCTAATATCATCAATATTTAAAGATACTACTTCTCAACCTGTCCAGATCAATTTAGATGACAAACTTTTTGAACTAATGACAACCATAAAGCTTTTCTAAAGCCAATACATGATACACTATAGAGAAGTGATTGAGGTATTTTTCCCAGCTTTATAGAGAAGGATAGTTCTAGGCTGTGAGAGAAGGTATATTGGTATAAAAATTACATCCATTCAAATATTCCCTTGGATTGATATTGATACCCTTCTTTTAAGACCCACAGATAAGTCTACCACTAGTACTTAAAGGTCATAAGAACAATGATATGTACCCATGATCACTGGTATGTCTCCAACATCATGAACAGTGCTTGACATGATATATTCCTCCACCAGTGCATAGAAGAGGTTTTTTTCTTCTTTTTTAATGTGGTTAATTGAACTGGCTTTTTAAAACATATTTTGTATTTATTGTAGATTTCATTCTATATCTTTAATTTTTAAAGAATTTGTAGTATGCAATTACAAATGGCAATGAAATATATTACATTATTCATAACAACTTCAATATGCCTTATTGATTCCCAACTTTTGCCAAACTCTTGTATCCATAGCTCTATTCTGGTTGCAGTGGACAAATGAGCATAGTTCCCATATGAATGCTGGTTGATAATCCTTGGCACTGACTCTTCTTCCCCAGTCCTCCATCTTCCTCTCACCACTGCCCCATCTGCCCAGAGATTCTTCTGGCTTCATCATCTAGCAGACTTCAAAGCTCTGGCCACCCTCAAGCTCAAGTACCTGACCTGATAGGGGAAGGCCCTTGAGGATGCAAAATAGATTTCTCACAGTTCAGGAGGAGAGTCTGGGGAGTATTCTGGGCTGTCAGGAGACAATTCAGTAATGAGCACCAAGTCTTCAATAAAGACAAACAGAATAAGAGGGCTGTGTTTAAAACTGTATTTCAAGGGCTGCAGAAATGAATCGCAGTTAAAAGTTCCTGCTCTTGGAGAGAACTGGGATTTGGTTCATAACACTCATGTCAGCAGCTCACACTCCCCTGCAATTCCAGTTCTAGGGAATCAACCACCTTCTCTGGCCTCCACGACCACCAGGCACACACATGGTAAACATACACACATACCGACACATACATAAAATATACACAACAAACTATATTTAAGGCGAGTGAGATGGCTCAGTGTGTAAGAGCAACTTAAACCTAATGACCCGAGTTTCATCCCAGAGACGCACATGGTGGAATGAGAACACTGACTCCTATGAGTAGCCCTCTGTCTCCCTTCCTTGCCCTCCAGTCACCACACACACAACAAATATTTTTAAAAACCACAAAATAATAAAACTGTATTTAATGAATATTACTCATCTAGTCATTTTACATTAATTTAAATCGTGATTCCACTGATCTACTTTTATCTCTCCATATTTCTGTCTCTCCCTCTCCCTTCCTCTCTCTCTCTCTCTCTCTCTCTCTCTCTCTCAGAATACTAATTCAATCTTGTCTTCTCACTTACTTTGATTTTAGATACTCATTACTTGAATTAGCAGGGGTATATACTGCCATATTTTAGGTATAAAAAATGTATTCAAGTATTTTTTACTCATATATCTTAATTCAGTTTTCTTTTCTTTTTTTTTTTTTTTTTTTTTTTTTTTTTTTTGTCTTTTTGTTCTTTTTGAGACAGGGTCTCCCTGTAGCTCCAGCTGGCCTGTAACTCACTATGTAGACCAGGCTGGCCTTGAACTCACAGAGTTCTGTCTGCCTCTGCCTCTTGAGTGCTGGGATTAAAGGCCCATGCCACCACGCCTAGCTAATTCAGTCTTATCAACTAAATTAGATGTTTGATAGCATGCAGCCATACTCCCAATTTTTTTATTCTACTTTATCTTTTTATTCACATTGAATATCTAGCACATCACATAGCGCTTCTGTGAAAGATTGGCGGGTTCTGAATTTACAGAAATTGCATGAACTTTCATGTGTTTTATAACAACAGAATCTTACATTTGAGAAATACTAGCCCATAAATTTCCAGCAAACCTTGTGTTGATGATTTATAACATGATTACACTAAGACATTTGAGTTTAGATGCTTTAGCAATGAAAATCACAGTGTATGTTTCAAAATATGTAGGGAATGTTAATGCAAACTCTGAGAACACAAAACATCAAAGTAACTAGAGACACAAGGGGTTCCCCCCGCCCCCCGCCCTCTTCAACTATCAGCTGGAACCAGGATCTCTTTCCGGTTCTAAATGTTACAGAAAAATGTTCAGCCATAGCCTGCCAATGTTTTCTGTGAAAGTCAACATTATTGATCTCTATCATATTTTAAAAGAAAGCCATGGTATTTTTCCACTGCCCATTTTAAAGTAAAAATTGATCTACATTGTTACTACATAAATACATACACACATTTGAGTTAAAGTCTCCCCTTTAACCAACTCTTTTTAATATGATTCATTTTTAACAGGAATTAAAGTACCCTGTGCTTTCAAAAACATTCTTTTCTTTCTCCAATTATAACAGGGCTAATTAGCAGAAAGGTAACCAAAGAAAAAAATTTTTTTAAATTCCCTACTCTCCATAAGAGAAAAATAAAAACAACACATACGTACACACATACCAACAAAAGGAAACATAAAAGGACTATGAAATTCCTAATACTGGATCAAGGATCCACACAAAATCAATTCTTGATTTCAAATTTATTTTCTAGGAGTATTTAGTCACTCTCATTGTAGAATTAGTAAAAAAAAAAAAAAAAAAACATGCTTTGAGTATGTTATAAACTTTATTTGGGAGTTACAAATACATGTCAGACATATCTAAGGGAAGATTCAGGTTCTATGCTTGAAATGAACCAGCAAAACAAAGCTTCTCACTCTGCAAACATAGGAAGCATCACATGTAAAAGCTGCATCACATGTCACATTGCAATTTGCAGAGTAGCAGCCTATACCATGGCCTCAATCAAACACATCCTAGGAAATACTCTTAAAAGCTGCAATGTAGCCAGGCATGGTGATACATGCCTGCGGTCCCCTGTAATTTGAGCACTGGAGAGTTTGCGGCAAGAGGATCAAAGTTGAAGGCCAAGCTGGGATATAAAACTAGACCGTGAACCCCTCCAAAAAAGAACAGTGAGACAGGTTTTGTTTCATTTTGCTCTTTCATTAGCCTGTTATTCTAGAAAATGCAATGTCTCCCTGTTATAGGAGAACTCCAAGAATCGACTCCCACCTAGAAGCTGTTGACCAGGGGTCCCATAGAGCCCCAGACAACACTAGCCCTTGCCCCTGCCCTTGGTCACCCACAAGAACTGAATGGTAAGACCCTACTGCTAAAGATACTACATATATCTGCTGTAGAGCAAATAGAGAGAAATCAAATCAGTGCTGACTTCAGTCTCATCTTCACTGGTTAGCATTCATATTGCTGGGAGGTGCTATGCATACTACTGTAAGGAAAAAATGATCACCAACCTTACCCAGCTATGAACACCCAGCTATGAATCCTGTGAACTACAGTAACAACTGGCCTGGCAAGATATGCTCACCAGTGCAACAGTGCCACTCTTTAACTGGATTTAAGATCTGCTTCCTGGAATAGAGCCATACCTGACACTGATATCATGCTTAGGAATCTGAGGCTAGACAGGCTACAGGACATAGGGGAGAACCCAATACTAGTTTTCTATTAAATAGTTATCATATTAAGCTGACTCCTAATGACTTACTGTTATACCCATGGATTAATGTTTCTTACAGCTCTCACCAGAGAAATGTCCCTTATACAACAGATGAAACCCACAACTGGCCAACATGCAGCAAACAAGAGGTTGCAGAGCACTTACCCTTGAACAGGACACTTATGTCAAATATCTGACTCCCAAAGCTCAGGGATCATTTGGGAAAAGAGAGCAGAAAGATTGTAAAAAACCAAGGAGGTGGATGACCACAAGGACACAGAGTTTTCCAAATAGCTGGTCAGTTACTCATATGAACTCACAGCAATGGTGACAGCGTGGACAAATCCCATGCCAGCTCAATCCAGAAAAAAAAAAAAAAAATCCCAGCAGAGACTTGAGGGAGTAGGTAAGAAGGTCCAACCCCACCTAAGAAAATTGTAGTAACAAATGGCTGCTGGGAGGGGCAGAGACAGTCTCTTTCAAGCACGGACCCTTGGTAGGTTAACCAGGCCTCCAGTGGATGGACCCACACTGAAGGACATTTGGGGACACAAATTAGACTCTATAGGAGTCTATATATGCATATATATATATATATATAATAGAGTACATTAAATTGGGCAGGGGGCAGTAAGGGGAGGTGCAGATAGGGGAGGAATCTAAATACCATCAAATTTACTGTGTAAAAATTGCAAAAATTCAATAAAACACAAAAAAGTCCCACAAAATTCCCTCCAAATAAATGAAAAATAACCTTGCCTTTTAACATATGAATAAAGCTTAGTTGAGAAAACTACCCAAGACCACCTTGAAGTAATCCTTCAAATTAGTGTTTTAAACAAACTTTCTGATCAAATTCAGGATGCTTACCTGTGCACAGGTAAATAGCTGATTAAGATTCACCGAGCTACTTAGTAGTACGTGTAAAGTTGCAAAGTATATATGCTCTACCATGGTGTCTCCATCCAGACTGGGGAGTCAGTGACAACAAGACTACCCACTATATATCTGAACAGACACATAGAGAATAAGTGCAGATGGTGCTTAAGAACAATAGCCCCAAGTACATTTATTTAATTGAAAACAAAATGGTAAAGGCCAGCACAAAACAGTCTAAAAACCGAGTTTGATTTTCTGGGAAGAAAAATATCACAGAACAAATTCAGTGGTTATCAAAGATTAGTGTGTATAAAGATCATCTAGCATGTTATTAAAATATAAATTATGAGATTCCCTATCTAGCTGCTTTTCGGGGAGGGGGATGGGACAGGGTCTCACTATGTAACCCTGGCTGGCCAGGAACTCACTATGCAGATCAGGCTGGCCTTGAACTCACAGAGATCCACCTGTCTCTGCCTGCTGAGTCCTAGGATTGATGCCCATGTATCCAGATGTTTTAATTCAATAAGACTGGGTTAAGCTTAAATCCACCAAAATTTGCTGTATGTGAGTGCTACCTGGGAGTATTTTTCAACATTGATTTGCACATTATGTCATGTGTACATGTATAAAATAGCATCACAGAGCACCTCATAAATATATACAATTTTGCATGTTAATTAAAATAAAATATTTTAAAATTCTCATGACCAGAATAATCCACAAAACAACTATGTCAGCATGTTTAAGTGTAGGAAGAAAGTGCCAATAGTTTTTTTGGGTTTTTTTTTGTTTTTTTTTTTTTTAGGTATAATACAAGATTGATATTTAAATGTGTTATTTTGAACAAAAATAATTTCATACACAAGTAGTTGAAGATAATTTTAATGAAGTTTTTCAGGTCAAATAAATATGACTTAAGCTTTATACAATCTATATGACTTCATATATTACGGGCATAAGTTAATTAACTATTGTTTTACTGACATTCAGACTATAGATTTTGTTCTTGAAGGCAGTGTTGCAATAACCATATGGTCTAGATTATTTCCACTTTTCTTCTTTACAACTAATTCAAAGTAACTGAGATGTTCTGGCTTGTAAGATTTCTCAGTGGTTAAAGCTGCTTCATATCAAGCTTAATGACTTGAGTTTGTTCCTAGGAACAAAAATAGTGGAAATAGAGAACCAACTCCTGTAAGTGGTCTTCTGACCTCACATATGTTCCATGGCATAGATGTACCCTCTTTCCCCTATACATGCAAAATAAATAAGTAAATGCAAAACAGAGATGTTGTGTCAAAGATATCTGTATTTTAAATGAAAATAAAAATTGTTAAATTGATTTAAAATATGTTGTATTAATTTACATTTCAAGAAAGATTGTGTAAGAGGACCCAGGTCTCACAAGCTTGTTGATGTTGTATGATTGCAAACATTTTTAAATGGTTCATTTTTGTTACTCTTATAGAGAAATATATTATTACATCTGCATTTTAATTATTTGCCTGATTATGTTTACATGTCATTTGTAGTTACTTGTTCTTATACTTTGCCAATTTAGTTGGTTGAACCTAAGTTATCACTAGTCAATCAGGAAAATAACTGCGACTATTTTTTTACGTGGCTTCAGCTATGGTCCAAACATGAAGCTGAAAAGTGGCACAGAGTGACCCCATGCCCCAGAGTGAGATACTCATGCAACCATGCAGGGCATATGAAGGCTCTGAGGAGCTAGCTTTGCTGGGCTGCACCGTAAGTTGTGTAAGCATAGCAAGGATGCTGGTGGGAAGGAATGCTTTGGAGAGAGTGGACAGGGTTCTGTGCTAATGGCTTCCCACTCCTGCCATCCTTGAAATGGGATAGTAACTTCCCTAACATTAATGCCAGCTGAGAACCTGGAAGGAAGGAAAGCATTGAGAAAGTTTGAGGTATGTAACTCTCTTTCTTTAATAAATTCTTTTGAGACAGGATCTACCTGTAGCCCCAGCTGGCCTGGAACCCATTGTATAGACCAGACTTGCCTTGAACTCACAGAGATCCACCTGCCTCTGCCTCCCAAGTGCTGGGATTAATTCTAATTAATTTTTAAATTTAGCATGCAAAGTAATGGGTTCCATATATATATATATATATATAATTTTGTTTATATTTATCCTTTCACTCACTGCTCTCCCTCATTCTCCCACTGCCTACTTCTTGTTGGTCCTTCCCTCCCCCTGAGTAGTCCCCCAGTAAGTCCTAGAGTTAGGTTTATCTTGATTGTAACCTCTCATCTTTTCTGTATCAGAAACCAATAACTAGTTATTATAACTGTCCCAGCAGGAAAAAGTCCAAACCAGATAAAGACAAATGCTTTCAACCAAAAAGAATTTGGAATTTCACATTATATTTGAGCAGAATATTAATAAAGGTTTTTGTTGTTGTTAATTAAACCAGTACAAAAAGTAAGAACCTATTTGGAACAACAATCTAACTGGTAAATAATTTTTGACCCAAATGGAACAGAAGTAGTTGTTTAATTTCTACATTCATCCTCTTGGACCAACTTCTTAAACATGCTAAAATATAAAGAAATATATTTTTTCATATTCATCTTGCCTCTATACACTTTATCACATGGTCTCATTGATTATTATTCTTAAAGATTTTGGTTTTCTCAAGTGTTAAGCTGCATCATATGTGACAAAAATTAATTTCTAGTATTTGTAATGATTATCTATTTTATTATCCTTTTGCACTAAATTGAAAGTACAAAGCTATCCAAGCACTGGTAGAAGAACAGAATGTTTGGGATTTTAGTAATGATTGGTGGGATTTTAATGTCAAAGTATTTAATCTTCTATAGTTGTGATGTTCATGACTATTTAGATGAATGATGCATATAATTTGCAAATTTCTTATATTTCAGTTTAGCCTATAATATTCTTTCTGCTTTTCTGCATTTTTGTTAATTCTATTTCTTTGACAATTAAATTTTTTTAAACACACGTACATAATGCATACTAACCTCTCTCACCTTTCACCCTCTTTGATCTCCTACTATTCCAGTCTACCCCTCCTCTTCTCTACAAATATCCTTTTCACCTTCAAGTCCATTTATTATGCCTTGTGACCCACTGAGTTCAACCGGGGCTCTACACATGACTGTGTGTTTGAGCCTGATGGCTCAGCAATCGGTACACAAAGGAAGACCAGACTCCTCTTCTCCCACAATCTATCAAGAGCCAATAATTCATCAGTAAGAGATAGGAATGGTTCCATGAGCCCTCCCTTTTCCATGACCGATTGTTGACAGGGATAGTCTTGTTCATATTTGCAATGGTTGTGTAAAGTCTAGAAAACGGCGTTTTACCTACAGTCTTTGGTTAGATACATTTATTTAGTAACTATTGATATAATGATAGACCTTTATCCTTTGTATTTTTTTTTTTTCTTGGTCTTTTTGAGACAGTGTCTCCTTGTAGCTCCAGCTGTCCTGGAACTCACTATGTAGACCAGGCTGGCCTCAAACTCACAAAGATCCACCTGCCTCTGCCTCCCAAGTGCTGGGATTAAAGGCGTGTACCACCATGCCCAGCTTATCCTTTGTATTTTTTAATATAATGTCTAACTACTCAGCAGGAAATAAATCTTACCTTAGATACGTCATAGTCACTCTATATAGTACTAGAACCAGTTGATGTTCAGTATGATTTCCTTGTTATTGTGTGCACATGCATATTTTTGAATATATACACTTGTTTAAATAGTTTTCCAGTTATTTTACCATTATCTGTCAGATTCATTATATGAAAAAAAATAAACCAGCTCTGCTCTAGCACTTACTACATGCACATGAATGTGAGGGAATTGCTATGTTCTTGTAAGTCCCAGATTCCTGAAAAGATGAGATTAAATGAAAAAATTCCTATAATGTCCCCCATGAGTGCTTGGCAAACAGTATGTGTTGTATAATCAAAGCCGCTATAAATGCTGTCAAAACCTTTCTACAGGAGTAGGAAAGTATGGCCAGCAACCATGTTGTTGATAAAACACCTTTTTATTGATCTCACAACATTTCGTCTTTCAAGAGGAATTATTTTTTATAAACCCTAAGATTCCTCGCCCTACAACCCCCAAATTTATGAACAACAAGCTCTTAAGTCAAATGTCCTAAAAAAAAACCCACAAAGTTCAAACTTCCTGATCTTTACTTTCTCAATCTTCAATATATTCTGAAACATGCTGTCATGATTCTCCATAAGAATTACTTCTAACTCTGTTCATATTAAGAAAATAAGATAAAGTGAAATGAAAATGAGGTTGGGTCAAGGGGTGCTCCTCTCTGGCACTGCACCTTCTTGCAGTGCTCAGAGTTCTGCTCTGTGGTGCTCTACTCTCCTCCTAGGAGGTGACCAGGGGACGGAGGGCTTCCCAGAACTTCCCAGCTGCCTCCTTGAATGCTGTGCTCCATCCTTGACAATGCTCTTGCTCCGGGCACAACGATTCATCCTGAGGCCCAAAGCCAAAGTATGCATGAAAATCACTATTCAAAGGTTAACATTTATGTTTGAAAGAGAACTACTGGTAGAAATAATGAGTGCTTACGCAAAGAACTTTGGGCACCTGGTAATAACTTTCAAAAGAACTCTTCTGAGAAAAATGTACTTTTTGACCTTTTTCTCTTATAAAGAGATCTAAAATAAATAAGCAAGAGAAGTTCAGGCACTGTGTAGAACAGACAAAAAATAAAATCATTGCATAAATAAACTGGTATAACATGAGCTTGATTAAAAAAAAGTTTTAAGAAAAACAGCAACCAGCCCACATGACTTTAACCTAATTAAATAATGCTCTTCTATAATGAGGAAGGCGATAAATAATGCTCAAGCTATATTCCTAAGGGAAAACATTGATCAACAATATCAAAACTTATATTTTCCACTCATTTTAAAGGATTTTTTTCTGATATTTCTACTTTTGGAACCCTTGACATATCAAACCCAGCATAGCAATTATAATTATCTATGGAGCTTTCAAAATTACTGGCATAGACATTCACATAATATTCCAGATCATTATATCTGAATCATAGATTTTAATATACTTTATACCTTGGGCATAGTGTATTCCAGCCAAATTTATTGACTTAAAATGATGTGATAGATCTGGCATTACAGTAAGTATTGTGCATATCTATAATAACTATAAGCCAATAATTCCAATACTTACCCACTTCTCTGCATTGTTTCATGTCTGGCAAAATATATAATATTAATTTGGTCATCGAGAGACTTTCTGTGAGCCTTAAATGAAATGTCAAGTAGCTTCCTTGATTCTTTCTACCAATAGTGGTTCATAAAATATGCAAAATTAAATTTATAGACTATGATTCTGAGAAACACTCTATTTTATTTTCATCCTTGTGTATTTGTGATGTACATTCATATGTGTTAGCATGTATGTGCATATACATTTAGGCAGGTCTGTTTGCATGTGTATGTGTGTGCTTGTGGAGGCCTGAGGTTGACATAAGGTGTCTTCCTTTTGCTCATTCTCCACTCTCTTTACTGAGGTGGGGTCTCTCTCTGAACCCAGAGCTCCCAGAGTCAGTTCATATAGTTAGCCAGCTTTCTCCGGGAAATATCCTTTCTCCCTCACCTGAATACTGGGGTTGAATGTGGCCATGCCTGTCTGACATTTATGTGGGTGCTAGAGCTCTGAAATCTGATCCTCATGCTTGCATAGCAAGTATTTTATCCACTGAGCCATCTCCTCAGTCCAAGAGTTTGCCTTTTAAGAAACAGAAAAATTCACTATCTGAAGATGATATTTAAAAATAAAAAGCCAAAGGCTGGAGAGATGGCTCAGTGGTTAAAAGCGCTGGTTGTTCTTGCAGAAGACCCAGGTTCAAATCCCAGCACCCAAATGGCAGCAACAACCATTCATAACTCCAGTTCTATGGTATCTGATGCCCTAGTATGTCCTTTGCAGGCACTGCATGACACAGGTGCACTTATATATATGCTGGCATAATAGTCATACCTGTAAAATAAAAATAAATTAAAAAAAAATAAAAATTTAAAAATCATAAATAAAAATAAAAAGTCCAATCAATTTTTGGCCAATGATGACCCTCATGAAAGAATAACATTGGACTATGGTTTCTATTAGGTTATTAAATGTCACAGAAAATAAGAAGGGTTTAGGGTAGATTTGCCAAATCAAATTGGAATATACAATTTTGTCACAAGGTATGTCTACCAAGTAACGATTGTTTTTATTGATTAAGTTGAATGTAAATTCAAGGAGATAAAGGACACACTAAGTTAAATGACACGTGATTTTAAATATTATTCTATGTACACAGACTCAAAACGAAATCAGTAACTGTGAAAACATAAAAGACAGTCTACCTGCCTCTAGTGTTTTTTTATTTTAAAATAAGACTAGGACCTGGCTCTGCAGAAACAAAAATATTCTGCTCATGAAAACAGTTGCTATGTATTTTTTGTACTCTTAATACTGACAGTTTAATAAATTCTTATAATTCAATGTCCAGTTAAGTCATTATTGGGGAAAGACTGAGCCTCAATTTTTTTCTTGTCAAATGAGAAAGAAATGTCATGAAGTGTAAATACCAGTTCAATCAATTCTGATATAAAGTGGATCCCTGATGCTGTTTCAAATGTGTTCATCCAGAAGAAATCTCATTTCTGTTTTAAAAGGATTTTAAGTTTGTTATAGACTAAGTAATAATTTCCAGTTCTCCTCATCCACTCTGCTAAATTTACTGAAAAGTAATGTGATCATTTTATATGTATATTATTTGTCCCGTAATTTTTTAGGACACATGGAAAGATAATTCTTAATTTTGAACAACTTTGTATTTCAAGGTAACATGTCTTAATTATATAAAATAGCCATATTAAGCATTGATTTTTAAAATTTCTTTCACTATTTTAAAGGATTTATGAATGCCTTTTCAGTAATGTGCAATAACTATTATCTACCAGTAATATAAAGATACACTTTCTAGTAATATACCAGGATTCATTAGGTAAATTTGATGGTCACAATATGTACATTTATAAACAAATATTCTAAAATGCATGAAGAATATTATTGAAATTATATTGAAGGAAACATGAATTCAACTCAAAAGAATTGCCACCTGTATTTAAAAATTTCATCTAAAAAATTCATGTAAAGTGGTAAATGTAGTATTTTGCATATGCATAAAAAGCAAATAGCTGCAGCACGTAGAGTCATGTGCACACCACAGAGCAATTGTTCCTATAATGTCTTAAGCATTTCTCTTACATCTTAACCATTAAAACTTGTCTGTATCAAATAAAATCAAGAATATAGGGCCTGGTGATTTAGCTCACTTGGTAGAGTGCTTACCTATCACATATGAGACTTTGGGTTCAAATCCCAGGTCAGTATAAAGAGGGTATGGTTATGTATGATTATAACAGCAGCACTCAGGAGGCAGAGACATGAGGATCAGATGTTCAGTTCATCCTCAGCTATCTGCAACTTAAAGATCATGTAGACCCAGTCTCAAAACACAAAGAACAAAACCACAAAAACCCAAAGGATATGTACTTGTATAATAGTTTAGTAATTATTCTAAGCATGGCTCAGTAGTTTTAATTTTTCTCTAGATAAAAGATGGGCTGGTATGATAATATGATTACAGGGACAATCATCCTGTAGGTTTCCTTTATGAGAAGTGTGCACTGCCAAGTATGGGGCTGTTTGCAATTTCAAATGCAGAGCTTAAGCAGAAAAGTTCTCTTCCTCTTCCGCAAATATAATGGCTAATTAAATTTTCTTTTTTGAATTCTCGGAAATAGGTTAAGTTTAGATGATGTGTGGGGATATGCAGCCCCACTGTACTGAGAATGAAAACTGGGATCTCTATCGCTGGTGGTAGTACTCTTTTGATTTAAAACTAGTCTTATATACACATCATATACAATGTGGAGCCAAGAATTAAAAGGGTATCCAAACTGTATGTCTCTTTGCAAAATTTATCCAGTCAAAATATATTTTAACATGGCAACTAGACATAACAATTTACCAGGAGATGCCTTCATGACTATTTATTTGTTTAACTGAAAATGATAATCTTTTATATGTCCTTTTACTAATTTCTAGATCAAATAGATCTCGATATTTCCCAATATCCAGAACTCCCTTCTGAATCAAGAAACATAGATTTATTGTAGCATAATTTTATGCTATACATATTACTAATCATATAAGGTAAAATCCTGTTTTCTAAACTCCTACAAATTCAGCATCTACGCGAAGTCATAAAACTTAGAGCCGGTAGGAGTGTTCAGAGCAGAAGGTGGTTAAAGAGCATCTCTAGACTTAGCAGCTGGCTCTGTGTTCCACCCCATAGTTGCTGAAGAGTTGGTCAGGTTCTCATGTATTTTTGTCAGACTCACAATATATATCAGTTCCCTCTCTGAATCATGAATAATTTTTCTATTGGAAGCGTGAGTTTTGATCACCTGCATGACCCTGAACATGAAATCTAGGAATATCTGCTTCATTTACCTCTGATCTGTTCTTCACTCTTTTTCTATGGCAGAAAGCTAGAATCCACTGTCTTTCCTATGAAAAGAAAGTTTAGTACAGTCACATGTGCAAATCACCTGATTTCTACACAGTATAAACCTAATTATGCTTATGATTAAATATATGCATAGATTTTAGATATTTCAAGGTTTATTTATTAATGGTATGATCTGTGAATGGAAACTCAATTACAGAGCTTATTTCTCACTTGGTGGTAGGCTCAGGCTTGTGCCTATGCTTTTCCAAGCAACATAAGATTCCAGTTAGTAGAGGAAAAGCTCTTAAACTGTGTAGATGTCAGATCTCTCCTGTCCCTTTCCAATATTCCTCTTTGTCCTCAAAAAATATCACCAGTGGTGTGTTATTTCCTTCTTTCCTCTTTACTGATCTTCTTTCTTTATTCTCTATTCTTGATGCATTCGAGGGCTTTTCTCTTCTCTTGCTTAACAGCACATCAGTGATATTTTTTTTTTTTTTTACAAGGTTGGGCTTCACCTGTCATTGCTATCACCTGGATAATGACAGGTATACAAACAGCAAATGGAGCAATAAAGGGGCTTCTGGTCACAGAACCCCACACAGGGGTGGTCTGGTGGCTTCAAGATGTCAGGTTCAGACCCAGAAGAGAAGTGTATGAAAAATATGTGAACTTGTGTTCAGAAAACAAAGGACAAGTCTTATAAGGCACCTGGATGAGAATGTTTAATGGTGAGAGTACAGGAGAGCACCAAGAAGAGGGAAGAGCAGCAGTCAGGGCTTCAGGAACAGGACAGGACAGCTGAAGAACAGTAAGAATCACTAAGCAAGGTTCACCATGGTTTTGTTCCTTTTCCCCTAGCACTATTTATTCCCACTATACCATGGATGCCAAACCCCAAAATAATTGCATAAAGTAATTTCAAATATAATTATGCTCAAGGTGGCCATGTAATCTAGCATAAACTGGGATGCCTTTGAGAATGGACCAGGTCATCACTAACATTTAATCAGAGCAACATGTGAAAGGTAAAGCTTTCCCAATAAACTGAGATAAATGATCATCCCAAATTACTATTTATCCACTTGGATCTCCACACGACTGAGGCTTTTGACAACAAATATGTGCTAAGCACTTAGAATATGCAGAGTTTTGCCTGTAATTTGGGGTAATAAGATTTGTGACTGATCTAGGTACAAGGTAAATTTAGTAAGAATTATTGTTGGATACTTCTTGGGACCATGGAACATTTGGAAATTAGTATGGTGTTTAGGGAGCTTAATATGCCATGCAAATATAGTCAACAGATTTAGTTGAGAAGGTATGATTATGGTATGAGAGGTTTGTGTATTTTTCTTGTTAATTATATGTGTGTGTTGGGAATGTGCATGCGTGAGACTTAGGTAAAGGAAGTTCCTGCAGATGTGCTAGAAATGGCAAGAGACCACAAATGAGAAGTGAAGCCTGAAGATGTAGCTGGATAGCTCGCTTTCATGGTAAAATTAACTGGTGAAGAGTTTCATAGATGAGCAAAAAAATGTTGCTTCCTAAGATAGCATCTACTCGAGGTAAAGATGCTGTGGACATGATTAAATAAAAATGAAGGATCTAGAAAAGCACATAAACTCAAATGATTAAGCAGCATCAGGAATGGAAAAGACTGACCCCAGTTTTAAAAGATGTTCCATGGGTATGGTGCTATCAAATAGCACTACAAGCTACAGAGAAATATTTCCTGAAAAGAAGATTCAATAGATAAAGAAAACTCCATTACTGTATTATTTAGGAGATTTCCATAAGCATTCCACTGTCAGTACCAACTGCAGTACCACTTATTTCAGTAGGAACAATCAACGCTGAGGTAAGATACTGCACCAGCAAAAGGATTTACAACTCTAAAGGCTCAGATTGCCAGTAGAATTTTAACATCAAGGGATTGTTGGGTAGCAATTTCCTCTGAGATAAAAACCTTCCATTTTGAAGGGACGTTCTTTAAGACAACAGGATGTTTTAAAAGGCAGTAAATAACTCAATAGCTTCAGGAAGTTCCTAAAATTGACCAGGTTCACGAGGTCCTTCTTTCCCCAAGTACTAAAGACTGCTCAGAGACACTCTCAGGTATGTTGAGATGCCTAGAAGACTCTCAGAGCAGCTGAGCTCCCTGGAAGAGGCAGATACAAGTCAAGAGGCTCAGAAAGAGGCCCAGGGCAACTGAACCACCGGAAGAGACTCTCCAGCCTGTCAAGTTGCCTGCAAGTTATGAAGTGTGCTCCAGTTTTGTAGCTTTCGTGAGCTTTCACCTCTGGGCTTTTGGCGATACAGCTGTCCTTGAGTCATTTCATCTCCTGTAAGTAACCCCTCATCCATACTCCTGTAAGTACCCCAGTAAAACTCAATGGTTCACCAACTCAGATTTGGATGCTATCTTTACTTTTGTCTGAAGTCAGCTCCTTATCTGGGGTAAATAGATGTTTGTTCACATCTCTCCAAGAATAGTGGAATAGTGTCATACAACAGGTATGTGCATTTTTAAAAATTTGAGTTTTGTTCCTATACCAACATAATTTCTCCCTATCCAGTTGTTAAAGAAATCTCTTTACATGTTTTCAAGAATTGTTTCTTGTTTCTTTGGATCTGTGCAAAAGAAAATGCACTAAGAAAACAACTAAGATTAGAAATAGTTTCAACATACAAAGGCTGTGGTAACTGTAATGATTATTGAAAATGCCAACAATTCTTTAAATGTCATCTAACATTAAATTTGTCAAGAGACTGTGTTCACTCTTGAAAAAATAGTATGCTAGCTAAACCAACATAGTTATCTTTCTTAGTCCAGATATTTAACAGTATTCCTAAACTCTAAGTAATGGTATGTGTTATTAAGTGGGGATTTGCTTTGAAATACATTGCAGTCTCCTCTTTTTGACCATGTCTGTATTGGTGCTATGATCTGCAAATAATCAAGTATTCTTGAAGGGATGGTGATGAATAGCCCATTGAACAACTCCTTCTTCCAGGATTAGAGTTCATATTTCAAGTAGGCCATGAGGATTTACTGTAATTCTACCAAGTACCAGAGAGAATCTGCCAAAATGCATTTGGGTCTAAATACGTCCCTGGAAGGTCTTATAATGCCAGGAGACATGTTGGGTTTGGTCTCTGGCATAGTACAGTTTTCTGGTCTATACTTCTACTAAGTCATTTTGGATTGGTCAGGGTATGCCTTAACACAGAAATACCTTCAAATAATATAACTATAAGATATAAGGATATTAGGTCCTTCATAAAACAAAAACAATCAGTGAGAATGTACACTAAACATGCATAATGACAGCATTTTATAATAATATTTTGGAATTATTGTTGTGTAATGTGTGTTGTGCACGATATATGTACATGTAGATGTTCTTGTACATGTTATGCAGGTGCATGTGCATGTGTGTGTATATGTGTATGTGTGATATACAGTAATCAAGGACATACAAAATTCTTTAAATAAAGTTTTGAAAATACATAAGTTTGAAAACTGTATTTGAAATTAACCATGCCCATTTGTATTCATTTAATTTAAACAACTATTTTCCTACAGCGACAATTACAAGTCTTGACACTCTATGCAAATTGTATGCTTCATATTAGACATCATTTATGTAATAACTAAAAACTGAAAGATATTGGTAGCTTGTTTTTTTTAATTTGTACATTCCATGTGCTTTTAAACCACATGGAGTTGGAAGAACCCATTTTAAATGCAATAACTCCTTTCTCTCTCTCTCTCTCCATCCTTCAATCCTTCTTTCCTTTACGCATTCATTCTCACTCGGGAAAATTTCCTATAATTTGTAGGAAATTGCAGCCAAGACCATCCTCACCGATCCGCTGAAATAGATCTACTCGTTACTTTTTCATATTCAGTTGCATAATCCTTTAGTGCCTTATGATATTTTGTCATTAGGATGGGTTTATGTTGCCATCTCTAGTCTCTAAGATTTGAGCTATTCAACTTACATGTGTTCCCCCCCACCCGATGTTTAAGGTACATTGCACATAGCTTGCACATTCAACCATACGTATGGACATGGAACAGTTTCTGAAAATGATAGCAGAACATGGGAGTCTGTACCCAGAGTGAGAGTAGTTAGAAAGCAATGGATCACTATTATTTTGCCAGGTGCTACTCTAACAGCCTCTCAGAGAGGATGAAGAAATGACTCAGCTGTAAGAATGCTCACTGCTCTTTCAAAATACCCTAGTTGAGTTCCAAGCACCCACACTGGGTAGCATACACCACCCATAACTCCAGTTCCAGGGGGTCTGACACCCTCTTTTGAGCTCTGTGGGCACCTGCACTCACACATGCACATTCCCATATATGCATATACATATAATTAACAAGAAAAATACACAAACCTCTCATAGCCTAAGCATCCCTTCTCAACTAAATCTGTTGACTGCATTTGCATGGCAAGCTCCCTATATGCCATACTGATTACCAAACTTTCCATGGTCCCAAGAAGTATTCAACAATAATTCTTACTAAAATTGACCTTGTACCTAGATCAGTCCTGAATATTATTACCCCAAATTACAAGCAAAACTCTACCAAACACTCTGCATATTCTAAGTTCTTAGCACATATTTGTTGTCAAAAGCCTCAGTTGTATATGTCTTCAAGTGGATTAATAGTAATTTGGGATGATCATTTATCTTAGTTTACTGGGACAGCTTCTATCCCCAGCTTCTAATTCCTGACGCTCCTTAATCAGTTGAGTTTATGTGCTTTTCTAGATCCTTCATTTTCATCTAATCATGTCCATAGCATCTTTACCTCGAGCAGATGCTATCTTAGGAAGCAACATTTTGTTGCTCATCCATGAAAGCAACTCTTCACTGGTTAGTTTTACCATGAAAGTGAGCAATCCAGCCACATCTTCAGACTCACTTCTCATTTGTGTTCTCTTGCCATTCCTAGCACATCTGCAGAAGCTTCCTTTACCAAAGTCTTGTATTTGCTGGAATATATCTTTCAAATTCCTTGAAGAAGTTCACTTTGCATTCAGCATCTGGATAACTATCTATCACAAGAGACCTAGCTTTTAGCTTATCTCAGTTTGCAAGACTTCTTACAATCAAGGCTTATTCATTTCTAGATCCTGATATACTGTGAAAGGCAAGCCACTCTTTCTTTCACTTGGGCATTTGGAGGCCATTTTAGGGTTATAATTTGGCCTAATTTCACTATCGTTTGCTGTCAAGCAATAGGGAACCCCAAGGACAAGGATTGAGATAGAAAACTGATAGGTGGTACAGGAGTCAGACATACATTATTAATTAAGTCTGCTGTCTTACTTACGTGCAGCTCAGTTCATTGGACTCCCTAATAACCACTACCAGAGACAAGGGATCACAGATAGCCATGACATTTTGAAAAAGTTTGAAATAGTATATGAATCATGAAAATGTGACAAAGAGACCTGAAGTGAACGCACTGCAGGGGAAATGGGGGTGATGAGCCTGCTAGATGCAGGACTGCCACACATCTCCAAAGCACAGAGCACAGTCTCTGCAAATGCAATAAAGTGCAACGAAATGATAAATCCTTCCTCTAGATGCAGGACTGCCACACATCTCCAAAGCACAGAGCACAGTCTCTGCAAATGCAATAAAGTGCAACGAAATGATAAATCCTTCCTCTAGATGCAGGACTGCCACACATCTCCAAACCACAGAGCACAGTCTCTGCAAATGCAATAAAGTGCAACGAAATGATAAATCCTTCCTCTAGATGCAGGACTGCCACACATCTCCAAAGCACAGAGCACAGTCTCTGCAAATGCAATAAAGTGCAATGAAAGGATAAATCCTTCCTCTAGATGCAGGACTGCCACACATCTCCAAAGCACAGAGCACAGTCTCTGCAAAATGCAATAAAGTGCAACGAAATGATAAATCCTTCCTCTAGATGCAGGACTGCCACACATCTCCAAAGCACAGAGCACAGTCTCTGCAAATGCAATAAAGTGCAACGAAATGGTAAATCCTTCCTCTAAAATTTGTTAAAATTTCATCAGTATCTGGAAAAACACTAATGAAATTGAGCAAAAGGTTAAGTAAGTAGCTTCAGAAAAGGTTTTAGCAATGAGGAAAATAGAACTGTGTTGAGGTACCTTTAATGTATTTCTCCACTTTAAAATTTGGAAATGATATAGCTGAACTAAATACACATTTTTCTTCTTGGTTAATTTGACTAACATTTCCATAGAAAATGTTAACATTTCATTGGTTCTGATGAAGTGTCCAGGACTTCCTGCATACATACATTTAGTAAGTACATACATATATATGAATATATATATACATATATATGTGCGCATGTTTGTAGTATGAAAGAACTACAAACATTAAGTGGAAAATGTACTGAAGATAATTTCATAGCTACATATGTACAGAGTGTTTTCTCATAACATGCATGGAGAAGTCACTAGTATTCTGTTAATATTATTAGTTCTCGCATGCAAGTGTGAATAGAGCTGTGGTAATGCGTTAATAGATTATCACTGGCAGGAATATCCATAAATGTCTTATAATTAAATTGGTTCAATTTTCAAAAGTTAGTAGCACAAAAGGCATATATTTTTTCCCCTAAACAAATCTTTCTTCTCCAGGTATGGTGAATGGGTCATTGTAAAGATTTGCCTTGCATATTACTTCAAGTTGAGCTAAAGTTTCATTAAAAGAATTATTGGTGGCACACGCTTGGGATCCCAGCACTCAGGAGGCAGAGACAGGCAGATCTCTGTGAGTTCAAGGCCAGCCTGGTCTACATAGTGAGTTCCAGGGCAGCTGGGGCTACAGAGAGACCCTGTCTCAGAAAGACCAAAAAAAAAAAAAAAAATTACCTCTGTGAAGTTATACTTCCTCTTTAAAATCTTTAAACCACAGACAAATCAATTTTCAAGAAAATAAATTACAAAAAATACTTTTTCTTAATTCTTTGAGCATTTCATACAATGTACTTTCATAGTCCTCCCATCCTCTCAGACCCACCCCGCCTCCTTACCCATTCAGCTTTGTGTCCCCTATTCTTATACAACTCATAGATTCCAGTTTGTGCTCCCCAAATACTCTTCCATGTGGGTCCATCCCCTGGACCGTTGTCAACCTCTCAGGGCTCACACTCTTAAGAAGACAAACTCTCCTCTCCCAGCAGCTGCCAATTGCCAATAGCTCTTTAGTTAGGGATGGAGCGTCACACCCACCTCCGTCTCCATGGGGGCATTTTGTCTGGCCTTAGTTTGCACAGGACTTGTGCATGTTGCCAGAACTGCTGTGCATTCATACACTCATTTGCCCTGTTGTGTCTATAAAACACTATTTCCTGATCATCTTTTATTGTCTCTGCTCTTACAATCTCTCTGACGCTCTTCCTTAAGGATCCCTGAGCCTAGGGGGTAGGAGTGTGATACAGATGTCCCATTTACAGCTCAGCACTCCATGCAGCCTCTTATTCTGTGCACGTTGACCAGTTGTGGGTCTCTATGTTAATCGCCATTTTCAAGTAAATATATTTTTCAAAACAATATGTTCCCCTTAGATCCTAGCTCAACATTTTTGTTTATATGTTTATACTATATATCTATTTTATCTAGTTTTACAACTTTGCAAATGTGGCTTATGAAACCTGCTTCAGGAACTGTGTAGAGGTCATTTCAATGACAAAGCAATTTCATGGCAAGAAAGATATTTATAGTACTTAATTGTAGACAATGAGATAAAGAAACCATCAGGTCTACCAATGAAGTAAACTGAAATGACAATTCTTTTTAAAAAACTAAAGAAATAAATGACTTTGACCAAAAAACCCCAGATTTTCTTTCCTGTGGGGCTTGTCACCTTACTAATTGGAATATTACATAAGAAAGTTTATTTCAGCCCTCTTTAAAACTCATTAGACTTTATGAAACTTAGAAAAGCAGTAAATTTTGTGAATTACTCAGTAGCATGTGAGCAAAGTGAGGGTTACTAAAAATGCAGGCGAGTCCCACGTACATAAATCAGCTCCTTCTCTGGAAGAGAATACATTCCATCCATCCCCGACTATGTCCTTGGCGCACTGCAGCTTGCTTAAACCATCCCCCCTTCCCTTCTGAAGTTTAATCTAGCGGATTCTTTCAGTGATGCTGAAGCTGATCTGGGAAATGAGATGTGAGGGCTTTAGGACAGCCTCAGTATACTCAACACTGATTATAAAATTCAAGTTCCTGTACATTTCTCTGGTAAAATGACATCTCTAATACCTACATGTCAAGATGATCAGAGTGGCTGTTTCTGAATGTAGCCAGTCCAGGTCTCTAACCCTGATCAAATCCTATCTAAAAAGTCTCCAGTTCAGTATGAGTTCAACGGTGTCCAAGAAATTTTGAGTATATTCAGGGGAGAATCAAAATTAGTATTAAAAGATAATCCAGTGGGAAGGCAGAAGATAAAAATTTGACTGGTGGATTTCCTATATAATCAATTAACTTGGAGAAGATATATAGCATAACCAAAAAGGCCTACACTTTGGTTAGTCCACTTTCTTCACAGGCCTTTTGAGACACCCATCATCTACTACAGTCCTCAGATGGTTTTTAATCTCCACACTGAAAATTTGGAAAATTTCATCTAGGACTTCTCTCTCAGTTCTACAACTCAGTCTTTTTGCTCAGATAACTTTGAGACAGCACAAAAGGAAATGTTAACAACAGTACTAGACTTCAGTTTAGAAATAAAGAAGAAAGACTCACAGGAGTTGGCAAAGTTAGTAAGATCAGGGAGATTCCACAAAGGAGTAGCCCTTCCATATGCTGGGATAATTGTGGCTGGGAGTTCTCGGACTTTCAAACTCTCTAAACATTTACTGGGACTTTCGATCTTTGTCAAAACTTCCTTTCTAAGATGAGCTTATAGGGTCACTTTAGACTTTAAAATCAAGTAGAAAATCTCTTTTTTTCTTGGAATAAAAATATTATCAGTTGTGGAAGAAAATATATATAATATGTATAATATAATATATATTATAATATATTAATAGCTAGTGAATTTAAAAATGAGACAACTGAGTCTAAGTCTCTTTTCATTGCTAAGGTAAGCATGCCATTCTGTGACTAGACATGTTAGAAATTTCTGCCCTTTCATAGAAAGCTCAATTCTTGTCATGATAGCCTCAAATCTACAAGTCCACAAGAATAAAAAGAGCTTCACTTAAGAAAGACTTTTCTTTTATATAGTTCTGGACATATTTCTGGAAAGCAGAATTCAGCTTTATCTCAGACTGAATGAACCCAGTGAAACCAAAGCCCAATAAACGTATCAAGGTTTTTTTTTTTTCTTAAATAACAGAAACGTCTAACAAAACATGCAAATTAGAAAGAACTAAGGGAAATGTGTGATTAAAATACAGTCTGTCTCACCTTAGAGAGTGATGGAAACAATTAGTAGGAAAAGTGCTAGAAAACTTCATTGTCTGCCAATAGGAAGCAGGCAATTATTATGTTTATTAATAACTTTCAGAAAGGTTTAGATAGGAAATTACTCCAGTGAGATTTAGCATTATTTTTGAGAAACCACCACTTAATAAACCCTAAAAGATATCACATTTCAAAGAAATTAGTGACTAAGGGTCATATAATACACACTAATTTATTATATCACTTCAGCATTTTTAAAAATACTGAGAATGAACTATTATATCTTGTTTGTCTGTTTTGCTTGGTTTTAAAGACACGATCTCCTTTTATAGCCCAGGCTTGCCTTTAATTCATGATTGATTGTCCTGCTTCAACCTCCCAGGTGCTGGGGTTACAGGTGTGTGCCATCTCACTCAGATGCTGCATTTTATCTCTTACGTTACTGAATATACTTCTAGAAAGACAGAGGCTTATCAAAAGGAAAAGTAATAAAATGATTAGAACTGAAGAACAACCTAATACACCATTAGAATTAAGTGTAACTCTGCAGGCCCCAAGTCCAGCTAAATTTCCCTTATATGTTGTTGCATATAAGTTATGAAAAGAGAGAGGTAGGTTAATAGAGTTCTGACAGCTTCAGACTATTCAAATATGATATATTATATTTATATATATAAGAATTCCATATAAATTTGGCTCCCTAATGGAGAAATGAAATAAGTCATATAGTTTATGAGTAATGATTCTGGGAAAGACGAAAGGGAGGGTGAGGGCAGAAGGAAAGGTCAAAGAACCCAAGATGCAAATGCAGTAACAGAAAACTAATTTTAATGCAAGTGGAAATATCGTTTTTAAATTACCAAAGGCTGAGACTATAGCCATACATTAGAGCTCAGCTTGAAATGCACAGACATGAGGACAGTTCTTTTCTCCATCTTTCACCTTCAACTTTTCAGCAAAAACAGAGTTTTATTGATTTAGTCGTTTCCCCCCATGGTTTTGGCTTTCTGGGCTGTATAAGGTACTCGTATCATTTGTTGGAAGTAAGGAGCTTTGCAAGACCTGTGCTGTAGGCTCTCCTGTTTGAGGGACCTCCCCAAGGAATTTGACTCCTAGTTCTTCATGTGTATGAATAAAGGAAGCTGGATTTGGACATAGGCTTCTTTAAAAGGATACTTAAGTTCCAATGGGGGGGTATGTGAGGTAAGGGGTCTAAATTTGATTAAGAGCTATTGTATGAAATGCACAAAAATGCAATAAAACTATTTTTAAAGTTACTTGACTTCAAATGAGTCATTAGATGGGACCTAATTTAATCTGAAAAGAAGAAATATGCAGAGACTTGTACACAGAGGAAACACCCTGTTGTCATAACAGCAGATCAGTGTGATGTTTCCACCAGAGAAAGGACAACACAGCCTGTAATCAACTCCCTCAGAGGGAAGCATGGGACAGATCTTGCAACTGTCCTCACAGGGACCCAACCCCATCAATACCATCACCAGGACATCTGAAGAGGAGCCAATGCATATCTGCTGTTTAAGCCAGAAAATTTAAGGTAATTTGTTACAGAAGCCCTGGTAAGCTGACAGAACATGCCATGTCAATTTGATCATTTTGCTATATGGGCAAAAAATAGAAAGATACCAAGTATGATGGTTAATCTTTATGATCAATGTGATAGGACTGAGAAGTGCCTAAATTCGTAAGTTACACCCCTAGGTCTCTGAAGGCATTTACAGACAGGAACAAGTTAGAGGGACGAAGATCTCTGAATGAAGGAATGACAGCTGATGGATAGAATAAAAGCAGAAAAAGGAAAAACAGACTAGAGGCCCTCTCTCTTTCTCTCTCTCTCTCTCTCATTCCTGGCTACCATGTTATGCCCTACCACACCTTCCAGTCAGTACAGATAGAAACCTCTGGATAGAAACCTCTGGAACTGTGAGCCAAATTAAGTCTTTCCTCTCACAAGTAACTAACATAGCAAAAAATGTTGTATTAGAATCACATAAAAGTTGTTTAACAGTGAGTGGAAGTGCAGATAGGGGAGGGCATAATATTATCAAAATCATAAAATAATATCATCAAAATCATAAAAATTCAATAAAAGATAAAAGCAAAAATTATAATGGAGAAAATGTCAGGCATACTTCTTAGTGCTTTACATATTTAACCCACTCA
>NW_008357493.1:1178362-1185325 GCF_000622305.1 Nannospalax galili
ATATATATATATATAAATAGAGGCAGAGAACAATTAAAGAACATCCCACAGTCAAGATATGGGCCAGCTTACAGCTTATCAGTGGTGGGATAGCATTCATCCAGGTAATGTGAACATGTGTCTGATGTTCTCCTTCCTGAGTTGTGCTCTGCTTTTCTCTAGTCACTGTGCTATGGTAGGAAAAACTTTTCGAAAGGACAATATCTCTGAAGTAAAGCCACATTCCAAATGACACTTATGTTATTTGTGTTATCAACTGGGCCAGTTGATGCACATGTCAGTATCACTGAGCCTCTGAATTGCTTGCCAACAACATATATAACTAGTCAAAGAAATGTCAAAATCAAGGAAACTTGGGGCTATACATTTAGCTCTTAGCCATGTCACTTTAAGACATTAATGGAGATCATGCCTAATTCCACATTGCCCGTAAGCATGACAAAGCATCTAACTGCAGAATTTTCAATTTTATTATTTTATGTGCATGTAAATGCATATTTGTGCATGAGTTCATGTGTCACATGTGTGCAGAAGCCTGTAGAAGCTAGAAGAGGGTATCAGATCCCCTGAAACTGGAGGTGGAGATAGTTATTTGCCACCATGTAGAGGGCCAGGGAGATGAACCCAGGTCCTTTGCAAGAGTAGCAAGTGTTCTTAATCACGAAGCCATCTCTCCAGCCTCTAAATGTAGAATTTTCAAATGACATTTTCATATTGAAGAACTGTTTTTTTTTCCTTGTATGCTATTTATTCTCCTGCTGAGGGGTGAAAGGTCAATCCTGTTACATCCTGATACATCAACAAAAGGACAATACCAAACAGATATGCCTTTTGCATACTGTATGCTGTCATAACTCTTGAACATGGATTAGAGACAAGCACTTTTATACATCTATTACTTAGGTTTTATGACAATCTTCTAATATAGGTGTCTTTATAGTATTGAAAATCAGGCCGGGCGTGGTGGTGCACGCCTTCAATCCCAGCACTTGGGAGACAGAGGCAGGCGGATCTCTGTGCGTTCGTGGCCAGCCTGGTCTACATAGTGAGTTCCAGGACAGCTGGGGCTACAGGGAGACTCTGTCTCAAAAAGACCACAAAAAGAAAGAAAATCAGAACTCATAGCTCCCTAAGAAGACTGATGGCAAACAGCTACGGCATATCAAAACCCTTACTTGGTCCACTTCTCACATGGAAAGGACTCCTGTGATGAAATATCTATTCTTTCAATAGCACGTACAAATAGATATCTTATTCAATGCATAATCATTTAAATATTTCAAATGCCAGATAATTTAATGGACAATGTATAAGACTCTCGACTATTTTCACATGAAACTGACAATTCAAATCATTAAGTACCAGTAATAAAAGCAAAATTTATTAAGTTTCTTAAATTAGTGGCTACAATAAAGGCATTATTTTCTTTGAAGAAGTCTTATATCTTCATTCATGTTGGGTCTACTAAGGAGATAGATTGTGGATCCTGTGACCTCTTGCAAATGCTTAGCCAACAGGCAGCATAAAGCATTATGGAAATAGGTATATTTGGACAACAGGCCTTGGCGCTACTTCTGAGATGCTGTCCCTGACCCTCTGTGGTTCACCTGCCTCCCTGGCTCCTTAGAAAGGGTCTGGCCTCCCCATGCCTTTGGGAGTGAAAAGGAACAGAGTGACATCCAATGTTAAAGTCATAAATTTATATGTATGTATTCCATGTTTTCTCACATATTCTGGCTCTTATAACTCTATACTTTGGGGGCTAAAAATTATATAGACCCTTGTTTGAATGTTCTTAGTACGTACTATCAAAATAAATGGATCTTCCAGGAATTCTCTTTCAAATGTTCCCATGCTTTGTTCTTCGATGACTCAGTTTTGAATTTAATCTCAAATGTCTCTGCACCAGAATAATATTTGCTGTATTCAAAGAATATTTAGAAAAATGTTCTGTGCTATATGACAAATTCCATTCTTTAAACCATCTGTACTAGATTTCACTACTTCTGGGATGTGTTCCTAATGCAAGAAAATTTGATTTCAGAAATTCCCACACTAGGCTATACTGACAGATCTCTAACAAAGAGATGTTGTATGAACATTGTTTTGAAAAAACATATTTAAATATAAGCTATGAAGTTAGAGAAAATATGCCTCAATGTAAATGTCAATGCCCTTATCATCATTTTAATCTTCCCAAAATTTCTTAGGAGTGGTCCTGGAGTACTATAAGTGAAACATAAGAATACCATCCATTCATTTCCTACCAAATAAGTGTTCCTGCCCTGAGATGTCTGGTAATAGCTGCTTCAAAGTAGGAAAATGTGACCACTGGCACAATGCCCACCAGGCTAACCGTCCGCTGTTGAGCATTCAACTCCTTTTTCCTGTGGGTGCCACAGACATGGCCATGTTTGCTGACCTAGTGTAATTAATTATCACCATTCTGCCAGAACACAATCACAGTGTCTAAAGGTCACACAAAATACTCAACTGAGTATTTCATATTTGTCTGAAAAAGGATTTCAAATGTCATGATCAAGTTTTAGAAAAGCCATTCAGAATTCTCAAGGTCACCCCAGGTTCCCAAAAATTAAATCGTTACCTGCAGCAATGCCTTTTCATTTGTTTTTAAATGATTTACTTCTTTTCTAATAATTTTAAAATTATTCCTAATACATAAACATAAATTTTGTTTTATGATATTTATATTAATATCATATTGATGATATTAATGATGCATCACATGATGTTTTCATACACAAATATACTACACAGAGTTTGTATAAGCTTAAATGTGCCTGTCTTCTCAGACAGAAGAACTTCCCCTTGTCAGTTCTTTTGGGGCAAGTGCTTAAAATCTTTTTTTTTTTTTTTTTGGTAGCTTTTTGAAGCACATAGTGTATTACCATAACCTATGTCACCTTACTGTCCAATGGCACACTAGAATGTCTTCGTTTGGCTTTATGTGACTGTTACAAACTCATTGATCAGTCTTTCCTCTCTCCAGCTTCCCCTTGCCTCTGGCAACCACTTTCCTCAGCCTCTATGAAATCATCTTTTTTAGGTTCCGGATGTGAGATCACGTTATATTTACCTTTCTTGTCTTTGTGTGTGTGTGTGTGTGTGTGTGTGTGTGTGTGCTCATGTGTGAGAATGTGGACACACTTGAGTCATAGCTTGTATGGAGATTAGCAGACAAATTTATGTGTAGTTTCTCACCTTCCTCCTTGTATGAGGAAAGGTCTCTTGCTGGCTGTGGCATATGCCAGGCTAGCTGGCCCACAAGCTTCTGGTGACTCCCTTCTCTGCCTCTCATCTTACTATAGGGGTGCTGGGATTACAGATGCATGCTACCACCTCTGGCTTTATGTGGAGAATGGGTCTATGAACTCAGGTCTTCACACTTATGCCCCTAGTGCTTTTTCCAGAGTCATCTCTCCAACCTTGTGTTTGTGTTTATGTGCTTGACTTATTTCATTTTAACATAATGAGCACTGGTCATGTCTATGTTGTCCCATATGACAGGATTTAATCTTTTTTAATGAATGAATGATAGTCCATTGTACATACATAATACAATTGCTTTACCCATTATTCTGTATCAGATAATGGTGGCTGTTTCCATTTCTTAGCTTGGCTACCATTAGTTGTGCAATGGCTGGTACAAGAGTTGTAAACATGTCTTTAAAATCTTTTTTTTAAGTGCATTCCAAATATAATGGCTAATCTTGATTTTCAACTTGATTGGACTAATAAGCACCTAAGAGATTATTAAGGCACACCTCTGGGTCTGTCTATGTGTCTGTGAGGGCATTTCCAAAGAGGATTAAGTAGGTATAGGGGGACCTGTGGGCTGTAACATCACTTGGTGTAGGGGCCCAAATGGAATAAATCACCACGATGGACTGAAACAACGCAAACTGTGCCCAAAATAAATACTTTCTCCCTTATCTTGTTTTATTCAGGTTTGGGGGTTGTCCTGTTTTGTTGTGTTGTCACAACAAGAGAAAATTAACAAGCACACTAAACACGTGTGTCATTAGTTGTTCTTGCAATCAACTTGATTTGATTTGAAAACTCAGCACAAGCATTTTACGTCTACTTCAGGGTACATAATATAGACAGCATGCCTACTAGTTAAAACAATGAAGTTTCTTGATTATAAACTATAGATAAAAAGATTCTAATAAGAATAATATTAACCAGAATTCCAGAGACTGAGGAGGAAAGATTGCCACAAGTTTGAAGCCAGACTAGTATATGTTTGCTATGAATTAGGCTCAGAGGTTTGTTATAATGGCTCAGAGGTCAAGAGCACTGGCTTCTCTTGCAGGGGACCTGGGTTTGATTGCCAGCACACACATGGTGACTAACAACCATCTGTTACTCCAGTTGCAGGGGAATCTGACACCCTCTTCTGACCTCCATGGGCATTGCAGAACATGAGTACAATTGCATACATGGAGGTGATATACTCATACACATAAAAAAATAAATAAATAAAACATTGCTTTAAAAGAATTAGGAAAGTAGTAGAAACTAGTAGCTAACCCATACAGCATGATACTAATTCAAGCAATTTCATCTCTCATATCAGTTTTCTCAAGGATTAGGATTTTAAATATACATATTCAAACTTAATGTCATGTGTCCAGTTAATTTACTTAACATATTACTTATGTATTTAACTATTATTTTACTATTTAACACAACTGCAAAATTAATATGAGCATAAATCTTAACTATGAATGCAAATGATTTGCATTTTTGCAATGTGAATGTGGGTTCTAATAAAAAATAGTGTTTCTCAGGGTTGGGGCTTTAGCTCAGTGGTAGAGTGCTCGCCTAGCAAGCACAAGGCCCTGGGTTCAGTCCTCAGGTCTGAAAAAAAAAAAAAAGACAAAATAACAAAAAATAGTTTTTCTCATGCCAGAAGAAATACGTGCTTCTCAACGTACATATCAACATGTACCGATTTTGTTTTTCATTATTTCTAAACAAGGGACACACTGATTTGCTGTGCTTAGAGTGAATTACAGTTCAGGAAACCAATAGCCTTAAACTTTAACCGAGTAGGTCTCTCACCACAGAAAATTTGCTGTAGCAGGTACTGAGTCTAAAGTACTCGAGGAGGTTGAAACAATGCTGATGGGTCCACAGGTGAGAGACAGACAAGTTAATTGGAGAAATTTACAATAATGGGGAGCCATCAAGTTTCAACCTTGTGTCAGGAAGCCCCATCAAGGGGACACACAGTTAATTTAGTATATACCATCAGTCAATGCTTTTCTCATGACATAAACTAAGACCATTTTTCAGGTTGGTACCATTAGGTACTAGATGTACCAGCTTAAAAGTAAAGTTGAATAATGTTTCCTATTTGCCCACACAACTATTTCTCATAAATGATGGCCAGGAGCCAAGATAAATAAATGATCAAATAAAATATCTATCTTGTCAGAGAACAGAAACACAGAGATTCCAAAGTCTCAGAAGGATATCTTGTTCCCATCCAGTCTCTACTGCCATTGGAACAACAAATAGCAGTCAATTATGAGGACTTTGCATGGACTGAAGCATGCCTAATAACTATGACTCACCTCTCTCCATTTAATATAATGGTCAGGTCTTAAAGCCAATACCCAACTTTAGATAAACACTCTTATGAGCTCTATGTCCTCCTCACAGGTACATTGTGTAGTTTTCATGAAATTGCATTCCGTATTGAGTGAATTATCTTAGGACCAACAACCAATATTTTGTGTACCTCTATGTTACGCTCCTCCACAATCTAGAGAAACCATGCACAGAGCTCACATCTATAGAGACTGTAAGTACCATGAAAACACAGCTGTGTGTATCCTTTTCACTGTCATTTCACTAAGTCTTACTGTGTGCTACGTCCATGCTGGGTCAAAGATAATGCTTGAATGGGTTATATAGGTGGTACTGACATTCAAACACATGCTCAATGTTCTTTCAAGAAGACTATAATTTAAAAATCAGTAAAAAGATACAGAATCATATAAAATTATCAAAGTAATGACTTGGCCACTGTTGGTATACAAAATATGAAGAACAGCTAATTAATTTATTCAAGAAAGATTGTTACAGAGTAGTTCAAAATTTGTGAAATATAAAATATTTTGTATTAATGTCAAAGTTAAGTGTAATGATATAAAATTTTGGAGTTACATCAAGGACACAGAGAAAATATCTAATCCTTGTTCAGAGCCAGGGTTCTTCGTGCTCCTGAAAGGTGTTTTTCATACCAACACACTCCCAGAAATAGGAAGGAAAATAATTTTCTTAAAACAATTATGAGAGAAACCTTATCAATTTGAGATATGTAGATATACGTTGCAGGTTCAGTATGAGGCCTCAAACATGGGCAAATAATTGTGAAAGAAATACAATTTTGTTCCAAATATTAGAAGTTATCAACTGCAATGTAATGCAAAAATTAATTTTGAATTAATACATTGCATGACATATTTTCTTCCTTAGCTTTTACATCTTTTTTGAAATTGTTGTAGATAGCAAAAAGACAATACAGTGCTAAGTATTGTTTTCTCTCTCATTTGAGAGCTCAAACTTTTTGATAGTCTATGAAATGCCTTGGAAATAAAAGTTTCTTTTGCCAACCACATATCATGCATCCTGGAAGATACAGGTAAAATATTTTGATGATTGCATGTTTTGTTACTTTTGTTGTTCACAGTAACTTAGAGTTTTCATTTGAGGGAAAAAAATCAGCGTAAAACTACAAAGTGCAGTGGCACTTACACTTTTTCTTTGGCACCTCAAAAGGAAATTAAAATAAAATTATTTTGTATCAGTTTATGAAAAGGTAGAAACAATAAAACTCTTTCTCAAATCATCATTATTCATGCTTTTGCTTTCAAAAGCTCAAGTTTAAGTGATAACAAAACCATATGAGAAATAGTTGTAAAATTATGT
>NW_008357493.1:1185348-1186891 GCF_000622305.1 Nannospalax galili
TTTCCAAGATAGTCTCTTAAGATAAAGATAGCATAGACTTTATTAATGAAAATATGGCAAGTAGAATTCAGACACTGAATAGCAAGAAAGCACTGTATAAACAGCATATTACTGTGAATCAACTTGAGAAATAGACATATCTTCTTTTCAACACATTTTTTTCAGGGGTATAAAAAGGCAATCTATCTTGGTCAACTGTTCCTTTGATCAGAATGAAGGGACCACCTTTCTGTTCTGATTAGTTTTACTGTGAAGTCTATTTTGTCAGATATTAAAATTGTGATCCCCTGCTTGTTTCTTAGTGCCATTGCATGGAACATTCTTTTCGATCCTTTTACCTTAAGGTAGTGCCTGACCTTGAAGGTGAGATGGGTTTCTTGCACACAGCAAAGAGGTGGATTTTGTTTCTTAATCAACTCACTTTGCCTGTGTCTCTTGACTGGGGAGTTCAGTCCATTGATATTTAAGGTTATTAATGATAGGTGTGTATTGGTTGTTGTTATTTTGATTGCTGTTTGTGTTCTCTGTCTAATTTTGTGTTTCCTCAATTATACCTTTATTTTCTTTCGTTGCCCCTGGGGTATAGTTGTTTCTCTCTCTGCTCTCTATATTGCTTCAAGTATTCTTTGAAAGGCTGGTTTTGTGGACATGTATTCTTTCAGGCTATTCGTGTCACGGAAGAGTTTTCTTTCCTATTACTATTCTTGACACATAGGCACCAAACTCTGGTGTACCCTAATTCATAAAAACAACACTACAGGACTTTAAGACATAGATTAACCCCAACTCAGTAATAGTAGGGGACTTCAGTACCCTACTATCTCCATTAGACAGGGAAACTGGACAAAGAATAAACAGAGAGACGTCTGAATTAAATGATACATCAAATGGACCTAACAGACATCTTTCGAATATTCCACCCAAGCACAAAAGAATACACTTTCTACTTAGCACCCTATGGAACTTTTTCAAAAATTGACCACATACTGGTCCACAAAAGAATCCTCAATAAATGGAAAAAAAAATTGGAATAATTCCATGATTCTATTGGAACACAAGGCAATAAAGCTCAAAATCAACTCTGGACAAAGCTCTAGCCACTACATGGACTCATGGTGATTGAACAACACACTCCTAAAACAATCAGTGGGTCAAAGGGGATATTAAGAAAGAAATGAAAGATTTCCTGGAATTCAACAAAAAGGACAATACAAGAAAACACAACTTCTTGGACACTTTAAAAGCAGTCATAAGAGGGAAGTTTATAGCTCTAAGTGCCTACATTAAAAAATTAGAGACAGCCAAAATAAATGACCAAACATGGCAACTCAGGACACTGGAAAGGCAAGAACAAATGGAAACGAAACCCAGCAGAAGAGAAGAAATAACAAAAGCCAGAGAAGAAATTAATGAAATAGAAACAAAAAAAAAAAACAATACAAATAATAAATGAAACTAAGAGCTGGTTCTTTGAAAAGGGAAACAAGATAGGCAAAACCTTAGCCCAGTTAACCAAAAGAAAGAAAGAGCACCTCCAAATCAA
>NW_008357493.1:1188030-1189840 GCF_000622305.1 Nannospalax galili
GGCCATGGAGTAAACCTGACCAAAGACATTAAAGAGGTCTACAATGAAAATTTTAAATCTTTAAAGAAAGAAATTGAGGAAGACATCAGAAGATGGAAGGACCTCCCATGCTCATGGATTGGAAGAATTAATATCGTGAAAATGACCATGCTACCAAAAGTCATATTAGATTCAACGCAATGCCAATCAAAATCCCTGACATTTTTCACAGAATTGGAAAAAATTATCCTAAGATTCATATGGAAGCACAAAAGACCTTGGATAGCCAAACCAACCCTAAGTGCTACGAGCAATGCCGGGGGTTTACTATGCCAGATTTCAAGCTGTACTACAGAGCTATAGTCATAAAAACAACATGGTACTGGCACAAAAATAGACCCATAGACCAATGGAACAAAATTGAAGACCCAAATATGAGCAAATGCAATTTCGGCCACCTGATATTTGACAAAGGGGCCAAGAACATTAACTGGAGGAAAGACAGCATGTTCAGCAAACAGTGCTGGCAAAACTGGATCTCCACTTGTAGAAGAATGAAACTAAACCCTTATCTTTCACCCAGGACAAAAATCGATTCCAAATGGCTAAAAGATCTCAATGTAAAACCTGAAACTCTGAAACTACTCGAGGAAAACATTGGGAAAAACCTACAAGATACAGGCGTAGGAAAGGATTTTCTAAACAATCTCCTCTCCACACTTCCATCATGATATGCCCGAGTCACCACAGTCCAAAGCAAAATGGGTAAGCAACCATGAACAGAAACTATGAGTCAAAATGAACCTTTCCTCATTTTAAGCTGATTTTCACAAGTCTTTTGTCACAGTGAAGGAAATCTCATCAATAAAACTGTGTCCTCCGGTGCAGCAAGAGACAATAAGAGTGACTCAGCATTTGGGAACTGCTGTGACTGGCAAATTTAGACTGACAAGAGAATTCTTTCCTCTTAAAGCTCTCCTGTTTTAAAAGAAGAAACGCAGTCTGCATATGCTGAGTAGCTTAGCAGCCACTTGCTACCAGATGTGCCCTTGGTCACTACACGTGGGGTGGGGCTGAAAGAAGGACATATAGAAAACACTTTCTGCAGTAAGCCATGTAGAAGCACCCAGTGCTAAGTGTTTTTTAATGAGCTCACATTGAAAGAGGAAATAGTTGTGTCGACGTCCATTGTGTGTTATTTAAAGCCCTGTTCCAGCCAGGGAGCTCCAGAGTGATGCACTCATGTGAAATTCTGGACACACTGGCAAGCAGCCAGTTTTCTATTCACCCAGGAGTTGCAAACATTAAATACATGACACGATTTCAACCACATGCATTTTCTGGCTGAAAAAATGTTCTAGAGTTAACACTGTTCCAAAAACAAACAAACAAACAAACAAACAAAAAAAAAAAAACATGTTTTTTTTTTTAATCCAAACACCTGTAGGGCAAATTACGTTGTACTCTGCCAGAGCCAAGCCAAGCAGCCCAGATGGGTCAGGGTCCTTCTTGTTCTCATTCAGTCCTCATCAACTTACCCAAGGAGCCTCAAGCTAACATTTAGAATGGCCTCCTTCAAAAGGGAAGGGTATACAAGGAACCTAGGGGATAAGGGAAAGAAGGAGCTCAAGAGAGGTAGGAGCATAGGAGAAGGGTATTAGTAAGGGAGAAAAGGGGGATGGGGGCACCTTAAGTGGGAAAACCAGGATGGAGGGGTGAGAAAATGTGAGAGATAAACAATGCCTAGCTAGTTTTGAAAACTCGAGGGAACCATATTACTCCTACAACCTACTGACAAATTATACATAGCAGATCAAGAAATATATGTCTA
>NW_008357493.1:1189975-1252894 GCF_000622305.1 Nannospalax galili
GTTAGAGGGACATAAAGGACACTTTTTGCTCCTTGCCCTCCTAGGTTGACTAGTTCCAGGGGACTATGAGCATCTCTCAAAAAGTCCTATAATGGTGGTGGGTCACCTGTCCTCTTGATCAAGGAGGCTGAGGAGACCCCATCAGATGGAGTTGAACCAGTGTCCAGTCTATAAAGAGGAGAGTCAACACAGAGGAATCACTTCCTCTATGATTCCAAGCGAAGCCAATCATGGTCAAGTAGGGCCTTTGATTTATCTTCACAGAGGTGGAAGTGGTAAAAGAAAGGAGCCAGGGGCTCCTCCCAAGCCCATATGACCCCTGAGGAACAGATCCTCAAACAACCTTAAGAGTAAAAATAAATCTGTTTATCTGGACCAACTGTATGGCCTTACACACCCAAAAGGAAAGTATAACCAAAGATTAAAGGGGACAAAATAATTTCACAAGAGTCCATATGCATAGCTAAAGGCTACATAACAAGCAAAAATGCCAGACAAGCAATACCTTCTTTTGAGTTGTTGGCCAGGGTGGTCAAAGGGATTCCCAGATAGTAACCCAGCACAGAACTGGGAAAATGAACAGCAAGCCCCAATCTTATCCAAAGGAATATTGACATGTGATTACTACTAGATGAGGAACAGCTGACCTTCCTAAAACAAAGACCTCTAGATTGGCTGACTAGATTCACCAGAAGGGCAAGTAGTGGGGAATGGCTGGGGTGCCAACAACACAGCAGACAGTAGCAGGGATATCAGAGTACAAGGGCTCTAGTGGGGAGAGGGCTATGGGAGGGTGCTACCTGGGAAGTGGGTGTATAAATAAGTAGAAAAAAAAATAATTCTTCAAAGCATAAAAATTTGCTCCTTAATCATTAGTAGATGTGCAAAACATTACCATTGAAATCTACCTGATGACTTTACATTCATGCTCAGGTGCCAAGGATCTTAGAAAGTAAGTGACTGTGACTAGTAATAATCAGATACATAGAGATTAGAGACGCATGTACAAACATCTAAGTGTTATTTGCATTAAAAATGAGCTTTTCTGTATGAAACAGTAGATTCGTTTTTAAAGAGATGCATCCTAGCTCTGGAAATTGTTATTGAATATGTCAATGCTGTTGTAATGAAATGCTTCTTCTAATTATATGGTTATCAAATAAATAATTAAAAAATGTCTATGGTCATAATTTAGTCAACTAGTTGAGGAACAAAACACATATCTAGTCAAGGTTTATCTAACAACATTTGTTTTTTTACCCAAGCCTTATCTACCTAGCACATGATAATTAAAAGTACCAGATTGGTGGAACTAACCTTATTCAATGTTTAACAGCCATAGTTTGAGGCCTATACTAATGTGGTCAGAGGGACTTAAAGGACAGTTTTTGCCCCTTGCCCTCCAAGGTCGACTAAGTACCAGGGGACTATGGAACATCTCTCAAAATGTCCTGTAACTGTGGTGAGACACCTGACCTCTTGTGCAGGGAGGCCATGGAGACCCCACTAGATGGATTTGAACCAGTGTCCAGAAAGAGGTGGATCAACTCAGCAGAAACATCTCATTCATATTTCCAAGTGAAGCCAGACATGGTTGAGCAGGACCTTTGACTTATCTTCACATAGATGGAACTGGTAAAAAAAGGAGCCAGAGGCTCCTCCCAAGCCCATATGACCCCTGAGGAACAGATCCTCAAATGACCTTAAGTGTAAAAATAAATTGATTTATTTGGGCAAACTGTATGGTCTTAAACACCCAAAAGGAAAGTATAACCAAAGAGTAAAGTCATCAGTATATTTCTTTAAGCATTCAAGGGATTACACTTCCCAGACATTAGGCTTAAGCCTATATAAAATGTTATTTAGACAATTAGTTCTCATTGATGATTTTGTTCCTAGCCAGAAAGTGCTGCTCAGATGTAAGACTTCAAATCTTGGTCTCCAAGACTGTAGTTCCCACCTGCAGCTAAGGGAGAAAACTAGCTATTGTTCTAAAATGATGGATAAATGTGTTTTCTCCCCTTAACTAGAAGCCTTTGAGAGGGAACTGATGCTGATTCCAACCACTCCAACAGCTATCAAAATACCTGAAAGCAAATCCTGTATCCATCACTCTAGAGTCCAACCTTGGAAAACAAAAGAAAAATGAGGAGGAACCCAATAGAGGGATGCTTTTGGAAGCCTTTGTCAAGAAATTCAAATGAACTCTCATATGAATATTTGAAAATTACCCTTTTCTGACTTTTTTTCTAGTTCCCTGTCTAGAACTTGTAATGCTAATTCTTCCTTTTACTTCTCTTTCACATCTCCTATGCATGATTCAAGGACTTTCTTTTCCCCCTAGAGATAAGGGTTATACAATTTGGGATTCTTTTAGATAGACCCACTGAAGGGCTACTCCAATTGCCTCACCCTACATCCCTGTTCAGCATGGAAGAAGCCAGAGTGGTCTGCATCCCAATTCCCTACTGGCAATTTGGGTAACCTCTTCAGAGGATGATGTGACAAGAATAGGAGGTAGGAATTGGCTAGGCAGTTAGAGTAAAAAGACCCCGTAGAAAAGTAGCTAGTTTCTTGGCTAAAAGTCACACTGTCCTTGGGCCTCTTAGCAACATACTCTGTTCCAAAGACCAAAAATGTTGAAAATGTTTGGGAGGTTTTATCTAGTTCTTCAAAGGTTTTAGGGCTACGTCTTCAGAGGGGGGAATGTTAGAATAGCCAAAAGCCCCATTAAAAAAATAATAAATCAAAGAAGGGAAAAAAGGCAATCTGTTTCAGTGTAATAAAAATCAGATCAGAACTATTATTCAGACACTTCCTGTGTTTCCATCACCATTGAAGGATGATAGAAAATGCACTAAAGTGCCCATGGAATGATAGGTTCTGGATAAAACAAGGGTTCCTAGGATACATCTCACCACTGCATCCTTAAAATGACTAACTCCTTTTCCTTGGACTATTGGAGACTTTTATTTGACGACATCAGTTTTCATTTATCTTTGCAGTTTCAGCACATACCACATACTAGCTTACAAAGACAGAAATGCAATGCATGTTTGCTGAATGAGCCAGTAAATGAACTCATGAGTCTATACCAAGAATTTGACCTTTCATAGACAAAAGAAGGAATACATGTTTGCTAAACGAGCCAGTAAATGAACTCATCAGTCTATACCAAGAACTTGACCTCTCATTGTATAACTTTAAGCAATTACATTAATATAAAATATTTTTGTATATATTTTTTGCATCTGTTTGCTTTTGTGATATATGCATTTAATGTTTGCTTTAGAGGATAGTTTGGCTTCTGGTATGTGTGAGACAGTTGTACAGATGGGCCCATATGGAATCAAACCACTGTGGAGACCTGACATGGCAATGTAGTTCGGAGGGAGGCCCCTCCCTTGCATCACGTACCAGGAGCTTGCTGATCACCCAGGGACTCAGAAGGAAGCCTATTCTTTCCCAGAAATGGGACTTGTGTGGGACTGCCTTGCTCAGATACAAACAAAATCCAACCTCATAGAAGAGTTGGAGAAAATTAAGTATTTTATGAAATATGGAATTTTACTTTATTTACTTTAACTTGCCTAGTTCCACCCTTTAATTCATCGGGTGCCGGGCAGCCCTGATTTGATATTTTAGACAGAGGTCTTCCTTGGGCTTTATATGTTGTAGACCATCAGTTTCACAGGATTACAGCTGTTAGATTTAAAAATTAATATCTTACTTCTTTCTCATTTTATTTTCCGAAGTCTAAGCCAAGTTCTTGTCTATCTCCATGTTTTCCTCGAGCGGAAGCTCAGGTTCCTAGTCTACTTTCTTCCTCAGATTTAGTGGTCACAGTAACTTGCTCTTGAAGGGTCAACTTGTTTGGACAATGGAAAGGGTAGGAATTACTCATGACTCTCCATCCACACTTCATTAGACTTGAACCAAGTCACAAATCAATCATTGACTTCATCATCAATACTAAATAGCAAGCAAGGTCCCTCAGAGTCCATGGTAGGTGAGATAATGATGGAGCCATGTGCTCTTCAAGCCATTCTCCTTCAAACACCAGCCCTAGAAATGCCCAGTCTGGATCATCAGACTTGTGATTCTTAAAGCATGGGAACTCATGGAGTTACAGCTTCAGAATCTGCTGGGTCGATGTTCTGAGGCCTGGATAGATACAAGGCAATCTAACTAGGCCTTATGTAGGCTGAGGTCTATGAAACACTCCTTGAACACCTGAGATTTCCTTCTCCTCTATTAGAATTACTTTTATAAAAGCTCAAGTTCTGCCATCAAGCTATATTTATTATATGTAAATTTCAAAAATTCATAAAAAAGAAAGTAATATTAAGTTCAAGTTTCTGAGTTAAATAAGCCAACTATCTGCTCTCTTATCTATAATAGCTTCTTTGAATTCTACAAATTAAAAGATTACGTAAAATATGCTAGAAGAATTTCTTTTTAAAAAATATTTTATTATTTTTATTTTAATGTGTATGAGTATTTGCCTCCATGTATATAAGTGCACCCATTTCGTCCACTGCCCAGGGAAGCCAGAAGAGAGAATCAGATCTCCTAGAACTGGAGTTACATATAGTTGTTAGCCACCTTGTAGGTGCTGGGAATTGAACCTGGGCCCTGCAAGAGCAGCCAGTGTTCTTAACCACTGAACCATATCTCCAGCCACTAGAAAGTTTTCCTAAGGTAATTTGCTAAAGTTACTTCTAATTTCTTCCTTTACCATGATGATGATACTACTGATTCCACTTCTGAATCATTGTCACACAAGCAGGAATAAAGGGAAATGAAGCACCATTGGTCGCAGAACAATTTTATCTTTACCCCTTCATTAAAAAAATATTCTTTGATAATTTCACACGTGTATATAATGCATCATGATCCCACTAACCCTATTACCTTTTATCTCACTCCTACTCCTGCTGACCACTTCTTCTTCCCAGCAAGTCTGTCTCTGACTTTCATATATCTGTGTGTGTGCATGACCCACTGATTTTGATTAGGGTTGGTTGCTTGAGCCTGAATGGGTGCTGTTTACTGGGGTATGGCAAGTTACCAGTGGCTAGGCTATACTACTAAAGAAAAAAGGTTCTCCCTCTCAGGCAACTTTAAAACCACCAACAGCGCCTCCACTCAGGGTGGGGCCTCATAAGACCTCCATCATCCACCCTGCAGCACTGGTGGGCTCTCAATCTGCAGGTCTTGTGCAGTAAGCACAGCTTCTGTGAGTTGAGTGTAAGGACAATGAGATTCCCAAAAGGCAGCGTTTCACAGCTCTTCTCTTCCTCCAGCTCTTACATTCTTTCAGCCCCATCTTCTGCAATTTTGCTTAAGTAGGGGGGTAGGGTGGCAGGGTGATACAGATGTTCCACTTAATGCTGACCACGCGATAATTACTTCTCATCATTTTGATTAGTAAAAGTCTCTGTCTTAACCTATGCCCAAGCCATAAAGAAACTTCTCTGATCAAGGTTGGGAGCAGTACTAATTTATGGAGTGAATTTCTGAACAGCTGCACCAAGTTGGAATGTGAAGCTCTAAGATCCCCTGGAACTAGCAGGTTCTACATGGTGCTCTGTCGGGGAGCAGAGACGGGGGAGCTGTAGATCTGCCAGCTTCTCTGTGCCTTGAGGTTCTGGTGTGGAGGTGAGGAGGGTGCAAGTCCTTTCCCAGTGGTGCCCTGGGATCCCTACATTCCATTTTTCCCTCATTGAGCCACCAGGTCCCGCGTACCTGGGGGAGCAGCAGTACTTCCGGGGAAGTTGTTACTGCTCTTCCCCAGACAGCATGATTCCAATTCACATGGTGCTAACTGGAGCAGACTTGTGGCCAGGTGTGGATTATCAGCACTCCCAACTGCCTCCCTGCAGAGATCGACCCAACTTAATTTGTTTATGGACCATATCTCTTTCAGGAAAAGAACTTATTATGTATTATCTGGACTATTTTCTCTCCGAGTTACAGAGGTGAGGCTTCTGATATGCTATCTTACCAGAGTCTCTTTTACCTCCCTCTTATGAGGGCACTTAGCCTTGATCCATTCTTCCAGGATAAAGGAACTTCATCACTATTAAACAGTCATTCAGAGGGACTGTAATCCACTGGATGTTCTGAGTGCAAACATCCCAAGCTGAGGCAGCATCTTGCATCAACCAGTTCTCTCCTCTCTTTTGTTCCCTCAGGGGAAAGCCTCTTAGCTGACCTTGTTCTGAGCAGCAAGCAAAAGGAAGCCATGCCTCTTGTCACCTCCACTCTCACGTGGCCACAGGGTTCTTACAATGCCTCTGAATATATTTTGCATATTGCTTATCCTTTCTGGTACCCTAGTTTTGGGGTGGCAGACATCAAATGTCTCCAGACTCATAAACAGATTAAATATATATGTGGAAATGAGGTTAATTTGTGTACTTAGCATCTTTCTATACAGAAAAATTAAGGAATTTGTTACCATAGCCAAGCTAAAGACCTCACATCTCGCCTGAAGACTTTCCTCCCCATTGTCACCAATGCTGTCTCCACCAAGGTCAAGAATCACCATCATCTAGAGACTGATTCAAGGCACAAACACTATACCAGCGCATTTACGTGAGTCCTTAAAAAAAATCTACAGACAAAGGAATTTGTTTTCTCTTCACTTGGACCACCTAGTTAGGAGACTCTGATGAAATATAATTTCAGGGAAACATTAGCGCTTAGTATGGCATGGGAAATACAAACATTCAAAATTTTTTATTACTTTTATTTATGTGTATGAGTGTATTGCCTGTTTGTATGTAAATGCACCCATGTCACGCAATGACTGTGGAGGTCAGAAGAGGGCGCTGGATTCCCTGGAACTGGAGCTATGGATAATTGTTAGCCACCATGTAGGTGCTGGAACTCAAACCCGGGTCCTCTGCAAGAGCAGCCACTGTCAGTGCTCCTCACTGCTGAACCATCTCTCCAGCGCCCCAAAATAGAAACGTTTACAGGACCACATGAAAAATGAAATTCTCATAAATGTTTGTCCCTTATAGAAAGCAATAGTAAATCCTTTTATATTTCATATAAAATTTCTACCTCAGCATTCAGAAAAATCAATTTGACTAAAACCAAAATTTAAAACTCCTAAATTAATGGACACTTGTTAGAGACGGGCAGTGGTCACTTTGCACTTGGTTGTGCATGATGTCAATAAAGTTCATTTTGCTAATCGCACAATCAGCTGCTCTTCCTTTCCTCCCTCCCTCTGTCCCTCTGCCCCTCCCTCCTGCCTCCCTTCCTTTCCCTTTGTTCTTTCCTATGCTGATAAAAGATGCTGACACATACTGAATTTAATTATTCATTTTTACTACTCAAGCGATGAGTGATAGTTTCCTTTCATTCCACATTATTCTTTAGTATATAGAATTTGTTTTCTAGCCCTTGACTTTCTGCAGGGGATTTTCCTAGTCTTTCAAAAGTCAAATTGTTTGGTGAAACAAAACACTCAACTATTCTTTTCAGCATAATAGGTAGCTTTCAGTTGGTTAAAACGTACTTTTTTTTTTTCTTAAGCAGTGTTTTAATCTGTCTTCTTCTTGAACAATATATTTTCAGTTTTTGTTCGCTGACCTTGCCGCTTGCATTGTACCTCCAAGCAAATGGTTCCTATGATGCTAAATCTCTTGAGACACATATCAAATAACACTACAAGCATTATGGCCACAAAAGAAATCACTATTGTCACATGGAAGAAAAGTTTCCACAGGCAACAACTGCCTTCAGCAGTAGGAATGTGATTCTTGACATCTCAGTCAAGATAACATTCTTGGTCCCCCTAAGGGAGAATTATCTGACACAATGAATATCTTCATTTAGATAGCAAGAGCTACTCTGTTAAACAGAGTAATACACACCTAGAGCCCCTGACTGGTGTGATTTCATTGAATAGAACTCACTTTGAATGACCTATTTTACTACTTCAGCTCCCTGTCTATAGATCTTTAATAAAATCCATCCCATATTAGACAGTAATAAACATTGAAAAAAAATCACTAAGTTAATTTTCTTTTTTAAGATTTATTTTATTATTTTTCTATTTATGTTTGTGTGTGTACATGTGTGTGGGTATCCTTGGATGCCAGAAGAGGAGATCTGATCCCCTAGATCTGGCATCAAGCCAACTGAAGTGGGTAATGGGAGTTGAACTCTGGTCCTCAGCAGCAAGTGCTCTTAAGTGCTGAGTCATCACTCCAGGTCTAAGTTAATTTTCTTTAATGTAATAAAAACTTAAAACAGATCACTTATTTTCTCTGATTAAATGGCCATTAACTTTTTCTTTAAATCTGAGCTTGACTAGAAAACTTCAAATTTTCATTTAAAAATCTTAACCGAGTGAATTCAAAGGTTTTTCGATGTGTTAATAATGATTGTCATTTAAATCTCAAAGGTTAAATGTAATAAAATTCAAAATGTCAAACATTTATATATTATCAAACCTCTCCCACCAAAAGCATATAGTTTCCTACACTTCTTTTTTTAATGGAAAGAATCGGGGCCAGAAAGATAACTCAGCAGTTAAGAGGACATGCTGCTTTTGCAGATGAATCAAATTTGGTCTCCAGTGCCCACAGCAGGCAGCTCACAACCACCTGTAACTCCAGCTCCAAAGGATTTGATGCCCTCTTCTGGCCTCCGTAGGCACCTGTACTCCCATGTATATATGCACACACAGACACCAGGAATTAACAGCAAAAATACAATTTAAAGTGCACTATATTAACTGTAATGATCTTATTTTTATTTTTAAATTTTATTGTTTGGAATTTCATACATGCATATAATTTATTTTGATTGAACGCTCCCCTCCTCCTCCTACAACTCTGCTTATACTACTCACAGCTTTTCCCGCTCACCTTGGTATGCTCAGTGGATTTTTAAATCCACTGAGTACTTAGTGCTGATAGGATACATATGGGTATAGGACCATCTGTGGGAATGTGGGCAGCCTATCAGGGCCCATATACAAAGAAAACTGACTCTCTAGTCACAGCCATTTTGCTGAGGAGCTATTGGCAACTGGGGGAGGCAGAGAATTTCCTTTGATTTTTACTTTTCATTTGAAACTCTCCTAAGGAAACAGATTATATTTAAAATTATACTTCCTAATGATTGTCCTGAAATAAAGTTTATTCCCCAGGTGGCCCCATTTGGTGTTTTTAGCTTCTTGTTATAATAGATGTCAGAGCATATTATGAAAAATGTTTCACATGGAAACAGTATAGTAAAAAAATGTAAGCTAAGAAATCAGTTGACTCACAAATTCTGGATTTCTTTCCTATCTATCCCATGGAATGATTTAAGGCAGACTTTTAAGTCATCTACATATCAGTGCCTTTATTTATGTTATATTAATTATGTTTATTACATTTTAAAAGATTGTTAGGACAATTAAATGAATTAATTCATCCTTGAAACAGTCCTAGGCAGAATGGACACATGCTACTACAATTGATATATAAATCTAGCTATGATTATAAAGTAAAAAATTTTTACAATATGTTCTATGCTCTTATTGTAGTAGGCTTGCACCGACTTATTATAGAATGAGGAATTATGGATAAACAGTCTTTCCACTGAAAAATTTAAAGTTCAGACTGTATTTAGTTGGAATAAGTGGTACATAGAGTAGAGGGAAAGACTTGCTTCACTTTTTTATCTAAGTTTTTTCCTGGAAGATAATAAAGATAATAAGGGTCCCAGTTCCCCAGCTGGGCAAAGATGCATATGCTAAGGCTGGGCAAATAACAAGTCTAGGATCAGAGCCTGTTCAGAGCACAAAGCCAAAGATGGGAAGAAGAGAAACTAAGATCTGTAAGCCAGAGAACCAAGCCACCACAGGGGATGCCCAGAACCCAAGAACCCACAGAATCAGAAGACAATGCATCAAGAGCCTACAGTACTTACACTTGGAGGTGCTGTTTCCCACAGCAGCTTCCGGAGAGCTGAATCCTGCATGAGCAGGGAAGCCCTGTTTAAAGCGCAGATTGGACTGGAGGATCCCTTCCTAGCTTCAGTTATTACTGACTGCTCTAAACATAGTAGAATTTGTTCTAGGCTAAGACACATATTCTAGAGGTCATGCTTTGTCTTTAAAGAGGAATGGGCTACATTATAACCTGACCAAAAAATCATTAAAAGCATCTCCAATAGAAGCAAAATGTTAAAGCAAACATAAATTCCATGTAACAACACATACATCAGTGCACAACCATGTGGCAAAATTAGCAACAGAATGCAGTAGATGCCATGGTAGACACCATATCTAGTGATATTTAAGGCATCTCAAAGATCATTTTTGGGAAAAAATAAACAAGAAATAACAGAACAAATGTCAAATCAATAAGACTGAGTTATATCTGAAATGAGTCATCACTAGAAATGATCTTTTTCTCTACTTATTTTTCTAGATAGAGCATAATAAATTCTAGCTTGATCTTGTTTGCAGTGTGTTGCATATTCATCTCCTGCAGCAGCATGAAGTTTGCATAATGTAAGACCCAGTTCTGTGTGCAGGAATACCCTTCAGGGAGCTTAGGTAAGAGCTCTGTTATTTTTAAGCTCCCTATGAAGGGAATCTTCTGCTTGCCTCTCATTTCCCTGTGACGGGGTTTTGCAGATTTGCTGAGAAAAACACGTCACCTGCCATGGAAGGCTGATGAGATTACCCTCTCTCTCTCTCTCCCTCCCTCCAGACACTAAGAAAAAGAATACATGCAATTACAGGCAGTATTAACGTAGAAGACAGATCAACTCTTGGAAATGAACAATTGCCCACATTGTTTCAAAGCTCAGTCAGATCTTATTAAACATGGTAACTTCAGCATTAAGTGCTTCTAATGAATGGCAGTGCCAGATAACAAGAAACTTTCAAAGACTTTGAATGAAAATGAAAAGTAAACTTAAATGAAAATATATTTTAAAGACATTTACATTTTAATCAACTTATTAGCAAGGAATAGTGGGAAAAACTCTTCTGATGCCATCTTCAATACTTTGGTCTGCAATGGAACTGAAGTCAAACTGTATGGTAACACGTGGACACAACATACCTGACTACAAACTGTTTATAAGTGAGAAATGTTCCAGTGGAGGCTATGTAGCAGAGAAACTGCTTAGCTTCTAATAAATACAAATACAAAAGGGAAAGTCAAGCTTAGATGTGTGCGAAATATGTATTTCAACACTAGAAACAGTTGTTCATTCCTAGTAAAGTATTTACATTATTTGAATTCCTATTAAACCAATTGTACTTGGCCCTCTCTACTTACTGGTTCAGTGTCTGTAGTTTCACCGAAGCAGATCAAAAGTATTTTTAAATGTCTGCACTAAACATGTATAGACCTTTTTCATATCACTATTCCCTAAACAATACATAACAGCTATTTACATAGAATCTATAACACATTATATATTATTAATAATCTAGAGATGATTTAATGTATACAAGAGGACATGTAGTCTATGTGAAAATATCACACCATTTTATATAGACGGCTGGTATCCACAGATGATATCATCCACAAAAAAGATTACTATGCTCCCTCTCTTTAAGAATTCAAATTGTCTCTTTTCTAAAATATAACCTTTTAGATACCACATATAAGCAAGATCATACACTGTTTTTAGAATTTAAAAAAGGTCTCATTGAAATGGGGACCAAAAAGCTGGTTACCACAGAAGGACGGGGAGAGGGAGGTGTTGATGAAGCAGAAAGTTTTGGTTAGTTTGGAAGAATAAGTCTTAGTGGCAAGCATAGTAAATAATACGTATATTTCAAACTTAAAAAAAAGACTTTAATATATTTACTGTAATAATGCTGGTGAGATGACAGATATGTTAGTGAGCTCAGCTGAATCTTCAGTGTGGAGAAAGATTGTGGCATCACATTGAACTTGATAAATATTTAGTTATTAAGCCAATTAAAAAATAAATGTAAAAGAAAATGTGTTGAACTGGTCCATTTTTAAGATAGTATTCACAACAAGTCCATTTCTAAACAGAAATAAAAAGATTGTAGTAACACCAATGCTTTCAACATAGACAAATTTTCTGGGAATCAGGTCATTTCTCTATACATTTCAAGACTTAAGGTTGCTACTCTTTCCAATATGCTTATATTGTATGATCCAACACTGGTGAATAACAAATGCAGCTCCCACAGCATCACAAACCAAACCAAACACTGAAGTGAAAAGAGAATCCATGCACACCCATCTTTGGGTTTTGTTGCTGCTAATGTTACTTTACCAACACTATACAGCAGGCCAAAGTCATTGGCGTGTCACTTACAGATGGGTAGAGGTAACCTTCTCCATTCATGGCTATGTACAACCCTGTCTTCACTCCCTGGATGGCAACGACTCGCAGTCCCACTGGGATGAGGTTGAACAGTGCTGTGAAGACAGACATCATCTGTTATCAATGGGCAGGAAGAAGCAAAGCATCACCATAGCAGTTTATGCCTTTTCTTTTATTTACAAATATATTTATTTCTTTTTTTTCCACAAAGTTCCAACTGAATTTCAGTTTCCCTTTATGATGAAGTGGCTTCTAGGTGTGTAATGAGCATTCAAGCTTCAGCTTGCAAGTCTCCTCTTCAAGCTTGCTGTAACCTTCTGAACCGTTGGTGGGATAGTGAACAGAATCAAGCCTGTACACACGATTCTGGTATATCAGCCTCGGACCATACTAGAATCCAAATACAATCAGCTGTGAGAATTCCCAGAGAGCAGAATTTGAAAAATCCAAGTTGAAAGTCTGTTCTCCTCTCTTATACCATGTGATTTGCCATTGCAGTATACTGTGGGCCAGAAGTTCAAAGGTAATTCCCAAAACTAAGTTACTTTTGAAGAACTAACTTTGAGATACCAGGAAATCCAAGAAAAAAATATGCACCTGCCAATGGGTTAAACTTAGAAACAACTCATCACACTAGAGGATGTGCAAATTTTCAGGACAGAGTTTTACTTATTAATATTTTATAAAACTATGACTAAAAAAGGATTGTGTTCAATTTTATCTCTCTAATAAATTAAAACCCATTTGTGCTTCTGTGTTTTTACTCCCTTGTTAATAAAGTGTTTTAATATATATTTCACCCAGTGCACTTCACAATGCAATCTTTGATATTATCAGCTCCTGTTCTGTTACTTGTAGATTGTTTATTGAATATTCCAGCATCATTTTAGTATAAGTACTCTACGGTTTGAGAGACTTTACTATAGATGTATTGATAAGAGTGCTATTATCCAAAGTAAAGTTGTCTACTCTCCTGCAACTCCTTAACTTGAATCTACTCCTAAGTCATTGGAGTACCATGGAAAGCATTAAGATGTTGCCATAAATGTATAGGTAAAACATTGTAACTGTAGGACCTCAACTCTTTTACATAAGATATAGCAAAAAGTATGATGGGAAATTGAAAAATTTGTCTAAAGCAATCATAATACAAAGTACACTGCCCTGCCTCAGGATTTTGGTAAGGAAGTAAATTATGAAATAAAAGCAACTATAATTTACAGGCTGGTAATAAAAGGGGAACTCATAGAACCATTACAGTGTGGAGCTGACCATTGTAGATGTGTGGTCATAGCTAAAAACACAGATGTAGTCATTTATTTTCCACTGTCTTTGAATTTTACATAATTCCAAAGCAATGTTGCAAAGCCTAGGGGAATGAGTAAGATGTGCCCCATGATAGTGGTTATTTTGTGAACAACAGGGAGTTTTAACTCTGGCTGCACATGAAAACTGGCTGTCTTTATGAAATAAAATGACCATCCCCAGCTCTGGACCCATTAAGTCAGAATCTCTAGGATTTGGTTAAGGACATAAGGAAATTTTTCTAAAAGTTCTTCAAATAAGCCTAGCATGCAATCCAGGTGAGAACTGTCATCCTAAAACTTCTGGGTGGTGTCACAAGTTTTGCATATCAAGTTAACCAGCCCAACATTTCTGGGGTGAAAGGCATTGCTTCTAGAGCTTTAGCATTGTTATGGTTAGTAGGGAAGTGGCTGATGTTTATGTAGCCACAGCTCACATGTAGAAGCTATAAATTCTAGTCATAGGAACAATGAAAGTTGAAAATACATATGCATTGCCCCCTGTAGACTCCCATGTTTAAACACTTGGTCCCCAGCTGGTGGTATTGTTTGGGGAGGTTACAGAAACTTTAGCAGATGAAACCTTGCTGGAGGTACTTGTTAGGTTTTGAAGTTTTATACTGTTCTCTTGACTTCCTGGGTATAGCTGTAAGGTGATCAGCCAACTTCCTGTCTCAACCACCATGCTGTCCCTGCCTGTTGCCAGGTCTTCCCCACCATGATGGACCCTCTGGAACTATAAACCCAAATAAACCCTTAAGTTGTTTTTGTTAGGGTATTTTGCCACAGCAACAGAAAATAAATTAATACACACAGGAAAAATAAATCCCTGGTATTTCCAAAAGTAAAAAGGAAGCAGGGAAGACCACTGCCTGATAAAATGCTATACGTTACAGCAGCTGTGCTAATGGAGATGGTAAGTAGAATTTCAAAGGAAGTTACACTTTAGAAGTGAATATGGTTGATGAGGCCACCTGGGCAGGCTGCACTCCCTTCTGTAAGGACAGACTCTCTACAGTACCTGAAAGCCAATGACAAGCAGTCAGATTACAACCAGATCGTCTCCACTGGGACCATTTACTCATCAAGGATATCTTGCCATTTTTTGTTCCCAGAGTTCTCTAGAATTTAGACATGGGGGAGGGGTGAGAGGAAAAGGCTCACTAGCCTGTGGGCTCTTTTACCTCTTCTCTAAAATTTTACACAAAGGCAACTCTTCAGGTTGGCAAGGTTCAGTTTTTCTCTCTAAATAATTCCATATTTAGTGAGGAATGTGGTGGACTCTAATCATAGAGGGCTGAAGGTTCAAGTCTTCAGCTCTGTAACTTGGTAAATTTTAGAGTGCTCTCTGATTACATCTTGGGTTATTGATTATGTTCTAATATATAACAAACTACTTCTTAGTTTGCGTTTGGTGAATTATCAAAAGAAATAATTTTGATTAATTACCATATCACATTCACCTTAATTGAAAGGCCCATACTCTAGTTAGGAGCTGTTAGGTCGTTGTACTTGTAAGCTTCCCTCTTGAGAAGGCATTATTGGTTTAAGGGCTATATCAAAATAGAAATGTCTGCGTTTCTAAATATGCCTTCCTATTTCCAGAAAACTCTTCATTTCTAACAATTACAAGGTTCCGAACTTCCATATTATAATAAACCAGAGGAAAAACAATCTCGGTGTTCATTCTAAAAAAAGCTGACCTACCCTCACTTCACCTACTGGAAACTGTCAAAGGACACAAAACTGACTTTAAAAAGAACATAAATAAAATCATTTGAAATTTATTTTCAATTTAAAAGTTTGATAATACGCAAAATGGAGTTAATTGGCAATCCTCATTGTTCTTACCCATCTGCTATAATCCTGCCAATTTTTATTATATGTTATAGCCATACAATTTGACAGATTTCCTGAGACAAGAACCTGTCATTCACTCCATGTGTTTGCAAATTTCAAAATGGCAACAAAACTAAAAACCTAACACAGCTGGCTTAAAGTACACATAAAATATAAAATAATGTATAGGAAAAGAAACTATAGCCAGAACTTTGCATAAGAATTCAAGCCCCTCACAATGGGTAGGGGTACTGTGATTTACTTCTGGCTTGCTATTAAGCAAGAGTTTAGCCCTAACCTCAGGATGGTTAGGAGAGTAGGACAAGAGGATTTCAGCCATTAATCAATGTTTCTGTTCCTTCTGCCATAGACACAGGACAAGTGCAAAGAGCCATGGGCATTTAGAGATTAGAAATAGTGCATCTTTCCCTTCCTCAGCTTTTGGGTTTAGATTTTTAATATATTTCAGACAACTAGACCCAACTATGTGTGTATATACTTCCACTCCTATACTTCAAAATTTAGAAAATAATGTGCTGCTTGTTCAATTATAAAGCAATATGTTTTGAAATGTGTGCTTGCAACTTCTCAGTGTGACACTGATTTTCATTATCTAGGTACCATTTTGTTGACTTCACCCATCCCCACACCCTCAAAACAAGGAAGAAATATGGCAAAATATTCCTAGAATCTTTATTCATGGGAAATCATTTTAAAGTGGTCTAAAGAAGCAGCACTTTCCTACAGTTACACTTTTTTTTTCTTGAAAATTTTTGTCACGAGGTTACCATTGATATTACTCTCCAGTTTGATGAACTTTCAGAGCATCTCAACTCACATTCAAAGCAGAGTTATGGGAAAATAGTTTTCATGTCCAATTAGTCTCTGGCTAAAGATAAGCAGAGATCATTGAAGATACTGGAAGTTAAGCATTACGAAGATCCTTGACCCTACACACAACTGTAAGACACAAGGAAAGGATCTCTGGGCTGGGGATGTGGCTCAGTAGTGCTAGCTTGCCTGGCATATATAATTCTGAGTTTAACCTTTAGCATTGGCAAAAAGAAAAGAAAAGAAAAACAAAATAAAAGGAAGAGGGAAGGGATAGAAGGAGGAAGAAAAAAAATAATTAGTGGCTGATAAAGAATGAATATGTGGGCATGCAATATAAGTATAACATAAGTTTGAATCCTAAGAAACTAGTATCTTTTCTAGATGTTAAAGTACTGACCATTCTGAAATGTTCAGCTTAAGAACACAACCCCAGGAAACAAGCAATGTCTGATAGAGGTCTTATAAATAAAAATTCTCTTCCTTCTTCTCTGTGCATGCATTCTAATGGGCAACTTCTGTGAAAACAAACCAATGTAGCCAAGAATTCACAAAAGTTTCTCATAAAGCCATTTGAGTAGCACGTGTCTTCTCACAACTGAGTTAGCGGGTGGCCCGAGGTTGTCACTTACTAGAATGGGTGCTGTCATCCTTGGTTCCATCGAGAGCGCCATCGGGGTGCATTTGCAAGTAGTAGCCTTGCCTGCAATATAACCTGGTCACTATACCCTTGAGCTGGGGATCTGAAAGGCAAACACAGGGGTCATCAGCCTCACAATGTGGCAAGGGAGAGTTGATTTTCTTTTTTTTTTATTTTTATGTGTGTGTTTCTTGTTTTTTGTTTTTTCTATTCCAGAAATAGGAGGACATTCTCTAGAGGTCACATGTGTATGTCTCTGAGATTTGTCTGTGGGTCATGAAATCCAGACCACATGAACCACCAAAAGAAAAGAAAGTGCTGTAGTGAGCTACAGAAAATAAGCCATTTCGTGAAACTAAGATGTGTGTCTATTTATTAGACTATTAAACCACTAGTTTAATTATGACTTTAACCTGTAATTATCATAAGCTAATTTTGTCATTCAGGATGACAATTCAAGATTTCTGCAAAGGTGCGATTCTAAGAAACTTCATTACAGGCTTTTAAATAGGGCTTTCATTTTAAATTGACAGTCCCCAAATATAAGAAATCTGTGTTTTTTAAAAATTGGTTAACCTGTGATACACATTCTCAGCAAAATTCTCAGTTTGGAGAACAACTCCTGATGGGCAGAGTCCCTCCAATTTGCATAGAAGGATTTGTGTTTATATACAATCCACGTTGGCATGGGACATTGTTCTCCTGAACTCGGGATGAAGTCCCAGGGTAACATACAGAGAGGGCTAGGCTTAGGGCTCAGGGAGGGTTAGGCTTGGCTCAGGCAAGGCTGGGCTTTACTCAGTGCTGGAGTCGGTACTCGGCATGTGCAAGTCCCCTAGGTTCAACAACAGGCACCAAAACAAAGCAAGCAAACAAAATAATATATCAATTTGTACAGAGTGGTCAACTGTGGGGCAATATCCTGGACAAGTCCGAAATTAAACAGGCAAGCCTCTTAATTTATACACCTGAAAAGGACACTGATTGTAAAATGCAGACTCTGATTTTCGATCAACAGGCATGAAAGTAGAGAGCAGTGGGGGTTTATTATAGCAAAATACATCACAGATTTCTCATTTAATGACTCATAGCAAATGTAGCTGCTCTGGTAATCCAGTACTTTCCCAAAAGCCAGCTGTATCCTTTAAAGCACATATTTGCATGTGACTGTGCAAAGCCCATCCCCATCTCTGGAGTCCATCTGATGAGAGACATCATAATCTTCTCCATGGCAACAGGCTTCTCTCCACAACAGCTGAATGGGACATGCAAATTGGATTGTGCTGTCCAGACAGCAGGATGTCACTGAAAATCCAATACAGAGTCTTTAATAACTACACACCAGCCAACATGTAAATAGAAACAGTACACAAGCAAAATATGCAGAGCTGCCCCAAAATAGAAGAGCCCCGGGCTTTTGATTAGCTTTTGGGGAATGAAAAAATAAATCCCAGTGACTGTTTGCTGGCATACTAAATACACTGTGCACATTTGCTTCATAGATCAGATGATGATTTGGAAGAAAAGCCTTCTGGAAATAATGCACCAACACTGTCATATCACAATATCAGTGTGATTAAACATGTCAGGACACAGATGCTTTTAAAAGGCTGGGGTTTTCAAAAAAGATCTAAATTGTTATTATGATTGCACTGCCTATATACCCTGTATAATAGCAAGTAACTTTAAAAATCACATAATTCTAAGATGTCCATTTGTTAAAAAAATTAAACATCCATTAAGACTGACTAACTATGTACCTCTTTCTACTGAAGACTTCTTTCCAGTGCTTATTGGATTGTGTTTCTGTTCTTCTCTGCAAACAGGTAGCATGGAGAAGAGCAAATGAAAATAGTGAGACTATCTCCCTGTCTCTCCTCTGACTGTCTCTGTCTCTGTCTCTCTCTCTTTCTTTCTCTCTCTCTCTGATAAGGCCTCACTCTGTACCACAGCTAGCCTTAACTCACAGTAATCCTTCTACTTCAGATTACCAGTCCTGGCTTCTTTTTTTTTAAAGTTATTTTATGTGTGTGAGTGCTTTGTCTGCATGTATGTCAGTGCACCACATGCATGCAGTCCCCAAGTAGGCCAGAAGGCAGCACTGGGGACTGGAGCCATAGAGGGTTGTTAGTGCTGGGAACTGAACCTGGATTCTCTGCAAGAGCAGCCAGTACTCTTAACTTCAGAGTCATCTCTCCAGCCCCAAGGGGGGAATTTCTTAACTGCCATGAAAACACATAGGAAATTTTACAAACTGACAACTGTTCAAGAGGTTCTAGAGTGAACTAGATCTGCTAAGGCAGGACAAATCTACACCCTTGCTCACAGTTTCCTCTGCACTCACATGATGGACCTTATAAACCATGCCTCATCTCTATTATGAGAACAAAAACCAAACAAAATTACATTTTTCTACCTTCCTTTTAATAATAAACAAAGCACAACTGATTTGAATTTACCTAGCTTCACAGTACTTCGTATTTTTATTTTCAAAACCGGTAACAATACATGACCTCGAGTGACAGATGTTGTTCTAAGAAAATCCTCTGATTCATCCACTGAATCTTCATTACAAGTCAACTTAAGGGGAAGCAAACTTTGAAAATGAGGAAATTGAGAAACTGAGTAATTAAGTAAGGACAAAAGGCAGAGGATTTGCAAGGTTAGAGGTTGAATATGTACCCTCAGCTGTATGGCCCATCTACTTAACAGCCAGGATATCCTATTTCCATAAATGGAACAATTAAAGTAAGATGCTTAGGAATCCCAAATAAAATGTAAGCCAAAAGGTGTAATTTATAAAAGGACAACCCCCAAAACTGTTTAATAAAAAAACAAGGACAAACCCTAAAACATCTCTGTGATTAGCCCCAACTGGGTCTCAGTGGCAACCTTGCTTGCTCACATTTGAAGGTATGATGCAAAACTGTAACAGAGTGCTAAAAGTGCCTAAGTCCTTGAAAGTCTGTATCTACCTCACTTTGTCACTAGCCACATTTGTAATAAACATCTGCCTCTATTAAAAACTCATCAGATTCGTAAAGGCAGCACTCTAAGTTTAAAACTCTCTGTATCATTTTTGCTTTAACTCTCCCATCTCCAACTCCAGTCAAAAGCAGTTTCTACCTACTCTGGATTTGACTCTTTGTGAACATCATCAGCCCCCACAACACCAGGCATACTTCCCCATTCCACCCCATTGAGTTGTTTGATTCCTAAGGACACTTCTTCACAATGTCCCTCCTTCATCTCCCATTCTCTGTGTTTAGGCCTGCCCTCTGTTACCTCACCAAACCTGCAGTTTGCCTCTTCCAACCCATCAGATGTGGAAATCTGTAGGGACTCTTCAGTGCCCATGGGTTATTACACAGCCCATGGTAGTAGGCCCATATCTCTACAGACTTTGTTTACAACTGCCTCAAACCCTGCATGAAGCTTTACCTGGTTCCCTGTGAGTTGTTTACAAGCCCTCAGCAAAATCCTCCATGTATCCTGTTCCCTTTACCTTGCTTGTCTAACATGTAGCCATGTGTATAAAAACGCTATTAACATAGCCCTGCAGGCATTTACCCAATTGCACACATCTTTGCCTAGCTAAATCTTTTGCCTGCCTCTCAAATGAGATTAATGTCATTTCACTTCCTCAGAGTTGCTTTCCTGACACCTCAAACAAGGGTTAATTCTCCTTCTGAATACTTTTATGGTGCCATTCATCATTACTCTGTCTCTCTCTGTCTCTCTCTCTCTCTGCATGTGAGTGACTATAGGTATATGTGAAGATATGTGCCCTTGGTGTGGAGGCCAAAGGACAACATCAAGTGTCATCCTTAGGAACTTGTTTTTGAGACTAGGGCTCTCACTAAGACCTAGAACTTGCAAATTAGGCTAGGCTGGCTGGCCATGGAGCCCCAGGTATTCACCTGTCTTTGCCTTTCCAATGCTGGGGTTGTAAACATACACCACCATGCTTGACCTTTGTTCGTGGGTGCTGGGGATCAAACTTAGATCCTCTTGCTTTCTCAACAAACACTTTACTAAATCATCCACCCCAAGTCATTCATAGTTATTTTTTAAACATAGAAATTATTCACTTTGGAAACATTTTAGATTTATTAAAAATGCAGAAATAATGCAAGCTACATATACATACCTAGCACTGCTATTAAAGAGATGTTAATATTTTGTCTTGTAAGTCCTGATAATTCCACACTTATCTGATACAATTGTATGGTAATATCTTCTTATAAACGTGACTAGACCTGACAGAAAGTTGAAATGTGTAATGTTGCTCAGGATCTAGTAATTGGGAGCATTACAGTAAATGTTGTTGACTGAAGACTGACAAGGGGTCTAGTAAACTCTCCAGCAACTTCATACATTGCTAGTAAGAGTCAAACCTGAAACAATAGCATGAACCCAGAAGGGCAATAGAAGTAGATCCTTGGGAGTGGCCACAGCCATTGCCCACGAGCATGCATTTTCCAGAGCTATATCTTCGAGATCAACTCCATTATAAAACGTTGTAGGAAATGTGAATTCTTATAACAAATCATCATGAAATAAAAATAACCACTAATTAGGCAAAGAGGATCTGAGAAAAAAAAACACCCAAATAGTAAATATACTGACTGTTGAGAGTAAATGCAATCTTCATTTTCAACATTTTATCATTTGTTAAATTTTGTATGATGAGGGTATGCCAATTTTATATGGAACTGTGGGGGTTATAATAAAAGTGATGACTGATGGACAATGAGTAAGAATAATATTTTATACATACTTGTATAGCATATATGGAAATAACTTAAAAATACAAATACTAGTGTTGTATGCTAACTGGTCCAAGTCTTTAAAGTTACTATTTATTAGCTTATCTTTCTGTAACTATGGAGCCACAAAACTTTCACTATGACTCTTTATAACTTTCATTACTTATAAAACTGGCCATCTATAATATAATGTCCACGCAAAGCTTACTGTCTCTTTTTCAAATAATAACAGCACAAAACTTTACCTCCAAGGCCAAAATACACAGTCAAATAATCAGAGTAGGAATATGAATGATGGAAAAAAGAGCTTTATCAGTCATGTGTCATAAAGTAAAGAAAGGACTGATTTCCTATAGCATCTATGAAAATTAAGACATGAACTTTCACTCTACTCTGTAGCAAATCTCCACTTCAGCCTAATGTGTGCTGGACAACTCACCTATATGTTTCTTCACGCCAGAGTGGGAGAAAATTATCAAAAGACATATCAAGAGACCCTCACACAGTGGCCAACAAGGTCAGGACCCCTCAGGCAGCCATAATAAAAAGCACACCTCTCTGAAACAATAGTGTGCAAAGCAAGGTGTGTGGAAGCACACAAAAGCACAATAGCAAGCCTTTTATAATTTTATTATCTCCAAAAATAAGAAATACTAATTATTACTTCATGGATTGACGATGGAAACTTCAGGCAACTGCATGTTACATTGAGTCTTTAAGGCACCCAAAGCAGCTCGACACATTCTATAATTCTGAGAGGTTAACCCAGGGACACTGGCTCTCAGTTAATGAGTGGTTCACTGACCGTTGAAGTCTGTGTGTTCCTAGTGAAGTAGATTTATATATTATATCATGTATTTTTACTAAAAGTAGGAGATTAAAATCGATAAAACCCATTGAAACAATATGGAATGAAGATAAAATTAGCAACATATACCAAACAAATAATTAAGATGAAATTTTCTCATCCAGGGAGTATGTCTTTAAAATAGATACACAGGTAACAAAAAATAATGATCTATTTCACACCTGACATGTTCTTAGTCAAAAGTTTGAAAATGTTAAGACACTTTGAAGTACGTTTATTTTGATAACATTTGCTTACCCTAAATGAATATTATGTCTTGATACAAAGCAGTGGGAATATTACATATGTGAAACAAATATATTTAGGTGCATGCTCAGATTTTTCATTAAACAGATGAGAAGCTGTATAATATTTTTCTAGCCAATTTTAAGTCTAAGTCCTTTAAGAACAAATATTTGTTTTTTTTTCCACTGCCTATGTATCTCAAACTCTTATAACTTAGAAAAATTAATAACTGAAATATCAGTATTTGAGGCCTGTAATACTTATATATCTTAAATATCCATATAGCAAGCTTAAAATGACTTTTAATTTTTGAAACAGATTTTGTTCTCTGTACAACAGTTTACATACTCGGAATATCTACTCTGCTTGAGAAAATATGATAAATAACTTAGTCTCTTCTTTTTGTCTTAACTCCCTTTGTGTCTTTAATTTTCTATTTACTGTGCTAGTTCATTTAACTAGAGAATTCTTTGAAGAGACTCCTTGTACATTAATTAAAACAAAAATAACAAAAGCTAATGTGCATGCATATCAAGAAAGAAGTGTTTCATAATGTATTACCCCCAACACTCAGAACTGAAAGAAATGCAAATCAGTCCAAATGCCTGAAGATACAGGGGGGAAATGCCCAACATTTTTAATTAAAACAATCACTCTCTCAGAAGTGACTTCATTTAAGTCAATCACTGTCATAAACTGGTTTCTTGCACTATGCAGATTGACAAAAGAATAGTCTGGACAAACCATGACACGATGTGCATATTTTTAGTTACTATTCAACCTGGAAAATGTACACTATAGTGTATGTCTAATACAGTAAATATAGCAATGTGTGACATCATACATCTATCTTCATGTGCACATGCATCCTGGTTCTAATTGCATATCAATATAAGTTCTTAAATATCACTCTTTCATTAGCTGTAAAAGCAAACATAAATTTTTAACTGGTTAAAAACAACTTCTAGAATACATATTTTTGTGGGAAAAATGTGACAGATCTAATTAGATTTTGACACTCTTAATTTCTGAAAATAGTATTGTGAATAGTTTGCCCAAAGCTATAAATTATCATATAACTCACCATAAAAATAAACCATGTTCAAGAATATTTTGAATGGTCTGATAAAAAGGGTGGTTAAGGACAGTAGGGAAGATGATAATGACAAGTAAAGCCTTGCAAAACTTGATAAAGTCTTCTGCCTGTCTCTTAGGATGACATTTAATTTCCTCTATGAATTGACACAATGAGGCCTGGAGAAACCATTCCTCAAGGAAGCTGGATCCAGCCATTCTAGAGTGATGCCCCATCAGGGACACTGTGGTTTGGATATGAAAAGGCCCCCATAAGTTCATGTGTTTGCACACTTGGTCCCCAATTGGTGGTGCTGTTTTAGGAGGTTGTGGAACTTTTAGGTGGTGGAGCCTTGCTGGAGTGAGCCACTGAGGGCAGGCCTTGATGTTTTATAGTCGAGCTGAGCCTCACTCTCTGTTTGCTCTCTGCTTTCTGACTGGGATCACCTGGCCTCCTGCTCTGTAGCCACGCCTTCTCCTCTGTGATGGAGTGATCCCCTTCAACTGTAAGATGGAGCACACCCTTCCTTCCTTAAATTGCTTCTTTTCTGTTATTTGACACAGCAATGAGAAAAGTAACTAATACCCCACCATCCCAGTCCACTACACTGGTCCCCTGTCTACTTCTTTTTTTAAAATATTTTATTTATTAATTTTATTTTATGTATGAGTGTATTGCCTGCATGTATGTGAGTGCACCCATGTTGTGCAATGCCTCAGAGGTCAGAAGTGGGCTTTGGATTCCCCTGGAACTGAAGTTAAGGACAGTTCGTAGCTGCCATGTGGGTGCTGGGAATCGAACTCTGATCCTTTGCAAGAGCAGTCAGTGCTCTTAACCACTGAGCCATCTCTCCAGCCCCTCTCCTGTCTATTTCTAATTGTACCTCTTCAACCATCATGACCTCCACACTATTGCTTTGTCTATCAATATTCTGTGCCTGCGGATACTTAAGACAGACTCTACCATTAAAACAATATACTCTCAACACCCCTCATACACACACTCACCACAGTCTCCATAAATAACAGCAACAAAACCAATTTTTGCCAGGCATCATGGTACACACCTGTAATCTCAGCATTCAGGAGAGATACAAGAGAATATCAAGATTTAGGCCAGACTTCATTACAGATGACCTTGAGGTCAGCCTGGGCTCCATAATGAGTGAAAACCAAAACCCAACAAAATAGTTTTGCCCTTAAAAAGCTGCTATTGCTGGAGGCTCAAAACACAATATTCCGAAGCACGATATTTGACAGGGTGAGTACTTTGAACTAAAGGAGATTTGAAGGGTTTCAGAAGCAAGGTCTCTTCAACCTTCTCTTGCCCTCCGTCTCCCAACCTCTCCCTTCTCAAAATGATTCCTAGAAACAGAATTGCTCTTTCCTGAAATGGGTCTGAGAATCCAGAGCCCTTTTCCCTCAAACAAACTCCATCATTCCAAAGGGGTTCTGCCTCATACCCAGGAGGAAAGAAAGCTACCAAGAGAAGCCAAAAAAGAATCTAAACACATAGGCCTGTTTGGCCCCCCTTCAGTCTATTGTCATTATAGTGTACCTTTTGTCTAATTAATTCTCTACACAACTGTCCTTTCTTCACAAAATATAAGCTTGAAAATGGTCCCCCATGTTCTCAGCTCTTCATTTATGAAGGTGTCCATATCACACAAGATTTTAATTAAACAAATTTGCTTTGCTTTTTCTCTTGTTTACCTGTTATAGGGTCCTGACCTTTAACATGTCTAAGAAAATGTATCACATTCTTCCATCTGTATATTGTTGATTAAAAGTAAAAGATATCAGCTAGCAAAGCCTTTTAAAAGATAGATAAAGGTGTTCTTATCCCCTGTGAACACCATAAACCCCTTGACAGCTTCATGTGCTACTCAAAACAGTTCATCACAATGATTTACATAGAATAGATTCTCATTAAGTATTTATTGAATCAAATTTTCTTGCTGTCCGTTTTTTAAAAGAAAACTCTATATCAGCCCATTATAGCACTCCAGGTAAAAACAGCAAATTTCAGATTTAGTGACAGACTCTCTTTCAAGAGATAAGGTAGGAAGCCATGGGCAAGAACAGCTGATGTCAACCTCTGGTCTCAGTGTCTAAGGGCTCACACACCTGCATACACATGGATACACAAATGCATATGCCATACACAAGTTAACACACACACACACACAAACATACACACACACGTGTACACATACAAACACACAGCACAAGAATCCTGCTCATACATGTTTTTTTTATTTTCAAGGAACAACTCCAACAATAGCATTTCAAGGCATTAGAACTAAATTCTCACTAGCTAATCAAATATTCAGTGCCTAAAAGCTTCAGAGGGAAGCAAATCTTTGGAACTCTGCTAGAAAACACCCTTTTCCAACACTATTTTTCAACAAGATTCTCTACTTGAAAGATCATAACATATTAGAGACATATGAGAAGTCTCCTGGCTCCTAAGACCCTCCAAATTTAGAAGATATAGTGGACACAATATGAGAGCCTTTCAATTTACTTATTTGTCACTTAGAAAATATAATTACAAATTTTAATACAAAATATTGTATGCTTTGTTCCACTTACTTATTTTTGTAATACAGTTGCATATTTAAAAATATTAAATTATATATAACAATTATGCAATTAAAAATATAAAATATACTAAATTTGTGTGCATAGTAAAGTAAAGTGATAAAGTGTACTTGACTGACAACACTGGGGAACTGAACTCATTATTCTTATTAATTACATTTCCAAGAAGCTTCTGAATACAACATGCTGCCAGAGATCCCTGGTTTTGAGTGATTCTATTTGTACCTTGTCTAAGCACCTGAGTGCATATGCAGAGAAACACTATGCTCTGTCTCTTTCAGTGTGAGTATGAGTCACTCGGAAGATGTGCATCAGTCAGAAAGGAAGACAGTATTCACCCTCATATCCTTTGTTAGTATATCAATGACACCACATTCTAAAAAACAAGGTTACTGTGAGGAACTTTCATGTATTCTCATATTAACATAATAATTAACATAATATTAAGAATGTCTGTGCTGTCAGAAAATTAAAATATCTTAAATATCTCCCAAATGATTAAACAAATAGCTGGACATTTTACTTAATGTTTCAGATGTTGCTACCTTGAAAAGAGTAGAATATGAGATACTTCAGTTTAGTTGCTGTTTAAATGCTATTTTCAAACTCTCGATACACGGTTTGGTATTTATGTCTCTACTGTCATTTTCAGATAAGTATTTGAATGAAGCATTCAAAAGTACCTCTAAACCTTTAGTAGCAACCCTCTTTTGGTTTTCTCACTATAGGATGTTGTATTAAAAAATTCACTGTTAGGCTTCTCTGACCTTTAGTGGGGTCCAGACCTTGGCTGACTGCCTGACAGTATCTGAATCCAGCCTCCACATTGCTAGCTTCCCAAATTGCGCTGTGCCTGCTGACAGGCAGAGGATATGATCTTAGAGGAAGCCTGAGAGTATCTGATTGATGCCTAATTTTGGCCTCTGTTGCAGCTCCAGAGTAGCTGGACTAGAGAGCCATGTGGTCCCTACAATATAAAACCAAAAGAGAGAACCTGAAGCCTAGACCAACCCGTTTTTCATACCTAATAAGAAAACAAACAAGGAATGTCAGAAATACAAACAGAATCAGATTCCAATTAAAAAAGTGAAGGCTTGAGTTTCATTCCAGAATCACAAACAAAAGAAATCACATACCAAAATCACAATGAAAAACATAATAATATGAAAAACCTAAATAATATGTACCTACCAAACACCAACAGCCCTATAGAAGAATTTTACAATGACAACCCCTAGAGATAACCCAGGACACAGAATTTAAAAGAACAATCATAAACATGACCAAAGAATGCAATGAATTTAAAGAGCACACCAACAAAGAAATCAAAGAGCTAAAAGAAGATATGGATAAACATCTGACTGAATTCACAAGATAGAAATATTGAAGAAAACTCAGGCTGAAATGAAGAAGGAAGTGAAAAACTCAGTGAGACTATTTGAAATGACAGGAGAAAGCCTCACCAATAGAATGAATGAAATGAAAAACAGAATATCAATACTGGATGATAAAGTTGAAGAATTGTACTGGTCAAGCAAAGATTATGAAAAAAATTAAGAAAAACAGCACAAGAATGGAATATGTAGGAAATATGGAACACCATGAAAAGACCAAATTTATACATCATAGGCATATAGGACAGAGAAGAATTTCGGGTTAATGGTATTGACCAGATCTTCAACAGAATTGTAGAAGAAATTTTCTCAAAATTAAGGAAAGACATGGCCATACAAATACCAGAAGCATATAGATACACCAAAATAGATAGCACCAGAAAAGAAACTCCCCACAGCATATCATAGTAAAAACACTAAATGCACAGAATAAAAAGAGAATACTGAAAGGACAAAAGAAAAACAACATATCACATATAAAGGAAAACCCACCAGAATTACAACTGACTTTTCAATGCAAACTATGAAAGCCAAAAAAGCCTGGACCAAGGTTTTTCCAGTTCTAAATTACCATACATGAAAACTCAGAATATTTTACCCAGCAAAAAATGTCTATTATAGTTTAGGGGAAAGAAAAATTTTCCACGGGAGGAACTGGCTCAAATAATTTATGTACACAAAACCAGTCCTTCAGAGAATACTTGAAGCAATACAAAGAGATGAAGAAAGGAATGACTATACTCAAGGGGTAAGAGAAAGAAATAAAACGAAGGTACAGATGTGGAAACACAAAGTTAGACCAAGAATGCAAACAGAAATGACAGCAACCAATACACATCTTTCAGCAATAACTTTAAATATCAATGGACTGAACTCCCCAGTCAAAAGACACAGGCTAATTGAATGAATTAAGAAAAAAAAAATCTTTTTGTTGTCTGTAAGAAACACATCACATCTTCAAGGACAGGCATTACCTTAAGGTGAAAAGATGAAAAAAAATATTATAAGCAAATGGTAGTAAGAAACAACTAGGGCTTGCAATTCTAATATCTGACAAAATAGACTTAAAACTAAAACTAATCAGAAGTGATAAAGAAGATCACTTCATTCTGATCAAAGGAACAATTGGCCAAGAAAACATAACAATCATGAACATATATGCATCAAACTCTGGTGCATCCAATTTCATAAAAACAGTACTACAGGACTTCAATACACAGATTAACTCCAACTCAATAATAATAGGGGACTACAATACCCCATGGCCTCCACTAGACAGGTCAACTGGATAAAAGATAAATAGAGAGACACCTGAATGAAATGATAACATACACCAAATCAACCTAACAGACATCTACCAAATATTTCACCCAAGCACCAAAGAATACACTTTCTATTCAGCACTGCATGGAACTTTCTCCAAAGTTGACCACATACTGGGGCACAAAACACACCTCCATAAGTACAAAAAACTAAAATAATTCTACACATTCTTTCAGTCCACAATGAAATAAAGCTTAAAATCAACACTGGAAGAAAGCTTAGTAACTACATGAACTCATGGAGATTAAACAACACACTCTTGAATGATGAATAGATCAAAGAAGAAATTAAGAATGAAATAAAAGTATTCTTTGGATTAAATGAAAAATAAAAAGCAACAAAACCTCTGGGGCACTTTAAAAGCAGTCCTTAGAGGAAAGTACATAGCACTAAAAAATCAGAAAGAGCACAAATAAATGACTTAACATTGTAACTCATTGCTCTGGGAAGTCAACAACAAATGAAACCCAAACCCAGCAGATGATAAGAAATAACAAAAATCAGATCAGAAATTAATTAAATAGAAAAAACAATAGGAAGCAGTGAATCTAAGAGCTAGTTCTTTGAAAAGATAAGATAGACAGACCCTTAGCTCAGTTGACCAAAAGAAAGAAAAAGCAACTCCAAATCAACAAAACCAGAGATGAAAGAGCAAACATCACAGCAGACAACAAAAAGATCTAGAACATTGTAACAGAATACTTTAAAAACATATACTCTATTAAATTTGAAAACCTAAAAGAAATGGATGGCGATTTAAAATAATGGGAATCACAAAAGCGAAATCAAGGAGAGATCAACAGTTTAAGGAGATCATAGCATATAAGGACAGTAATAAAAAATCTCCTGACTAAAACAGTAATACAAAATCACCTGACTAAAAAAGCCCATGTCCAGATGAATGTACAGCAGAATTCTAACAGACATTTAAAGAAGTTCTACAAACAATACTACTTATCCAAAAAATTGAAACAGAGGGAGAACCCCCAAATTCCTTCCATGAAGCTAGTATCATTATAATACCAAAACCATGTAAAGATAAGACCAAACAAGAAAACTATAAGCCTATATCATTAATGAACATAGATTGAAAATTTCTCAAAAAATACTTGCAAACCACATACAGAAACAAATCAGAAAGATCATCCGCCATTATCAAGGCAGCTTTATTCCAGAGATGAGGGATGGTTCAATATATGTAAGTCAATAAGTGATAAATCACATAAATGTACTTAAAGACAAAAATCATATGGGCATCTCAATAGATGCAGAAAAAGGCCTTTGACAATATTCAACATGTATTTATGTTAAAAGTCCTAGAGGGAATTGGACTGGAAGGAATATAGCTCAACATAATTACAGCTTTGTACAACAAACCCACAGCCAACATCTTTTTAAATGGAAAAAACCTGGAAGCATTTCTATTAAAATCAGGAACCAGACAAGACTGTGCACTATCTCCACTTCTTGTCAATATAGTGCTTGAAACTCTTCCTAGAGAATTAAGACAAGAGAAGGAAATCAAAGAAGTACTAATTGGAAAAGAAGAGGTCAAATAATCCCTTTTTGCAGATGATATGATATTACACCTAAGAGATGTCAATAATTCCACAAGAAAACTCCTAGAAATGATTAATACTTTCAGTAATGTGGCAAGTTATAAAATTAATCTACAAAATCAGTAGCCCTTCTATATACCAAAAACAAGCAGTTGGAGAAAAAGTACATGAAAACTCTTTCATTCACAATAGACTCAAAAAATATTTTGAAATAAACCTCACTGAAGACATTAAAGATTTGTATAATGAATATTTTAAAATTGTTAAGAAAGAGATTGAGGAAGACACCAGAAGATGGAAGGACCTCCCATGCTCATGGATTGAAAGAATATTTTGAAAATGACCATCCTACTAAAAGCAATATATAGATTCAATGCAATCTCAATCAAAATTCCCATGACATGCTTCACAGAACTAGAAAAAAATCCTAAAATTCATGTGGAAGTGCAAAAAACATCAAATAGCTAAAGCAACCCTGAACACAAAGAACAATACTAGGGGGATTACTATATCAGATCTCAAGCTATGTTACAGAACCATTGTCATAAAAATAACATGGTATTGGCACAAAAAATGGACACCTAGATCAATGGAACATAATTGAAGACCCAAGCATGAGTACACATAATTTCAGCCAGCTGATATTTGACAAAGGGGCCAAGATTGCACATTGGAGAAAAGATGGCATCTTCAACAAATGGTGTAAGCAAAACTGAATCTCTATCTGGAGAAGAATGACACTAGACCCTTTTCTTTCACCTTGCACAAAAGTCAACTCCAGATGGATCAAAGACCTCAATATGAAACCTGAAACTCTGAAAGTGTTAGAAGAAAACATTGGCAGCAACCTGCAAGATATAGGTGTAGGAAAGGACTTTCTAAAGCAGGCATAAGTTGCTCAGGAATTAAGGTCAATAATCAAGAAGTGGGACTTCATTAAACTTAAAAGTTTCTGCACAACAAGAGAAACAACCAAGGAAATGAAGAGAAAACACATCAGCAACACATCTGACAGAGGTTTAACATCTAGCATAAAGCATAAAGAACTCCATAAACAAAGACTCAAAAAAACAAATGACCCAATTAAAAGATGGGCTAAGGATCTACACAGAGAGTTCTCAAAAGAAGAAACAAAGATGGCTAAGCAACATCTTAAAAATTGTTCAACAGTGTTGGTAAATAGAGAAATACTAATTTAAAAACCATTCTAAGAATTCATTTTGCCCCAGTCACACTGGTTAAGATCAAGAGAACAAATGATACCAAATGCTGGAGAGGATGTGGGGAAAGGGAACACCCGTTTGTTGCTGGTGGAATTGCAAACTCGTGCAACACCAAAGGAAAGCAGTGTGGAGAACTCTGAAAAAACTGAAAATGAACCCACCATACAACCCAGTTATACCACTCCTTGGCATATACCCAAAGAACTCGTCCTATTGCACAGATACTTGTTCATCCATGTTTGTTGTTGCTCTTTTCACAATAGCTAAGAGATGGAAGCAACCTAAGTGTCCCTCAACTGATGAGTAGATAATGACAATGTGGTACATTTACACAATGGAGTTCTACTCAGCAGTAAAGAAAGATGGAATCATGATATTTGCAGGTAAATGAATAAAACTAGAAACTGTTATACTAAGTGAAGTAACACAGACTCAAAAAACAAATAATGTATATTCTCCCTAATTTCTGGATCCTAGCCCTAAACCCTTATATGTGAGTGTGTATTCTGATGTAACTGCATGAAACAGGGATATGGAAGGGAACCAGGGAGGTAAAGGGAAAGAAGGACCATGAGAGAGAACACTAGGAGACAAGTGTTACTAAGGGAGAAATGGGTAAAATTGGGGTATTTAAATTGGAGGGAGGAGGGAGGATTATAGAAGGAACTATCGGCATAAAGGGGAAGAAGGAGCTCAAGAGACTTGGGCCCATAGAATACTGGCATTATTAAGGGAGGAATGGGGAAAATCAGATACTTTAAAGGGAGAGGACTTGGAGGGAGGATGAGACAGGGAAAGAGAGTAGAAAGGTAAATAATGCCTAGCTAGTACAAAAAAAAAAAATCCCAGAAGGAATCATATTAATCCAAAAAGCTACTGACAAATTGTACATACAATGTCTCTACATGAGTCCATGTGTATAGGTGAAGGCTACATACTTCAGACAGAGGCCTTAGAGTAATGGAGCTGGAAGTGACCTGGAAGCCACCTCCCCTGAAGGTGAGCTCTCATAGCTTTGGAGAACACTATACAAACTGCTGAGAAAATAATGAACTGATAGCCCAACTCCAGCTTCAAGGCCTAATAACCACGTCAATGACTGGTGCAGCAAACATTATGGGTGTAGTAGCAGCACTTTGGTCTTGGGGGTAACCAGAAGCTACTAATTGGATTTAAAGTCCACTCAGTGGAAGGAAACCCATGTGTGGTGCTATAAACATAGGCAAATACATATGGGTGGAAAGGTCCTAGATCTTAAAGAAAACCCCAAGACTGTCTTATCCCTAGGCAAATGTAATTTCTTACTATGTGCAAAATATGAATCCTTTCATTTGCAGACAAGTATCCCAGTCACCTCTCATTAAAGAAGCTTCTTTTGCAACAGACAGAGACTACTACAGAGTTCCACAACTGGTTACACCCAAATGTGAATTGCCCAAGCCTATGTGGCACATCTACAATGCAATCTCCATACTTAAGGCTCATAGAACAAAGAACAAGGGGAAAAGAGGACACTATGCACCTCTCAGTGCTCATCAATAAAGATCCCTCATGCAAGGGAGGCCAGGATCACAAAAGGTCACAAATGGCCAAAGCATGGAGTAAGAGTCTGCAAAGTGTGGGTCCTTGGACAAGACTCTCATATTAAACTACACTCACCCAGGGTTCAGGAATCATTGTGGAAAGGGGGCAGAAAGATTGTAAGAGCCAGAGAGGAAGTGCATGAACACATGGAAACAGAGTCCTACAGGTTCCTGGGGCCCTTCTCACACGAACCTACAGCAATGGTGTCAACATGCACAAGACCTATGCAAACTCAAGCAGACAAAATCACAGGATAGAATACTGGAAATGGGCAACAAGCCCCAAGCTTAGTTGAAGAATTATTGGCAGCTTATTACTGCTGATTAAAGAAGAGCTAATCTTTTTAAAGAGATTGACTCTAGATAGGCTGCCTAGAAACCAGTGGATGAACTTGGGACACTAACTTCCAGTGGGGTGGGGGAGCTATAGGAGGGTGCCGGGGGGAAGGGGGTATAAAGATGATTAAGACTGATTGAAATGTTCTATATGAAATCACAAAAATTCAATAAAAATTTACAAAAAAAGACAATCACTGATGATCATAGATATTGTAGAGATACCTAAAATCATATATATGATCATATGTGTGTGTGTATGTGTGTGTGAGAGAGAGAGAGAGAGGGAGGGAGAGAGAGAGTAGAAGAAAAATTGTTTAGGAGAAAGTGGGGGACTAATGGAAAGGGTGAGGGGTAGAAAGGAGCGAGTTGGATGCTGGGAAAGGAGTGTGCTTAAAGTACATTATAGACTTATATAAAATGTTCCCATGAAACTCAAATATCACATATTTGAAAACATGCTGAAAAGACAGGAAGGAAGGAAAGAAGGAAGGAAGGAAGGAAGGAAGGAAGGAAGGAAGGAAGGAAGGAACGAAAGAAGGAAGGAGAAGGGAGGGAGGAAAGAGAGAAGAGTGAAGAGGAGGAAATAAGAAAGGGTAGGGGAAGAGAAGAAAAGCAAAATGAAATAAAGCCTTTGGAACAATAGTTGCTGCTGTAGACCTTGAGATGACTGATCCTAGAAGAATAGTATACTGTCTTGAAATTCTTTCAACTTCTGTGTCTAAATCATGGCACCTCATCACAGTAAACACACACAGAAGAGAGAGACAGAGGAGGGAGGGTTACTTTGCCATATACATAGGTGGCCAAAATCGTATTCTTCAACTTCAACAGACTTTCCTCTTATGCTCCTCAACATAAAGATATTTTACATTTTTATTATACAAAATAGAATTACATACAATAAAATCAATTATGTCTGTCACCTGTTCTTCATAAAGTTTGGGCTAATCAAATATAACTGAATGACTTGAAAAACAAGGGCCTAAGAATGTGAACAGTATTCTCTGGTACTTATAGTTAAATAACATAGTCAAGAAATAGTGCCAGAAAGACAACATGAAAAGAACGTGAGTGCATGTGAGAAATCTGCGGGAGTGATTACACAGACTTTCTTCAGCAAACTAAGCATTTCATCTGACCACAGAGTGACAGCGACCAGATGTTTCCTCCCACAGCACACATATAAACTAAACAGACTGAATGCTGCAACACGCTGAAGCTCGGAAATGAAAAGTACTGCTCCGACAGTGATGGAGAAGAAAACCAGGTCAGTCTTCCACTTGCCAGCATTTAAAAATCTGAGAGATTTCAGGGCATGGTTGAGAGATGGAAAGTCAGGAAGGACTCGATGTACTCTCTAGATTGAACAGTTGAAACTGAGTGTCCAGGAAGACTGAGGAAGCATACAGAGCATTAAAGAGGAGGCATTTCTAAGACAGCTTTTTCAAACAATTTGTAAGAGCATCTCCCCAAATGCTCAGCCGAGGATGGATCAATAATTGCATTGGAGGACTCCAATTCTAGAAAAAAAGCTATCTGAATGTATTAGGGGCAATGATGCCTCATATACACATAGGATGAGAACCATGGTCAGATTGAAAAAAAAATCATAATGACAGAAGGATTTGAGCAAAGGACTTATAAATTCTTTTCCTCAGTAGTAGGAAAAAATTAGCCTGAGCTCTGATTTTGTCTCACCTAACAAATCTTGAAAGCAAGATCTAAAAAGATGCACTGTTGGGGCTAGGAGATAGCTCATTCAGCAAAGTACTTGTCATGAAAGGCAAAAGCACAAAGACCTGAGCTTAATCCCCAGAACCCACTTTTATTTTTCTAAAAAAATGAGCTATGGCATGTAGTATTTTTAATACTTAAACCAGGGAGGTAGCAACAGGTGAATCTCTGGACCTTGTTGCCTGCCATCCAACTTAGCAAGTTCTAGGCTAGCAAGAGATCATATCTAAACTATCCTGAGGACGGCACCCAAGAATGACACTTAAGATTGTCCTCTGGGTTCCACACATGTGTACACAAACACATGCACATGCATTCATACACACTTGCATGCACACACAGAGTACACGTGTGTCTACTATCAACTGCATCCAAGAACAAGATCAAGCCTATTTACAGGAATTAAAAAATATCCAGCACCCAAAAAGATTAGGTAAACATATTTAGAATGCAATAAAATAAAAAATAGGCATGGAAAGTTACACTGAGATGTGGTCAATAATAAGGAAAGAAATTAATAAATTAAATCTGATAAAGAACCAATTAAATTGTTATATTTAGAAAATCAAGCTAAGCAGACAAAAACATGTAACTATAGTTCATACTCTGATATGTTCTGTATATATTTAGATGCTATAAAAATGGTCAAAAAGGGGCTTCTAGGAATAAATACTACAATATGTGGAATAAAGATACATGTATCAGATGAAATTAATGAGACTACTCATTGAAGAAAAGGAGTGATGAAACTAAAGACATTGAAGGATCCTGAGTAAAAGAATTTCTAGAAAAGGCGCTGGAGAGATGGCACAGAGGTTAAGAGAACTGACTGCTCTTGCAGAGGACCCAGGTTCGATTCCCAGCACCCATATGGCGGCTACGAACCGTTCTTAACTCCAGTTCCGGGGGAATCTGACACCCTCTTCTGACCTCCGTGGCATTGCACGACACGGGTGCACTCACATACATGCAGGCAATACACTCATACGCATGAAATAAAAATAATAAATAAAATATTTTTAAAAAGAATTTCTAAGGCTGGGCATGGTGGTGCACGCCTTTAATCCCAGCTCTTGGGAGGCAGAAGCAGGCAGATCTCTGTGAGTTTGGGGCCAACCTGGCCTATATAGCAAGTTCCAGGCCAGCTATGGCTACAAGGAGACTCTGTCTCAAAAGACCAAAATGAAAAAGAAAAAAAAATTCATGTTACTCGCGTCTTCCAGTTGGGTCATTCAAAATTACCAGAGCTTCAGAGAGCCTTGCTGGTAATTTCAAACACGTAGGTATATTTAATTAGAGTCTCAATATGAATGTATCAAGAAAGAAAATTTTAAAAAATCTGGAAAAATATTGACTGGAAAATTACCCAAGTAATGAAAACAATAAACAGAAAGATATAAATAACTGCATGAATTCAGAGACAAGAAAAATGGAGGAAAACTACACCACAGTACAAAACAATGTACTCAGGACCAGAAATGGGGAGGCAATGTGTTTTGTTTCTTGTTATTGTTCCTGGGCTGTGTGTGACAGGAGCACTATTCCTTACAAAGGAATGAAGATAAAAAGGCAGGAAATTTCTTGTTTATAACAATTCAAACAAGAAGACAGTGGAGCAACCTTTAGTGTGTTGAAAGAAAAAAAAATGTCATAATAAAAGTCCAAGTCAAATGAAAATGTCACTTAAAAATCAAAGGTAAGGTGAGTGTTTCCAGACTGAATTTGCTATCAGTAGACCTTAAATGTGAGAAATGCTAAAGGCTCTCCCACCAGAGAGCAGACAGCAGTGTGGATCTAAACAAGGAACCCTGAGACGACAAAAGTCATGTGTGAGTGTGTGTGTGTGTGTGTGTGTGTGTGTGTGTATTTCACACCTCTTTAAAAGTTTATTATTTAAGCCAAAATAATAATAGTATAAAGTCAGATTTATGACATATGATTGCTATACATGATTGCCAACCCGAAGGGATTTGAAATCACAAGGGGACTTTGAGTATGCTGAGTCTGTCTGCCACAGTATTTCCACTCAGATTTTACTGACAAGGAAGACCCACCCTGCACCATTCCACAGGCTGGGGTCCCAGACTGAACAGAAAGTAGAAAGTGAGCACCAGCATTCATCTGTCTCTTCTACCTACTCTCCATGTAGTGTGACTGGCCATCTTATGCTCCTGCAGCCAAGCAATCCCCAACATGATGAACTGTACCATCAAACTGTAAGAGAAAATAAATCTTTTCTTCCTTAAGTTGCCTTTGTCAGTTATGGTTATTCCCATAACATTGCACCAGGGGATATATTTTGACAAACCAGTTGTTATTGTAGCTCATAAGGTTCACAGCTCGGTAAAGTTGATGACCTTTCTCTGCCAGTAATATACATAGCACTTTCCAGAATTATGAAATCTAGCCAGTTTTAAGGTCAGCACCAGCTTGATTTTGCCTTCTCTTTTGAAGTTTTCACACTGTATACATACATTGAGCATATAATTTTTAAGCATGGGGGAGTCTGTCTTTCCATTTTCCTTAGGACTTTTGGAATTATGTACTCTGTCTTATATCTTAGATACCACAGAATGATTCATTGAAGAAAATATGGAGAAGTCAAACATTATAAAAATCAGAACTTCTCTTCAAAAGGAGCAGAGAATGTATGCATGAGCCAGACTGAGTGAGGATATTGTTACATTCTGTCTGCAAAAAGCTTGTGTCCTTAATATATACAGTCAAAATTCAATAATGAGAAAACAAATTCACAAATAAATGGGCAAAAATTGATGCAGAATTTTTAACAGGAGAGAGGAGGGGGAGGGAGAGAGATAAAAAATTCAATATCACTAGCCATTGTGGTTATAAAAACTTAAACCAGATTGTTATACAAAAGAATGAATTAGAATAAAGCATAAAGAAATATACTTGTGAAAATGAAGTAATGAAATCCACTGCTTTGTATGCTAACTTTAAAATTAACATAAAGGGGTAAAGGGCTGGGTATGGGACACATACTTTTAATTCCATTACTCAGGAAACAGGAAGATTTTTGTGAGATCAAGTCCAGCTTGATGTGTACAGCAAGTTCTAGGCCACTTAAAGCTACAGGGAGACCCTGTCTCAAAAAAATAAAAATAAAAATAAAAAACCAGAATGACAATATACTATTAACAAGATTATGAATAAAATGCAGACTTCATAACCCGATGGCAGAAATGTAAGATGCTTCACTTTGGAAATTAGTTTGTAAAATCTTTTTTTAAATATTTTATTTATGATTTTTATTTTATGTGTGTATGAGTGTATTGCCTGCAGGATCTAAGTGCTCCACATTATGCAATACCCACTGAAGTCAGAAGAGGGCATCAGATCCCCCTGGAACTGGAGATATGGACGGTTGTTAGCACTCATGTGGGTGCTGGGAACAGAACCCATGTCCTCTACAAAAGTAACCAGTGCTCTTAACTGCTGAGCCATTTCTCCAGCACCTAGTTTGTAAAATCTTAAAATGTTCAATAGAAACCTACTACATGATCATATAATATTCCTAGAAATTGAGCCAATGTAAATAAAAGTATGTGTCCACATAGAAATATATACATAAATTCCCACAGCAGATTTATTTATAATAGCATAAAAGTGGAAACAACCCAAACACCTTTTCAAAAGATGCATGGATAAGCAAACTGGGTCTATACATACAATATACATGTACATACATACAATGGAGTGTATGCTCGAAATGCAGAGAAAGGATTGATGGAAGCAACAAAAGCTAATGAATTAAAAGCAAGTATGCTCAATAACATTTTATCACAAGATTCCATTTACACAGCATCTATCTATGTCTATTATTTAATCTTCTTGTCTATTATCTATCTACTATCATTCATCTATCATCTATCCCTGTCAATCTGTCAAATATTTCCAGTTATAAATTTTAAAGGATAAGAAACAATACACCATAATAATAGTAATTTGATAATATTAATGAAGTATAAAAATGTAGGGTGCTTGTCTATCATTCCCAAGACTCCAGCACCACAAACAAAATAAATAAAAAATAAACAATTACATAAAATGAGCCATCTTTGGCTTTTAAAAAAGTGACAAAACATGGTCTATAGAGTCTGATTTGTGTCTCCAAATGTCCTTCAGTGTGGGTCCATCCACTGAGCCACAAATCAGAGTCTATAGGCCACATCATATATATAAAAGAGTGCATTAAATGGAATGGGGCGGTAGGGGGAGTTGCAGATGGAAGGGGTTCTAAATACCATCAAACTATATTGTATGAAAATCTCAAAAATTCTATAAAAAGTAAAATTATGAAAAAATGACAAACATATTTCAAAGTCAAGACTGTCAAAATAAACAAAAGGGAATCAATTCATGATAAAGAAGTCAATGCATCAGGAGTGAAGAACAATCTTGGCTTCTTGTTCATCTGCTGATAGCTTTAAATACACAAGGCAGAAACTGATAGAATTGTAAGAAGACATAGAAAACTGTCAGCTCTCTTCTTCATAACGGATATATAATAAATAAAAAGTTAATAAAGATCTAGAAAAAAGTCTGAGGCTTAGAGTGTTGTTAACTTTAATACAGAAATCACTACACAGTTTGATTCACTTCTTTCAGAAACTAAAAATGGGAATCTGAAAAGCAGCCATTTGACTCATGCACAGTATTCAACAACTAGTCAGACCTATAGCAGACCATCCTAATTGATTACCTACCCTTGCATTCTGGGAAACACAGGATTAGCATGACAAAAATACGTGATTCTGAAGCATGAGGGGCATCCACTGAAATCAAATGCCTTATGATTTAGTAGAAGCCAGTATCAAAAGCAGCCCAATGAAAGTGCTGTTACAGTCCTGCTGCTATATTAACCATGTAAACAGGACTCACGGCAGATGTGCAATCTTAGAGTTTTAAAGAGTAGAAATGGAGCAATAAATTGGGAACTTGAAAACAAAGGCATGAATAAAGATGTGTTCAATTTTTTAGTACACATTTTGCTTTAAGACTAGCAAGCCTTAAGTGTATTTTGCCAAGAAAATTAAGCAAGACAGCAGAAACAAAAAGTACACAGCTGCTAATAACAAGAATGATCCATAAGCTCTTCAGCACCAAGACTCATATGTTTCAGTAACTATTGCAGAGCACTCATTGAGCTCATTTTGCTTGCTCATATCTAGATCTACCAGATTTTCATATGTTTGTTGAATTTGTAGAGTTGGCTGTGTGGGTAGTTGTAGAGTTGGCTATGTGGGTAGAATTAGCTATGTGGGTAATTGTAGAGTTTGTAGAGTTGGCTGCGTGGGTAGAGTTGCTGTGTGGGTAGAGTTGGCTGCGTGGGTAGAGTTGGCTGTGTGGGTAGAGTTGGCTGTGTGGGTAGAGTTGGCTGCGTGGGTAGATGTAGAGTTGGTTGTAGAGTTGGCTGTGTGGGTAGAGTTGGCTGCGTGGGTAGAGTTGGCTGTGTGAGTAGTTGTAGAGTTGGTTGTGTGGATAGTTGGAGGTGCTACTTACAAATATTTTAAGGCCATTCCATGTAAAGAAGACATAAACATCTGAGGTTAACATAAGAAAACCTAAGTTTTCTTCTATCTGCTCTGAGAAAATGGGGTGATAGAAACTCTTTTGTTGATCAGTGCCACTCCCTGCAGCACCACCAGAGCAGGAAGGTGAAGCATTTTAGATAGCAACAGGAGATAAGAAATAAGAGAAGGTATTTAGATATGCAGTTGTCTTAGTTTGTTTCTTCATTGCTGTGACAAAATGCTCTGACCACTACCAACTTGGGGAGGAAAGGGTTTATTTAGCTTACACATCCTGGCTCGCAATTCATCAGAGAGCCCAAGGTAGGAACTCAGGGCAGGAACCTGGAAGCAGGAGGAGCACAGGCCATGGAGGAATGCTGCTTACTGGCTTGCTCTCCTGGCTGCTGCTCAGCCTGCTTTCTTATGCAACACAGGCCCACTTGCCCAGGGAGGGCACAACCCACAGTGGGCTGGGCCCTCCCACATCACTTATCAAGAAGATGCCCCCTCAGACATGACCATAGGCCAGTCCAATAGCGGCAATTCTCCGATTGAGCCTCCCTCAACCCAGGTGTGTCAAGTTGACACTAAAGCTGTCCAGCACAGCAGTCTTCAAAGTGAACATCTATATTTTGAACCATTTAAGCCAGAGGCTAAGATTCCTAGGAATCAGTGTGAAAGTTCCATGAAGGGTGATCTAGAATTTGTCCTTAATTTGGAGGTTAGTCATGGCCAGGTATATGCATATTGGAAACCCAAAGCCTCTGCATATTTTATCATGAGGAAGTAGTACCTCTCTACCACACTTATTTATTAAGGCTTAAAAGCAATGTCAGTCATAAAAATTTAGTGATACATCACCCACTAAAATTATACTAGGCAGTTGAGGGGATAGATTAGTTCACAGTGGAAAATAAGAAGAGAAATCCTTCTCATATTCTGTGTATGGGTATTTTCAAAAGCCAAGATATTTAACTTGTTCAGTTAACAGAAATTTGCTGAACATTTGCTTCTCCCATCTTTACTATATGTCAAAAGTAATTTATAGCCAGAGACAGTTATTGGTAGTTGTTTCCACCATCAGTAAGCCAACAATTTGACCTCAGTCCTAAAACAATGAGATTGCATAAACAGACAGGTAGTATCCAAAACTAATCAGTCATAAAACAATAGCTGTCATTTCCTTAAGCATATTATTCAAGCCAGAAACTCCTCTAGTTGTTTATTATTTATTAAATCATGAGGAAGGTGGAATGGTTAACTTCACTCTGTAGAAGAGGAAACTGAGGCACAGTGCCACAGTGCCACTCACCAAAGAGCAACACAATAAGGAAGTGGTGCTGGTATTAAAAATTGGAATCCACAGCCCACTCAGCCCCCTCAGCCTTGCTCTGGGAAAGGATACTAATATTCATTGACCATACAGGACTACTGGAAACACACAGTGAGAGACACCAGCAGATTAGAAGGGAGTTATTTCACAGAGAAGTTCTTGGAAAAATTATATTTGAGAATTTTACTGAAGATGGTGAGAGGTTATCTTCAGACATATAGAGCTGTCATGAAAAGAGGGCATATAAATTTTTTGGTGTTACTTCAGAAGATAGAGTTAGGACAAAGAAGTAGAGTGACATCAAGACTGAACATCAAGATAGGCAGTGATTGTTATTGCTTTGGTCTGTGTTAACTTCAGGTATCTAAAACAAACCCTGTCACATAGTGGGTACTCAAGAAATGCAAGATAAATAGATGATCAGGTGATTCAATAGGACTGACAGTTCCCAACATTCATAGCTAGCAGTGGAGAAAGAGCCAAGTCTCCCATGAAGTGATGGGTTTCCAGGTCCTGAAAGCATTCAAACAAAAGGAACTCGGGAAAGAATTGCTCCTCAACCAACTTGAATTTCATGCTTGCTTTGGAAAACTTCCCTAAAGATACTGTTGTAATTTGAATATAAAGTGTCCCCATAGGCTCATGTGTTTGAACACTTGACCCCAAATTGCTGGTGCTATGTGGGAAGGTTCTGAAACATTTAGAAGGTAGAGCCTTCCTGGAGGAAGTATACCACTGGGTCACTGGAGGTGGGCTTTAAGGTTTTATAGCCCATAACCACTTCCTCTTCTTTCTGTTTTCATAATGCCCATACAGTGTGATTGTCTGACCTCATGTTCCTGTAGTCATGCCTTCCCCACAATGGTGGAATGTATCCTTTCTGGTACTGTAAGCTGAAATAAGCCCTTTCCCCCTTAAGTTGCTTTTGCCAGTGTATTTTCCCATAGCAACAGAAGTCTATCGCCATGTGAGATGCCCAGGACCTCTTTTCCTAATTATCTCCTCAACACATGCATACACACACATGCACCTAGGCCCTGTCTTTTTTTCCCCCCTTCCTAGGGGTTGGGCCATGAGGAGTTTTAAGTGAAGATGAGTAAAGAAGAGGAGAGAGTTGGGGACAAGGCAACTGTTTCTTACCAAGCTGTTCAAGGAAAACAGACCTCTCTTATTAGAGCAAAAGTTTCAAAATATGGAATTCTGCAGCAGTTGAAAGTTTGTGAATGTTTTGATAACTCTTAAAGCAAACTGTTAGATATGATGCTGTAGCCAAGCCAGGCTTACATTAATGGGAGTCAGATCTGCTCAAATTGGAGAGAAAATTTGCATAAGATTATATATTCAATCCTCTTTTTGCATTTTTTGTATGTAAATTGTATAACAGTGTGCTAATTTAATAAGCAATCTCAATGTTTGGAGTTGTTTTCAAGGTCCAGGGTAGGAGAAAGGAAGAGAAGTGGGTAGTGGATTTGGATTAAAACCCAGAACTTCCTTCTGTTTTCCCATCTTCCAACATGCATCTGACTCTCTTTGTCTTGATTTCTCTTGCATGTATTGAATTTGCTATCTGTGTCTTTGATATCAGACACATGCTTTTAATTTCTAAAGGGGTGGGGTGTGCTAGGAAAGGTGCTACTTAAAGAGCCTGTGTTGAGTTCCTTCTTTAAGGTAGCACAGGTAGCTTATTTCTAGAGATTTCTATTCTTTTATATATTTTTAACCATGTTCAGCACACTAAGTTCCCCTTTACCTAAAAGCTTTTCTAATCTACAGCTGATCTGCTACAGGCCTCTATAAATTTCACAGTCCTTGAGAACACAGGAGGTCAAGGAAGTCTGGAGCTGCAAATGGAAGGAGTTACATCCAGACCTCAATGCACCTCGTATTAGATGGCGAAGAACAGCAAGAGAAAAATGAAAAGAAAAACCTCAAAGTGCCACCCTCCAAAATACCACTTAATTACATATAAGTCCATGCCTGTTTTCAAATGCAAGTCCAATCCTTTAGTGCCTGTATATAAAATCTAGGTAAAAATTCATTTGATTTGAGCATTTTGTATAAAAATAAAAGTTAAGACCCATGTTAACTAGTGAAATTAAAGTATGTTTATCTGTAAGAAATCTGAAGTTTATGTGGTCATTAAATTGGATTTAAATAGAAAATAGGTTAATAAAAAAGAGTCATGTATTCATTTACATAATGTTATGGGTCAAAGAAGATTGCCATTGTTCACAGTAGAACACATAGTGTAGACATAAACACTGGAAGTTAGCCATTCCAAGTCAGGGGGTCAATGGAAGGCTACTGGAGCTGGGCTGAACCTGGCCAGAATGTGTGTGGTGAAAGGAATCCAGGGATTGCCAGCTAAGGGGAGTTCTTCATGGGAGGAAGATGAAATTATTTTTTGAAGCTCTTTTGATGCGTACAGTGGATTTCTAGGGTTTCAAGAAATTGCGGGCAAGGCTGATGGTAGTCTGTATTCGGCAGCTCCGGGCACCCATGAACTTCACACTGAGGAGTCTGCATATCAAACACTGGAGAGATAGAAACATGTTTTATCTCGATTTTCTTAATTAAGCAGTGACCTGCCAAAGTCTCATTTTTTAGAACATTATTAACTGCTGGTAGGAGTGAACTATTATTCTTCATGCAACAGATGCTTGGTAAAATAACTCTTGAAGATTTAAACGAAAAAGAACATACTTGATTATATTCTCAAATTTCCAAATCTAAAATTCTGAGATTTTGCTGTAGATAATGTTAACATTGTATATTTATATTTACACACACACACAGACACACACACAGACACACACACACACACACACATGTGTCCATTTAGTGGTGCTAGTATGTACATGTTTTTAGAAGGCTGACCACATGGGAATGGATAAACTAATTCTTCTTTTTTCAGCAGCCATTTGCCTATAGCTTTTCATCTTCTACTGAAGATACACACACACAAAAATATGTATGGTACTTAAAACCTGTGCTGTAGCATGGAGAGATTTTTTATTTTTAATTCTGTGATTTTAGGTAATTCCAGATGATTCCTGCTGTCATTTCCACAAGTGATTCGTCTAAGCAATTGTTTAAGCAAGCTTATTCTGTTGTTTGGAAAGGGAGAATATGTAACAAGTTCACTAACAGAAAACAAGGATGCTTTAAGTACCTGTCAACATTTTTCTGAAACGTGCTCTTGCAGTTAAACAAATTAGCATTTCCTGATAGACTCCTGGTGGAGAATTTTAAAGATGTATTCTTATGTTCATTTATGTGCATGCATATGGGTATGGCAGGTATGTGAGTATACCCATGGAGGCCAGAAAGGGGTGTTAGATCCCCTGGAGCTGGTATTGAAGGCACTTGTGGGTCCTCTGACATGGGTGCTGGGAACCAAACTCCAGTCTTCTGGGAAAGCAGTAAACACTCTTAACTGCTGAGTCATGTCTCCAGCCCAAAAAGTGGAAAATGTTAAAAGATCACCTCTTCAAACTTACCTATTGATGGACAGCAACATGTCATAGAAGATAAATTTTTACTTATGTACAAGGGTGTGAAATTTCAAAGGGAGAGTGACTTGTGTAAACCACAGACTGCAGTAATAAGGCCCCTTTAATCCAACATGTGACCACATTTGGAGACAAAGCCTTTAAAGAAATCATTAAGTATAAGTGAGATCCTTAGGGTGAGCTGTATTCCACTATGACCGATAGTCTTATAAGAAGAGGAGATTGAGATACAAAGACTCACAGAGGATGATCAAGAGAGGACACCAAGAGAAAGCAGCCATATCCAAGCCTATGGAGAGATGCTTCATAAGATACCAACCCTGTGAAGACCTTAACCTTTGCCTTTTGGCATTCAGAGCCATGAGAAAATGTATTACTGTATAAGCCCCAGTCTGCGAAATTCTGCTAAGGCATTTCTAGCAGATTTATATTAATCTTGCCAATTGAAACATAGAGCTTAAACTTAACTACCATGTTCAGTGATTTTAAGATACTTTTAAAAAAGTATGTAGGGCTGGAAAGACAGCTCAAGAGTAAAGGTACTGCTGCCAAGCCTGGCAACTCAGTTCAATCCCTGGGACCCACAGGGTGAAAGGACATAACTAACTCACAATTTGTCATCTGACCTCCAAACACATGCTGTAGCATGTATGTGCCTAAGCTGTGTGTATATGCACACATCCATAATAATAAAACACCGATGGAACTAAATAAAAAATGATGCAGCTCAAGATGAGAAAATTTTGTTCTATAAACTCCCATCTCCCAATGGAACCCTTGTCTTTTCTTGTATATTATTATATTTGAAGAACTAAATTTAACCTCAACTTCCCATCTCAGCATCAGCACTACAACACATTTTGCAGATTTCATAGTTTAAAAGAATTACAGAGTGATATTCATGCTCCTGTGTTCATTCATGGAATGTAGCTATAAATGGGAAATTCTTATTGATGTTTATGAAAACATATGAAATATGTTCTTCTCCACATTGGGAAATAAATTGCAAATTACCAATCATAATCAAAAGGTCAAGTTAATATTTCATCAGATTAAAGAAACTGGAAGGGGGTTTTGCTGTGTGCTTATTTAAGATTAGGACTTCCAATTCACATTATATATTGAATTTGTAGTCTGGACCACATCAGATTTGAAGAAAATCTAGATCTAAGAGCAGGTGAGATTTGCCTGGGATTGCCCAGGTAGTGAGAGGTGGAGTGGACTCCTGAGTTTCGCTTGTTGGCAGCTCTCAAAGCACCCCTGCCTTGTCATGCTGCTTTTCACATCTGACAAAACATGACCTTGCACCAAGGGCCAGCTTCACCATCCCATGTTCGTACAATGGTCTCATCCTCCCTGCTGGAGAAAAAGGTATCATTTGGAGTTTTGGGGTTTCTCTCTCTCTCTCTCTCTCTCTCTCTCTCTCTCTCTCTCTCTCTCTGTGTGTGTGTGTGTGTGTGTGTGTGTGTGTGTGTTCATATGTTATGGAGGGCAAAGGCCAACTTCAGTCGTCATTCTGAAGAATGCTGTCCACTGCCTTTAAGATAGTCACTACCTGTCCAGAACATTGTTGATTTAATCAGACTGGCTGGCCCTTGAGTCCCAGGGATTCTCTTGTCATTGCTTTCCCAACTGTTGTAGTTTTATTTCTGTTACTCTGATAAAATACCTGACGAAAAGCAACAGAGTGGAAGAAAGTTTAGTTGGCTTACAATTCTAGGTTACAGTTCTCCAAGATAGCAGCAAAGTCAAGGTGGCGGGTACTTAAAACAGATAGTCACACCCACAGACAAAAGCAGGAAAATAAGGAAAAGCACACAGGCCTGCTGCTTGCTTTCAGCTACTTCTGGCCTCTTTTACACTGCTCAGGACTCCCCACCTAGGGAATAGTGCCATACACAATAGTCCGGGTCTTCTCACATCAATTAAAAATCACGACAATCTCTGAAAGACATTCCCACAGGCCACCAGACCTAGACAATCTGTCATTGATATTCCATTCCCAAGTGATTCTAGGTTGTGTCAAGTTGACAATTAAAGTCAACTCTCACATCAGCACTTGCATTACAAATGAGCGCCATGACGTCTAACTTTTTCTTGTGAGTGCTTCTAAACTCAGGTCCTTGTGCTTGCAATGCAAGAATTTTAGCAAAAATCCCCTCAGCCCCTCACTTGGAAATTTTAACAAGCCATCGTTACTGTGTTCTAGCATTTAGTGACTCTTAGGCAATAAAATGTAAGAGTAAAACAAAACAAAAGGTAGCAACTCCTTAGAGTGAAAAATGTCATAATGAAGTTACAGTATTAATCTTGATTTATGTCAGGGAAATATTGATGTACTGATTCCGGAACCTTTCTGGGAGGATTGATGCATTTTCATACGATGGTTTCATTTGTGTCCTGTAACCTGTGGGATACCAAAAAACTTCCTTCTTAAACAGTAGTATCAGAGAAAATCATTCTAGTGGGACAGACGGAGTGCAGAGGATTCTCATCGGCCCTCTGTGCCCTCCCTGCTCCACAAGGTAGAGGAAGAACAATGTGTTAGCCATGGCTCATCTTTATGGAAATGAAGTATGTTCATAGGTCATTCCAGCAAGGCAGTACTTTAACAAAATTAGAGTTCAAAGAAAGCTTTCAAGTCTCTGAAAGGACAGCAGAAAAGAGGTTACAAGGATACTGCTGGCAACAATGCTCTGCTCCCACATAGCTTCTGAGTTGGAACAAAATGTTTCCTTAGAGAATAGAGTTTTCATGAAAACAGACAAGTCAGTGGATACCCAGGAACCAAGAACAGCCCTGAGGATGCCAGGTACAGCAAATTCTGAGGCCTAGAAGAATCTATCGGTCTGGGCCACCTGCTCAGATGCCTGTAAGACTGACCCCTAGTAGGATAGAGTTTGGGGAAAGGGGGAGAAGAGCTGCAGGTAGGTGCAGATGTAGAGCCCATTGCCCCTCATTAGCTCTGAGTGGGATGAGGACCCTAGCCTTTGTGTAACTTATTTTCTCATCTACAGAAGACAAGAGGGACATATCTACCTCCAAGGCAGAGCTGCCAATTCCAGGCACCACCACTGAATCAGATCTAGTACATACTGGTGCAAAGTATATCTGTAACTTAGCAGTGTCAAAGCAGACATGAAATTTCCCTCCCTTTTTGTCATGTGTATTCACAGTGTCTTTTATGGAGAATTTAACTGGAATTCTTATTCATTTCATTCATCAAATGTATATCATTCATTAATTTTTTAGCTAGCATTCAGAGTAATGGGTTTCATTATGACATTTACACTCATGCATGCACACACGCACGTGCACACACATGCACACACACACACACACACACACACACACACACACGCACACATGATTTCACCTACTGCCCTCTCCCAACCCTCCCCTTTTCTAGTTGGTCCCCTTCCTCTGCCAAGAAATCCCTTTTTGCTTTCTTATCCTATGTGTTTGTTTAAATATATATGAATGAAAACATTCACTGTTTTGTCTTTATTTCCATCCACTTACCTCTCTCATCCCTTTCTCTTTAGCCTTCTTATTTCCCTGTTAATTTCACTCCCATATAGAGTTCATTCAGTTAATACAAATATGTCTTTAAGTCTAGAGTCCATGTATAAAAGAACACATTAATCTCCAAGGCCTCGGTGCCAGTGTCCACAATGATGCAGCAAGGTGAATATTTTGTGTAGGGAGACTCCCTATACTTTGTCTTGCATCTCTTTTGCAGGAACCCCTCCAGTGACCACATTCCATATACCTGGGATATCACAGTGTACATGCCAGTCCTGATTCTAGATGTTCCTTCAGCACTGTGTTCCTTCCCTCCCAGTGCTCAGATTCAAGGACCTCAGGAGAATAGTTCACAGCTGTCTCCTTCCAAAAAGGATCCTCACACCAGAATGCATCCTCCTCTCTGTAGTCCTCATGCACTGCTCAATATTGTTCAACAGGCAATGGTTCTGCTGTTCACAGTAGTGACGGGGGTTATAGTGTCAGCCATTATTGATCTGTGACTCACTACGTGGCAAGCCTCTACTAAGGATTTTTGTAGACATGGCTTGATGACATCCTTCAAAAACCATGCAAATCAATTTTTATTAACCTAATTTTATATATAGATAGATAGAACAATACAGAGACAGAAAGAGAATTAATCCATTAAAGAACTTGACAATAGTCATATACTTTGTAACTTGTAAACCTAGGCTTTGATCTATATTTTCAAGGCTTCTGGATGTATTAATAAATTACATATTAGTAAATATAGTTGTATTTTAATCCTCAAGCTCCAGAAGAGCCTTCTGATGCATGTCTCAGACAGAACACATCAGAAACAGGAGAAGAAGGTGAGGGATGGGAGCTTTATGGCAGAAAATGAATAAGTATGTTAGAAATAAGGTGACAGGGACATAGACAGAAAAAGCACCCAATTGCTTGACAGAATAATGGATAAGAGGATCAGTGGCTGAGATTTAAGACATCTGGGACTTGAAGAACAAGAAAAAGAAAATAATAAAAAAATGGACACCTCAATGCCAAGCTTCAAATGTAGTAACTTTGTATATATTTTCTTGATATTTAAAAAATGTATGCTTTATATAAATTTAATTTTCTTCCAAAGCAAAGTGCCTGTATCACACCAAGACCTCTGATATTAGGTTTCTTTCTACTTTCTTTAAAAGGTGCTTTAGAAACAAAAGAAAATGGTCTTTCCCCTTTGTTTACCATTTAACCACATATATCATTTGGCCATTAGAAAAGCTTAGTAAAACCTAATTAAGATCAAGACATTCTTTACATGGTTAATTCTCTTGCAAGCAGAGAGGAAATCCCTGTACTTTATAATTACATGGGCCATTGAACATGTAAAGCAAAAGGAATTAAACTTATGACTCACTACCATGCCTCAGAAATGTACTAACTTTGGTGCTAACTAGCTTAAGGAAAAATGGATTTGCAGAAAACAAGGAGAGTGCATCCTCAGATCTGTCCTGAAATCTCCAGGGACAAAACCCAATATTTGGCAATGGGCTGCCTTCCCATAGCACAGTGGGAAAAACACTGTAGTTGAATCACTCAGCTGGGTAGTTTGAGGTAAGTCACAGCTTCTCAGATTCCTCTCTTAAGTGGACATAAAAATACCTGCCAACTAACGTCACAGGATGCTAAAGGACTCTTGTCCAGGATTTTATAGGCATGAGGAGTATCATCAAGGATTGAAGTCTGAATAGGTGGGCAAGTGTCCAAATCTAGAGAGGTCTGGTTAGTTCTACTAAAAGAGTACATTTGTATGTTGAGAACATACAAATAGGTCAGTAAATTCAAGCAGGCACGTGGCAGGGTCCTATGCCTATGACGGTTTGTGTTGGTATTCTGACTATTGGACTGTTAGGTATGATGCATGAGATTTAGATATATGACTGTATTATAGATGACACCTCCTCTCTCTGAAGCAGGTGCGGTGGGGCAGCAGCAAATGCATACCTCTGAGATTGGCAGGAGTTAGAAATGATGGGATGGAACTTCACACAGGCTGGCTTCCTGCATTGGCTACCTGCTGGGTGCAAATAGCTGTTTCCTATTCACTCTGGCATCATGTCTGTGTCCATCATTTTAACTCATGGAGTTTTCCTGACCCCTGTACCTGGAGCTGCATGAAGCCAGCCTGCGTTGTTCCAGAGCTACTGCTGCATGAACTCTGTTGTATTATCTGTGATTTCCTCTGCCTGTGATCATCTTGTTACAGTTGTCCAAATAATGGCCCCTGAATCTTCCCACATCCTAATTCTTCATATCAATAAACATGAGATACTACGTGGCCCAGAAGACTTAACAGATGAACTGAAGTATTGGGGTAGTGAGATTATTGTGAACCATCAAGCAGTCCCAGGATAATCATAGGGTGCTTGGAAAGACAGTGAGAGGGAGAATCCTAGTTTCATTTCTGTTGCTGTGGTAAAAAGCCCTGTCTGACAAAAAGCAACTTAGGGGAGAAAGGACTTATTTCAGTCGACAACTCCAGGTTACAGTCCATTATAGCAAGGAGAACAAGGTAGCAGGAATTTAAAACAGGCAGCCACAACACATCCAAAGTCAAGAGCAGAGTGGGGCTGGGAGGACTTCTCAATGGTTAAAGCATTTCCCTCGCAATTTCAGATTCCCAGAACCCAAGAAAATGCTCCATGGATGTGGTCGGCCCCCTGAAATTTCAACCTCGGAAACCAGAGACAAGGGATTCCCTCAGAGCAAGGTGGCTATTGAGACAAGCCATATTGGTATGCTTAGGGTTTGACTGAGATATGGCTTAATTGATAAAGGTGGAAGGTGAATGGAAGGTGATGGCTGACATCAGCCTTCAACCTCCACATTCACGAATGCCCATGGGAAGACGACCCCCCATATACATGTGTGTACACACATGCAGCATGCACACAGGCGCACACATGACATAGATATATAAGGGAGCAGAGACAGAATGATGCTTGCATGCTTACTACTCAGCCTACCTTCTCCACTCTGAGACAGTCCTAGACTGAAATTCTGATGAGACTATATGCATCAGAGATTTTACACAATACTCTAATCACTATTTTGGAAAGACCATATTACTTTTTATGAACTATATTGTCAGATTTGTAAGGGAGTCTTTGGACTTCCAGCATTTTGTGAAGTCAGTATGCTCCTTTAATTTTCTTTCAAATGTTTTGCAAATACACAATAATCCTATCCATGCAACCCTTTTGCAATTACTTCTCCTTTACCCCGCCTCTCTCTTCTCATTTTTGTTCGTTTATTCAAAGTTTATTTTTTTCACAGTAACAAAATATTTTCTTCTTTTCCTGAAGGAAAACATGTCTATGTTTTTTATCGTGTTTTCTCATGTTATCCAAAGACTATCAAAATAAAAAAAATGCTTTAAAGTCAGATAAAAAATGACTCATTCACAGAACATTGAAGTAAATTGTGCAGGGCAGAGACGCTTTAATTTGCAGAGTCAAATTCCTACAATTCACAGTAAGAAGTGGAAAAGCATCTGATGATGTGTGGTATTTACATGACAGAAATGCAGTGGGAGAAACTGGTGAGAATTATATAGGATGCCAAGACATATTCCAGAATGTGAATGTTTCAGTGATTCTCAACCACTTTCACTTTTAATGATAGACAAGTGACCCACTTTCACTGAGGAGTCTCGGGAATGAACCTCAAACAACATCCAACATGCAGAAATTTTCTTGGAATCTTAAATTCTACCAAACAATTTTGATATTTGTATTCCACTCAGTGCTTGGTATAAAATATTTTAAATATTTACCAATATTGCTGCTGCTCAAACATATACTCTACAGGCTCTCAAACTCTAAACCCACATCTTTTCCCCATGGGGAGTCCATACCCACTTGCAAAGTGCCACCTAGCAGAAAGTATTTTTTTAAAAATTATTGAAGTGGAAAAATCTTGGTCCCTGAATATTTTTCATATTTTGTGTTTATGTCACCATGTCAGCTCCACCTTTCATGTTCCACATTAATCTTTCATCCATCCCTGTGCTGGTTAGTTTTTATTTTCAACTTGGCACAATGTAGATTCACCTGCAAAGTGGGAACCTGAACTGAGAAATTTTCTAGATCAATTGGCCTGTGGCTATGTCTGTAAGAAACTGTCTTGATTGGTGATTGATGCGGGAGGGCCCAATCACTGTGGGGGACACCATCCCTAGAAGTTGGGTCTAGGTGGCATAAGAAAGCGAGGTGAGCAGGAGCTAGTGACAGAGCTCATAAGCAGCGTTCCTTCATGGTTTCCACTTCATACTCCTGTTTAAGTTCCTGCCTTGGCTTTCCTCAATGATAGTCTAGGACCTGGTGTATGTAAACCAAATAAACCCTTTTCTACTCTAACTTATTTCTAACCAGAGTGTGTCATAGCAACAACAGACAGCAAATAGGATTCATATTCCAATATTCAGAACTCACAATATAACTCCAAGGTATAGAAAAATGTGCTAACCCAGGGTACCTAAATGTTCCAGCAACAGGGAGATCTCAGTGGAAAAGAGATACACTTCTTCTTTTCATTTTGGGATGGATACTGAGGTGAGACATGCATTCAGGTGCCTTTACTCAGCGTCATGGTGTCTAGAGTGCATGTGGGTTCACTAGTTAGTGTATCTGTGTGTCCTTTATCTGAAATGACAGGTACTGTACCACATCACCATAAATCATCAAAAGGAACTAGAATTCTTTCTTGCCTTCACTTTCAATGATTCACCAGGAAAACCTAATAGGAGAGTTGGTGTTTTGCAGCCTAGTCTATATCTGCGAATCAAGGTATGTATAAAATAAATCTATTAAACATGATTTTGGAAATTCCTTCTAGGAAATACATAATGAAATATTTTATAGTACAACTATGCTTAAAGATGTGGAGGTGAATAGCCAACCTTTACCTTTTCCTTCCAGCCTATGTTTCCAAACTGACTTGTATTAATATTCTGGGGATGAAATGAGAAAACTAGATGTGAAAGGGGTATGTTGTAGTGGATGTAATTTATTGGTGGATACACTGAGCAGTTTTGCCTCATTGCTGAGGCTGCCCTTCCCATGCTATGGGTGTGGAGTCTGACAGTTTACAAAACCCACTCACATGATTTATCCCATTTCAGTCCTACATTGGAGATAAGCAGAATACATTAAATTACTCAGAAAATAAGAGTCAGTTTGGAGGCTGGAGAGATGGCTCAGCAGTTAAGAACACTGGTTGTTCAAGCAAAAGACCCGGGTTCGAATCCCAGCACCCACTTGACAGCTAACAACTGTCCATAACTCTAATCTCAGGGGATCCCACAGCCTCTTCTGACCTCTGCAGGCATTGCACGACACGGGTACACTTACCTACATGCAGGCAATACATGCATACACACAAAATAAAAATAGTAAATAAAAAATTTGTGAAAAGAGAGTCAGTTGTGGGAGATCACACAGCTCTAATAGAAAAGGGCTCTGCAAGATGCAGGTAATTGCAGGTAGGGTCCAAACTAGCGACTGCATCAAAATGTCCTACAAAAGTTCTAGTGAGAATGTTTGGATTTCTTGTTAGGATTATTCCAGTTTCTTATGAGGGCTTGGACTTAGAATAAACTTGTTGCCTAGAGAAAGAGCAAAAGATCTGTCATTTCCTCTTCCTTGTAAACTTTAAGAGCTAAGCCAAAATTGGATTACACACAAATCTTTACATAGCATTTCTTGTGTGAACCCACGGGTTTTCAGTGTTCTGGAAGGTGACTTGATAATCTACAATGCTGTTGCTCTTAGCAACTACCAGGAAGCGAACTTGAAGAGAAAAAGAATTACCCAATTTTTACCACAGGACACAAAAGGCTTAAAACAATCTCATTTGGCATATGTCAGCAGTTAATGGCATGAAATACATAACACACAAAAGGCATACATCCAGAAACAACTATTGACAAAAATATCCCTCTTTGCCCTAGATTTCATCAGAAATTAGAACTGAATATGCATTTTAGTTAGTAGGTGATATTAAAAAATACTGAATCTAAACAAAAGCTTGCCAAGAACTCTTCCTAAAATTTCAAGTGATTTGAAATTTTGGAATTGAAGTTTTGGTCATGACTGACATATTGCAAAACACTCTGTTTTTATCATGGTACTGATTTACTTTCTGTATCCAGGATGTTGAGACCGAAAAGGACAATACATCCTGTTAGACATTATCTAGAAGTTCTGTTTCGAAATTAGTAAACTAATTTCACTGTTGTTTCTAACTAACTTTATCAGTATAAGAACAAATTTCCTACCTAAATATGAAAACAAGGAAGAGCTAGAGATAGATATAAAGATGAGAGAGAGAGGAGAGAAAGAAAGAGAGAAGTAAGAGAGACTGGAAGAGAAAATAAAAGCATTTGGGCTAAAGGCAAAGTGGACTTGGAAAATAACGTTTCAAAGGAAAGAAAAACAGGGAAACATAGCAACTCTGGAACATCACTACCTCCAGAATCTGCTAGTATCAAACCCAGTATTAGATATGGAAAACTACATGTAAGATTTTTTTTTAAAGCTGCAAAGAGACAAGCTAACACACACACACCCCACATGAACACACATATGCACACTCATTCACATATTTGAAAACCTACTTCAAATATATTTCATTCAAGAGTAAATTAGGATATTATGGCCTCATTATCTCTTAGCATACACATATATACATCTTCACATGCATATGCACCTTTTTTTAAATTTACTTTTTATGTGTATGAGTGTATTGACCTGCCTGTGGGTGAGTGCACCTGTACCTGTGTCATGCAACAATGCCTGTGAAAGTGAGAAGAGGGCATCAGATCCCCTAGAACTAGAGTTACAGATGGTTGTTAGCTGCCATGTGGGTGCTGGGACTCGAACCCAGGTCCTCTGCAAGAGCAGTCAGTGCTCTTAACTGCTGAGCCATCTCTCCAGCTCATGCCTTTCTATATATACACACACATATTCTTTCCAAAGGAGAAAACCATAGAGAACGTCTTTGTTTTTTTTATTCAAAATTACCCCCTAAAATTAGAAAATTCACAAAAGAAAGCACCAAGGAACATAGAAGACAAACATATAAAACATACACATGTGGGTGCAAACTAAACACAGATATTTACAATAACTGAAATGAATTTTTTTAAATCAAGGAAATGTACAACTAGGCAAAGAACAACATTAATTAAACAGGGGCTTTGCAACTGTGGTATGGGTAAAAACTGTTTCATTGATCACTTCATTATCAAAAGAGAAAATTAAATAATGGAAAAGAATGTAGCAAGAATGGTGTTTAACACAGAACCACAACTGGCCGAAGCATAGAGAATGAAGGCTTCGGGCTGCTTGTCTCTGAATAGGACATCAGCATCAAACCTCCAGAGTCTCAGGGATCATTGTAGAGGAGGAGGTAGTAAGATTGTAAGAGCCAGAGAAGGTGGATGACCACAAGCAAACAGCTTTTCCAACAGCTGGTCAGTTATTCATATGAACTCACAGCAATACACTAGTCCTACATAAGCTCAACCCAGACAAAACTCCAGCATAGAATGGTGAGTGGGTAAGAAACCCCAGCCCTACCTGAGGAACTACTGACCACTGATGGCTGCTGGGAAAGGGGAACAGGTGAGGTACTTGATAGGTTGACCAGACTCCAATGAATGAACCCACACTGAAAGGCATTTGGAGACACAAATCTGACTCTATAGGCTATAATATAATATATATATATTGTGGGGGGATAGTAAGGTAGATGCTTAACTGGGAAGGGATCTCAATATAATCAAAATATACTGCATGAAGTTCATAAAAAAATAAAAAAGTGAACTTCAAACATATTATATTAGGTGATGTAGGAAAAAAATTGCTTGTTCTCTCTCCTGTACAGATCCTAGCTTGTAGTTTATGTGAGTGTGTATGAGTGGGGCAATGCATATGGGCATAGGCTATGAAAATACAAAGTAGACCACAGAGAAGACAGACAGGTGTTGAGGAAGGTGGAGGTCAACAGGGCATAAGAAACATCAACTCAAACAGGAGGGTATAGGGTAGGTAGGGAGATAGAAGGGGGAGTCAGGAGAGGGGCGGCAGGGAGGAGAAATTCACTTTTAGTTTATAAGGATATAGAAATTTGAAAAAAAAATCCATGAAAACGCTAAAACAAAGAAAGCTTGAATTACTATACTAATAGCAATGCAAACCTTAAAACAAAAATCAAGCTTATTGTAATATGACATGTGTACTAGTAACACAACAATCTTATGCTAATCCAAAAGACATGAAAGCAAAAACTGACACATGTAAATGACATATGGAAAAATCTAATTTCTATTGTCATTTTTCTTTAGCTATGATTATAAGAGTCTGTATAGTTTAAATACACTTAAGAAATGTCTAGTTATTCTTTTGTAACAATAAGCTACTCCATCACTTAGTAGAGGGATGTTTTTACACAGTTCTTTCAGACCTGAAAAAGTGGAGATAAGAAAACAACTTAGTCTGAAAGATGGCTCAGTAGATAACAGCACTTGCTGCTCTGCATGCAAGAGGAACCAAGTTGGAAGCCCCATCACTCATGTAAAATATCAGGCATGACTGCATGTGCCAGTTACTCCACTACTGGAGGAAGAAACCTCTGAACTCTGAGTGTGCCTGGGCCAGTCATGCCAAATGGTGAACTTCCAGTTTGGTGTGAGATCTTGCCTCAAGGCAGTAAGGTGAAGAGCAGTAGTGATGAAGACTTCCCGATGAACTGCTCCGACTCCTTATGTACACACCCATGCAAATGCACACACACACACACACACACACACACACACTCCATGCGTGCACCATAAAGATGAAAAAACCCAGAAGAATAGAAAATCTGAGCAACACAATGAACAGATTTGATGTAATTAACGCACAAAATATTTTCCCTGGCAACTAAAAATCAAGTATTTTGTTTCTATTTCACATTTCATTTGTTCTCTGATTTAGTTAGATTTAACTTTGACATTTAGTGATTTATTGTTATAAAAAGCTATCCAGAAAGTTCCTAGATCTGTAAATCGAACATGCATATCTACATAATCAGAAGGAAAAGAAGGAATCACAAAGGGATTTAGAAGACTATTTACTAACCAGAAGTTAAAATATAACCCATCACTTACAGCTGAACTGCATACATGCTACACTCCCTTAATACCTCAAAATCAGTGACTATCACTTTGTACTCTCAAGAAATAAAAGGGCACATTTCTTCTAGAGAAAATAGGGAAAAAACAATGACATTAAAGAACAGAATCTTACACAATGCAAAAATCCAAGAAAAACAAAAACGAAGGCAAAAATTTCTTCTTTGAAAAAGTCTAAGAAAATTTAATAGACAAAGATTAAATTGTACAAAATGAATAGAGAAAAGCCAAAACAACTAATATCAAGGTAAAGGGGTCTCACTACAGATCTTACAAAAAAAAAAGCCAGAGATAACATGAGTGAAGCCAGTAAAACAAGCCAGGTGCAAAGGATGCATGCTGACAGGTGCTTTAAATAAACCTGTAATTAGACAAAAGTAATCTACTGTGCAGAAGTCAAGGAAGTGCTTGCCCTCAGGGCTTAGTGATTGCCAGTGGTTTCTGGGAGCCTCGTGGTGTTCTGTGCTTCATCTACGTTGTATTTACATAAATGTCACTACTCACTTTCTGAAAGTTTGTTGATTTGTTCAGTTAGCTGTGCATAGCATACATAAATTAAATAGAAGCTTTTTAAAATTTTTCTTTTGTTTTTGAGACAAGTTGTCCCTGTAGCCCCAAATATATGTATTTTTAAACTGAGATATAATTTTGAATTAGAAGCTACTATAAAATTTATGAAATAGAATTGTATGGCATTCCCATCATCAATACACAGGTCAAGTGATCAACCTGGAGTGCTCCACATCTTCGACAGCAGTTTTGCTTGAGAAATAGAGATGATTTTCAACCCAAAAGACAAGAAATGCCTTTAACAAAATGAAAGCTATTGGTGTCCAAAGAGAGGACTCATAATGTTTTCCTAAGGTTGATGAAGCCCATTTATTCCAGTAGATTGTCTCCTGGATTTTATGACTCAGCAAGGGCCACAAACCAAGACAATACAGAGTTCTTCTTTAAGAAAATGGAGTAAAAATTACACACTACAAAATAGCAACATGTGAGGGAAAGAGATGAGAGATGGGGAACTGATGCCATCATTCGTAGCATCTTTCTCCAGGATCCTAACTGTGACCAATGCCTGGTGTCCTCCGCCCACTGGGCTTATCTGTTAATCATGGAGACTCCAGAGAGGAAGGTTATATTACCATAATATCAAAATAGCAAACTATTGCAAAATATAAGATTATAAACCTGCTCCTAATATACCACAGGGTATATCTACTTAGATCTAGGAAAACCTACTTAGCTTTGGCAAGTTCCTACTCTCTTGCCTGAAAAAAAAATAGAGACAATATGTCAACTTTAAATATTTTTGAAATATAATTGAAGATAATTGTTTTACAGAATTATTGTATTTAATGTGTGCATTTTGATGAACTGAGGCATATGTGGGCAACATGATGCTGTCACTATAGTCATGACTTCCTTGGAGCTCAGTAATGATAACAGGCATATGTCATGACAAAGGATACTGGTGGCCATGTTTCCATTTGCGATGATAAAAAGGTCTCACCTTTGTCATTTTAGCATGGATTATTGAGCAAAGAAAGTTTAAAAAGGACAAAATACATAGGAAAGCTCTGATACAGGAATATACACAAGACTATATAAGGCTTTCAACTTCAAGAAGTCAGACTGTGGCTTGCACCCTCTACGTTTAGAAATTCCCCTTCCCTTCTTTGTTCTGTTTTTCTGTCACCTTCTCTCTTTTCCTTTTTTAAACTTCTGGATGGTTGGTGCTTGTTTAGCAAGCTTTAGACCCTAGGTACAGCAAAGTGAAACAAAAACAAAAGAAAGTAAATAAAAGACATGCTAATGTGACCATTTAAGGCTTGCTTATGGTGCCCAGAGATAACTGAATCAAAAGGAATTCAATGTTTTTTCAAGAATAAACCCAATGATCAGTGCCAAAATTCCTTTTTCTGTTAGTTTTTTATCTGATTTAAACATCATATTAGGAGATGCACTCTATGACCCATCCATATATTTCCTCAAGAAACAAAAGTCTTGCAGCCAATACTGATACAGCCACAATTAATCAGTATGTTTAATCAAATACTGGTATGTAATGCACTTTAAATGGAATCACCTCAGATGCGAGCACTAATACAGAATAATTCCCTGAAGCCATAAAGAACTCCTCTTGACTTATAATTATTTTCTTCACTAGGAAAATTACCATTTACTGAGACTTTTACCAAGGGATGTTTTCCAAACCTGTCATGGTTTTGAGAACCTGAGGTTTTGCTGACTGATTGCTAATCAGAAGCACATTAGTCTGGCCTTCTTTCAAAAGCAGCACTTTTAATACAAATCTAATAGCTTGAGTCCTCTGTTCAACTAATTTGACTTATTAAAATTAAGAACCTCATTTAGTGCATCTCCCTCTTTTCCAAAGGAAGCTAGCTACTGCTGCCAATTTGAATTGGGTATAATCCAATGGTCTTATTTTTCAAGTTTATCCAGTGCTGCAGAAACTGAGTTTTTGCCAGTTTCCTACTTCATTTATTTTCTCCATCGGCTCTTCAAACACATTCTAGGGGCTATTTAGGAAGTTGGTATGCTGTTCTTGAGGAATATATTCAATATACTTAACAAGAATTAAAACTGAAGATTTGAAGTCTTAAGAGACAACCTGAATTCACTGAAGTTATATCCTGGAGGGAGAGGGGGTGGGGGATGGAGGGAGGATTCAGGTTTAAGGCCAGCCTGGGCCTTAAAAAATGGGTGAAGCCGTGTTGGCTAATACTGTCATTTTGGCAGGATCCAGCTGCATGTAGGAGATAAACCTCTGAGCATGTAGGCGAAGGGTTATCTAGATTATGTTAACTAATCAGGAAGACCCACCCTGAATATGGGGAGCACCATTCCATGGGCTAGGGTCTCAGACTAGATTAAAAAGGAGCGATTGAGCTGAGCACAGTCATTTATGCCTTTTTGATTCCTGACCGTGGATGTGATGTGACCAGTGGCCCAAAGCTCCTGATGCCACAAGTTCTCCACCATTATAGATTGCACTCTCAAACAGGGAGCCCAAGTAAACCTTTCCTTAGTTTGCTCTTGTCAGGATATTTACCACAACTACAGGAAAGGTAGCTAATACCCTGTGTCACTGCTATGCAGGTGCTAGGAATCAAACCCAGCTCCTCTGTGAGAGCAGCTGGTGCTCCTAACCAGTGAGCCATCTTTCTAGCCCCTTATTTTGCATTATTAACGAGTTCCTTGAAATGAGTAATAAAGAATTGACATTGTGATAAACACCAAAGGCAAAATATAAACCTATTATATATATGCACACACATTTTGTATTGATCATATTTTGTTTTGGTAGATCTAGAAATTTACTTATTTAGAATTATAAGTCAATTTCAGAAGTTTAACAGCAAGTTAAACATACTTAAGGCTTGATTGGTTTTTATGTCTCATGTCTTATCTTTACCACACAGCTTTAATCTTTTATTCACATACACAACACACATATGCCGATAACAACATCACTAACTGAAAATGTCTCAAATAATAGAGTACAATAGATGAGACTGTGTTTAGATTATAAAAAGCTTAAAGCTATATTGAGATTTTATACATATATATCAATGTTAATTAACCAATGACTTTTCAGACTGTATTTATTAAGCAGCCCAACAACAAGTACAGCATTCTAGCTAACCCTAAATACAACAGTGAGAAAGGGGGAATAGAGTCTTGTTCAGGGACAGGAGACAGACACTGAGAAAAAGACTGGACAGTTCTGACTCATAAACAGCTTTTTAAAAAATATTTTATTATCTTTATTTTATGTTGTATGAGTGTATTGCCTGCATGTATGTGAGTGCCCCCTTGTCATGCTATGCCATGGAGGTCAGAAGAGGGCTTCGGACTCCCCTGGAACTGGAGTTAAGGATGGTTCGTAGCTGCCATGTGAGTGCTGGGAATCGAACCCAGGTCCTCTGCAAGAGCAGTTGGTGCTTTTAACCACAGAGCCATCTCTCCAGCCCCTGAACTGACTTTTAGGGATCTGGCTGGAGAGAGAGGATCCTGTGCTGGGCAATCCTACTGTCTGCTAAGTGGCCCTTCATGCCTGAGGGCAGCCCACAGCTCAAGGAAGCAAGCCTGGGAGCCCTCATCCTGGGTCAACTGTCATGGCAGGGCTTGTGAGCCTGGG